>NW_024420586.1:26787483-26800201 GCF_014898765.1 Herpailurus yagouaroundi
ACTCTGAAAACCATAAAACACTGATGAAAGAAATTGAAGAGGACACAAAGAAGTGGAAAAACATTTCATGCTCATGGCCTGGAAGAACAAATATTGTTAAGATATCTATACTACCCATGGGGCGCCTGGGTGGCTCAGTCAGTTGAGCATCTGACTCTTGATTTCACCTCAGGTCATGATCACAGGGTTGTGGGATTGAGCCCCACGTCAGGCACCATGCTGAGCATGGAGACTGCTTGAGATTCTCTTCTCTCTCTCTCCTTTTCTCTCTCTGCCACTCCACCCTGCTCATGTTCGCTCTCTCTTTCTCTCTCAAATAAAAAATAAATACTTTAAAAAAAGACTGTATGGTACTGGCATAAAAACAGACACATAGACCCACAACTATGTGGTCAATTAATCCTCAACAAATCATGAAAGAATGGAAAAGACAACGGGAAAAAGTCTCTTCAACATATGGTCTTGGGAAAACTGGACAGCAGCATGCAAAAGAATGAAACTGGACCACTTTCTTACACCACGCACAAAAATAAATTCAAAATGGATTGAAGACCTTAATATGAGACCTGAAACCATAAAAATCCTAAAAGAGAACACAGGCAGTAATTTCTTTGACGTTGGCTGTATCAACTTCTTTTCAGATAGGTCTCCTGAGGCAAGGGAAACAAAAGCAAAAATAAAGTATTAGGACTCATCAAAATAAGAAGATTCTGCACAGTGAAGGAAAAAATCAACAAAACTAAAAGGCAACCTACAGAACTGGAGCAGATATTTGCAAGTGACATATCTGATAAAGAGCATCCAAAATATACAAAGAACTTACAAAAATCAACACCCAAAAACAAATAATCCAATTACAAAATGAGAAGGAATAAACAGATATTTCTCCAAAGAAGACATCCAGATGGCCAACAGACAATGAAAAGATGTTCATTATCACTTATCATGAAGGAAATAGAAATCAAAACTACAATGAGATATCACTTTACACCTGTCAGAATAGCTAAAATCAATGACACAAGAAACAACAGGTTCTGTCAAGGATGTGAAGAAAAAGAACACTCTTGCACAACTGGTGGGAATGCAAACTGGTGTAGCCACTCTGGAAAACAGTGTGGAGGTTCCTCAAAACATTAAAAATAGAACTACTTTATGATCTGGTAACGACACTATGGGGTATTTACCCAAAGAATACAAGAACACTAATTCAAAGGGATACATGCACCTCTATGTTTATAGCAGCATTATTTATAATAGCCAAGATATCGAAGCAGCCCATGTGCCCATCGATGGATGAATGGAAAGGAAGATGTGGGGTATGTGTGTGTGTATATAAATTTATTATATTATTATATTTTTTATATATATAAAATGTATTATAAATATATATAATGGAATATTACTCAGCCAATAAAAAAGAATGAAATGTTGCTATTTGCAAGACATGGATGGAGCTAGAGAGTATTATGCTAAGCAAAATAAGTCATACAGAGAAAGAAAAGTACCATATGATTTCACTCATATGTGGAATTCAAGAAACAAAAAAAAAAATGAGCAAAGGGCAAAAAACAAGAGAGACAGAAATCAAGAAACAGATTCTTAATTACAGAGAACAAACTGATGGGTACCAGAGTGGAGGGGGATGGGAGGATGGGTTAAATATGTGATGGGGCTTAATGAGCATACCTGTAGTGATAAGGGCAGGGTATTGTAGGAAAGTATGAATCACTATATTGAATTACTATATTGTACTCCTGAAACTAACAGAACACTGTATGTTAACTGGAATTAAAATAAAAACTTAAAAACCCACACATACACAAAATTATACACTACACAGCAATAAGAACAAGCTATTGATGCACACAAAAAATTGGATGAATCTCAAAAATATTATGCTTAGTAAAAGAGAGCAGACTACAATAATACATCCTGTGTGATTCCATTTCAGATGTAGGTCAAGAACAGACAAAGCTAATCTATGTTGACAAAACTCAGAATATTGGTTACTTCTGGAGTGGGTGTGTACTGACTGTGAAGGTACATGAGCATTATTTTCAGTGGTGCTGGAAATGTTTCACATGTTGATCTGGGTGCTGATTACCTGGAACATTATACATATCTAAAAATTCATTGAGGGGCACCTGGGTGGCTCAGTTGGTTAAGTGTCTGACTTTGGCTCAGATTATGATCTCATGGTTCGTGGGTTTGAGCCCTGCGTCGGGCTCTGTGCTGATAGCTCAGAGCCTGGAGCCTGCTTCGGATTCTGTGTGTGTCTCTCTCTCTCTCTGACCCTCCCCCATTCATGCTCTGTCTCTCTCTGTCTCAAAAATAAATAAACATTAAAAAAAATTTAAGGGCTCCTGGGTGGTTCAGTCAGTTGAGCATCTGACTTCAGCTCAGGTCATGATCTCACAGTCCATGGGTTCGAGCCCTGCATCAGGCTCTGTGCTGACCGCTTGCTCAGAGCCTGGAGCCTGCTTCAGATTCTGTGTCTCTCTCTCTGCCCCTCCCCCACTCATGCTTTGTCTCACTCTGTTTCTCAAAAATAAATAAATGTAAAAAAAATTAAAATAAAATAAAATAAAAATTCATTGAGACTTGTGCATTTTACTCTCTGTATATGTTATTCCTTAAGAATTTTTAAAATAAAGAGCACTAGACTACAGATTATATTTCTAAGGTAGGGACCAACAACCACCCACTGTTTCTACATACTCATAGCTTTAATCAAGGCAAAGCATTTCACTTTAAAGGGCAATCATTCATGATAGGGCTATAATTTATGAATGTCCTCATTGTTCCTCTCTGCTTTGAGACAGTGCGTGTTCATAAAGTGAATGATTTCAGTAGGAAATGAAAATGAAGACAAACACTTCATTTTTTAATCTGCCAACTGGTAATAGTGAAGAGGTTTTTTTTTTTTTAATCACCAACTCATTTCTATCCTGACATATCATAGAAATGGAATCAATCCCTTATCTAGTCTCAGAGACATCTACTTCTGCTCTGCCTATCCCAGATATGTCTCTTTCTTGTGGTCCTCAGAATTGCTAATACTCACTGTGAGAACCAGAACTCCTGGTCAGGCCAAGGCCATATAGGCAACTATTTCTTCTTCAGGCATCAATCATTACTGCTTCCTACTGGATTGCCTATGAAGTTGGCTGTCTAATAAACTCTGCATTTCAGTGGTACAAGTGAGCAAAGAACCTTGCAACGGTGATGTAGTAGAGAGTTCAGGGAAGACTGGGTGCAAGGAAGGAGAAGAAAGGCTATGGTAGTGTGTTAAAGACTTTGTTCCTAACTTCTAGAAGCAGTAACAAAATTCACTATATACAACCATGATATAAGCTTCCTTGTATAGGGTTAAAACAGTTGAAGACAAACCAGAAGGTCCATATGATGGCCCCCAGCATTAAGATAGAACAGTGTGCAAATCTAGTGGGTGAGCCTACATGGCTGGAAACACCAAAAGTCTTTTTCATACCACCTAATATAAAACTGCTATAAATAGGATATATTAACTTATTGGCATTTATGAACTGTACAATGAATGCTTGTAAGAAATGCCCCAATTAAACCAAAAATGGACATTAAATTCCAGCAGATAACTAGAAAGAGATGGAAATAATTCTACTTGGATTAATGTAATCTTTATTTCTCCAGCATCAACCCATGGTTGATGTTAAAACTATTTAAGTTGACCCAAAGAATCTTTTTAACTTTCCAGCTGAATGCAAATGAGTTAGATACAGTCTTTCAGCCCAAGATGATGTGATTAACTATCCGGAATCTGAACCATCCCAAAGCCAGGTTCACTCAATAACTCATTGCTGGTTCCCTGAAGCCATTTATTTATAACCCATTATGCAAAAAGCCAAAGACAGTTTCTAAAGAGTGCACAAATCCAACATTAGTCATTTCTGACTGGAAAAAGACCAAAGGACTAACACCCTTCAGGAAAGGGACAAAAAGCTGCCTCTGGAAACCACTCAGCTTGGTCTACTGTCTGGAAACCACTTGTCAAGCTTACTGGGCACCCGCATGCCTTCTACCAGATGTGGACTAAGGAAGAGGGAGTTTGCTTTCTATTTTCCACAGCTTGGCCCCTGCATTCTGCTTCCAGAACATTGTTTGCCTCTGCCCAGGCCCCCTTTCTCCAGCAGTGATTTTAATCTTTGGTCTTCACTGAGCACTCTGAACAGTGTTAGACGAAGAAGGAGGAAAAGGGACATTTAATTTCCTCCCATACTTCTGCATAACTGCCAACAGTTTCCACATAAATAACCTACCAAGGTATACATGTATGTTGCAAAGGCAATAACAATAATATGCTTTACTGACCCTAGGGTAGATCCAATTTTAAATTAAACTGGCCCACTTACTGCTGTTTTCACATAGTGTGCAAATCTGGAAACACATAAGCCATCACACCATTCTGTTCCAGGCTACTGTCCTGTTCACATGGTGACTGAGAAGTGACATATCTATTACCCCGCCCAGCAAGATGTATCAAATAACATAAAACAAAACTGTGCTTCCACAGTTGAAAAAAAGGGAGAGAAGATACAGTCAATTTTTTGTGTGTTAGTGGAGGGGAGGGACTCTTACATCAGAGTGAATTTCCTTTTGCAATGCCAGGACTAGTCTGAGAAGCAAATGAAGCAGGACATAGTGGGCATTTGAATTCAAGATCTGGGGAATTGATAAGGGTAAAGTAGTATAGAAACCTTTCTCCTGGTAGCAGGTTTGCTTTACAGGTTATGGCTGGATGAAAAGAACCAGCTTTTTAAATTATTATTTGAGTATAGTTGATGCACAATGTTACATTAGTTAACATTAGGTGTCAGATGTACAACATCATTATTCAACATTTCTACATGTTATGCTGGGCTTACCACAAATATAGCTACCATCTGTCACCATACAACTAGACTATTACAAGAATATCGACCATATTCCCTATGCTATGCCTTATTCATTTCACAGCTGGAAGCCTCTACCTCCCATTCCCCTTCACCCATTTGGCCCACTCCACCACCACTACCTCCCCCCCACCTCCAGAAGATTTTTAGCTCCTGTCCCTGTTCATCCCCACTTTCTAATCTTAAACACAAGGATAGAGCCCTGCACCTTCTCCTGTAATGGTTGACACCTTCTGACAGCAGATGCCACAAACCTTGGCACTGAGGATGTTCCTCATAGCCAAGGTCACTCTGGTGCCTTCCCTTCTTCCTCCAGACTTCTTACACCTCTCCCTAACCACTTCTCCTGAGTACACACTCTCTTCCATCCACACTTCTTTCCCCCGCCAGACACCTGAGCTTGTCTTGTCTGTCTTAGCCTCTCCTTTACCCCCCAGCAGTGCCTCTTCCTGGGTTTCTTATGGGAAAACATGAAGCACCCCTATCATTAACATCTGGCACTTATGTTCACTAATTAAATAAGACAGGGAGACCAAGGAAAGATTCTTACAATTCAAATAGCAGAAGATTAGAAACACTACACAGTCTGGCCATGCCTGCTGTTTTGGCCTCATTTCCTACACACACTGAAGTCATACTGAACTTTCTATTCCTCCGAGAAGTCAAAGCCATCCTCATCTAGGACATTTGTCCTTGAATTTCTCTCTGTTGAGAACATTCTTTTTCTAGGTCCGTATGTAGCTCTTTTCATCATGCAAGGGTCAGCTCAAATGCTACCTCCATAGAGAGGCCTTCCCTGACCACCAATATAAAGTAGATGCCTTCTCTCCTTCCCCAGCCCTGATCCTCATCATTCTCCCTCACATTATCTTGTTTTATTTTCTTCACAGAATTTATCATTTTACGTAAGCTCATTTATTTCTGGATATGTTTGCTTTCCAGCAGGATACCTACATTATAGTGGGAAACACAGACCATATTTTTATAGCTCTATCGCTGGCACCTACAAAAACAAATGTCTGTATTGAGCTGTGTAGTAGTTGTTCAATAAGTATTTGTTGAAAGTAGAATTCAAATAATTTCAGGATGTCATCCTACTCATTTTCCTGCTTCTGGACAAATAACATTTTCACTTCACTGATCATCTGACTGAGGTTCATGGATGTTCTGTGACTTGCACAAGATAGAGAATCTATGAGGTTTAAGATATTTTCTTTTGTGAGGATGCAACAAAACATTTTTGCTTTCCATAGTTATATTGCTACTCATGACCCTTAACTAGCAATGCAAAGAGCTCTGGTTAAAGAGGGACTTAAATCACCAAGCCTTTTAAAAAGCATTATTATTATTGGCTCATAGTATTCCAAAATAATTATCCTTTGAGCTAACTGTCTCCTGTTTGTGGTGAGTGCCCAGAGGTGACTGTTAGGCTCTTAATTTGATGGGAGGAATGAAGCTTTTAAGTAAACTTAGGCACATGGTAACAATACCTTGTCTCCATATAGGATTCTCCTTAGTTTTTAACATTCTCAGCCTTAGGAAGTTAATTTAAAACACACACAAGCCCTCACAAACAGACCATGAATACTGGGAGATTTAACTGCTCCCAGCATCTGGGAATTCAAAGTAACATCTACTCCACCTTCCTGTGTACAGACATTACAACAAGGCCCTTTTAGTCTACCATCCTGGAAAATTTTAAGAGCAAATCCAGACGATGGGTTTAAAACAGATTCTAATTTGATTTAGTGCTTAGTTAACCAATTCCTTCAGACCCCTAAAAAGGTGTATGACGGCAGGGGGTGGGGGGCTCACCAATGTCTGAATGGGAGTTTGCACTAACCCAATTTCATATGACTATAATTCCTTCCTTAAAGGCCATTTGTTCAGTGTTTAAGCGCAGTTTAGTGTTTATGTCATTGTGAGGCTTTTCATATAAACAAATTCACAAGTCAGGGAAAAAAAATCCTTGGTCAAGGCAGGTTTCCTGATTTGGGGTTTGGACAATATAGCCACCATGATATAACTAAAAAGGTTTAACTGTAGAGTATGCATTTGGCACTAATGGACGCTAAGTGATAGGGAAGTTTTGTCAGGTCTGATTCAGATTACCTGTTGCTGCTGTGAATTATATGGAATTACACAAAGTATAATGGTTCTCTGGCAATTTGCCTTGGTTCAGTGTCAAGGCAGCTGATGCTTCAATCAAACTGCTCTCCCCACCTGCCACCCCAAGACAATTTCTGTTCCTGTCTGTGTCTTGAGCGTATCTGTGATGAAGCCCTCAATGACACCTTAATACAAATGCCAACTTTTTTTTTCTCTGTCACTTTCTCTTCCTTCTTTATGGCCAGGTCTATGAATTGCTTCTGCAGCTTTGCCGAGACAAACTGCCTGGCTAGCCTTTATGAAGAGAAGACCTTTTAAGGTTTGATTAAAAGGGAGGAGCCAACAGTGAGAAGATGAGACCAGGACAAATAGGGGTTGGCCCTATCCCTTTCCCTGAAGTGCCATCAGCTAGATCTAGTTCACCCTGATCAGCCTGCAGCGTGACCTAAGATAGCATCCCACACCATGCAAACAGTTCAGGAACACATCCCATCAAAGGCAGGTAATCCACCTGACAAAAGAGAATCCCATTGCATGGGCAAGTGACCTCCTCTCTTTAGGAACCCAACAGGCTCTGAGGCTGGACTTCTGCCACAGACTGTAGGCATCACTTTCACTGAGTTGGTACAGTGGACCAGGGCCAAGTCCTCAAACAAAAGCCAGACAAGTTCTCTGAAAACTTGCAAATCTGGCCTGTACAACTCTGAGGTGCAATCATTCTGTAGATGGCAAACATGCTGGGTCCAATTTTTTGCTCATGGGTCCCTGTTCACCCCTGTCCCCCCACCCTCTACTAAAATTCATGTGGAGCTTCAGCACTATTAGCACCTCCTGCTTTTTGGCTAAGGTGATTTCTAGACTCCATGCCCAGCTGATTCTAAAGTCACATTTACCGGCCATACTAAGGAGAAAGCTCATTTTAAAGAGACTAGCTGCCATTGAACCAGCAGGAGGGAAGGGAAGAAACCACAGGATTCCTACTCTGCACTGATTGCCACTAACTCATTTCAGCTGCTAAGGGGAGGCCCTGTTGGAGGAGCTGGGAGAGGAAATGGGTTCCATGTACAGTCCACTTTAAATTGTTCACAATTGTGTGCTCAAAAATAGTCTCTACTAAACATTTAGCACATCCATTAGCACAAGTCATAAAGCATTAGACTTTGCTGCACGGTTGGCCCAAACTGCCTAAGTTGCTTCCCTATGGCAAAAGATCATTAAATGGCAAGTCAGATATGTGCAGGAAGGAAAAAAGGAGCTCCAAGGATGGTTAAACCCGGGCCCAGGAAGGATGGTTTACTAGGTTTTTTTATGCACATAAAGAACACAGAGGGTGAGGACCAGCTATTGTTAATTTTTATTGAAAGCAGAGCAAGGGAAAAGAAACTGAAATTGCAATGATGGGGACTGATGCTAGCAAGAAGGAAGAGCTTCCTGCCAGAGAAGGTAGGTAAATACTAGGCTGAGCGGTCGGTCAATGAAGGTTGTGGGATTTCCTTCTTTGGAGTGGCTCTTCTGTCTGGGCTATTTCTGTGTGGTCCTTCCAGCGGGTGAGAGTGGAAGTAGGGAGGGGGAGGAAGAAAGAGAGGCAGCCAGAGGTCCAATTCAGTCCTTCTCAGGACTCCAAATCTCACATTTGTAACATTCAAGGATCTATAATTGGGATCACTGAGAGACACCTAAAAAAAAAAAAAAAAAGAAAAGAAAAGAAAAAAAAGTAACAAGCAGCTTGTTGCTCATCTAAAATGTTTAGATTTACCCCAGCTTCTAGTCCTTTCCGAGAGCCAAGCTTTTGCCCTGGCCCCCACAATCTTAAGAAAGAAAGCAAAGACTTGCTTTTGGCTCCCTAGGGCCAGGCATATGGGAACAATCTTTTCTGAACCCAAAAGCAGGACATGGTCTGACAATTATATTTATGGGGACAAGAGGACATAATATGTGAAATCAGAGCTGTCCTAGGAAATACGGGACGGGACGTATGGTCTCCATGGCTACATATTATCTCTTTCTAAGGGTCCTGACACAGGAGGGAGTTAATTAAAACTATGCCATGTGGTTTGGGGCCTGGGTTCTTTCCTTGTCTGTGGCAAGATGAGTTACAACTGTGAAAAAAAACAGGATCATCATAAGCCAAGCACAAATTCTTGCTGTGTAGTTTGGAGAAGCAGGTAGTGTATATATTCTCCTCCCTAGCATCCCCCAACTCTAAAACTTAGCAGGAACAGGCACATGCTACACAGGGGCTGCCCATTCTCACTCAACTACAAATAATGCCAAAGGGTTATGGAGGGGAAGAAATGTGTTCTCACACAAGGGATCCTATTCATTCATTCATTCATTCATTCATTCATTCATTCATTCAAGCAGTGGTTCTCAAAAGTGTAGTTTCTGAATCAGCAACAGCATCTCCAGGGAGCTTATTAGCAATGCAAATTTCCAGGGGACTCCTGGGTGGCTCAGCTGGGTAAGTATCTGACTCTTGGTTTCGGCTAAGATCATGATCTCACGGTTCACGAGTTCAATCCCCATGTTGGGCTCTGAGCTGACAGTGCAGAGCCTGCTTGAAATTCTCTCCGTCTCTCTCTGCCCCTCCCACGACTCTCTCCCTCCCTCTCTCTCTCTCTCAAAATAAATAAACTTAAAAAAAAGAAATGCAAATTTCCAGGACCCACTCTAGGTCTACAGAGTCACAAATTCTGGTGGGGGGTGGGACAACAATATGTGTTTTAATCCGTTGGGGGGCAATTCTGATAAACTTTAAATTGTGAAAATCCCTAGATAAGAAGTCCTAGTGACAATGCTCACACTGCCAACCAGCAACAGTACCATTAACCAAAAGGACCAAAGCCACAGGCATGTTTGGTAGGCCCATCATTATCTCTGCCAATTCAACCTATAATGCCTCTCACAGTCCCCAAATCATGGAATAGCCAGATTCTTACTAAATACCAAATTACTCGAATCCTGGGTTTCCAGGAGGTAACACAGCTTATCTGCTCCAATACACCTTTTTAAAATAGGCGAAAGGCCCTTTTGGTTATCTAAATCCTACTCAGGTACACACTCTCCTTTGAGTGTTGTGTGTATATTTCAGCTCTTAGCCCTGATCTGAGTTTCAATGAACTGAGTGGAGTTCATGTTGAGGACCAAGCTGGGAACATTTTATGTTTAGCAGCATTATTTTTACTTTTAAACAAACACAGATGAAAGAGTCCCTGCTGAAAAAAGCAGCCATTAATGCTAGTATTTGTGCATTTACTGACATTAAATCACAATAAAATAAATTTATTGTTTCACCTCAGTTTAAACTGATAAAGTTAATTGCCATAATCAACAGGCAATCTTTCACAAATGTTGACTTGAAAGGAGAAGAAATGCTTCCAGGTGAAATTTATCAAAGTGAAGGCCCTAAGGACCAAATCTTGTTAAATGCCACCTGGTTCTCCCCCAGAGTATCAGTCAATGAAAGAAAAGCAATTTCAACACAGCTTCCCAGTTAGAATCATTGATGACTTCTGGCTGCCAACAGAGCCGCTGGTTCAATTGGGGAAGTTGCACAGCATTTAAGAACATACATGAGGGAAATTTCTGGGTTGATGGTGATGTTCTTTTCTTTTTAATGGTTATTTATTTTTGAGAGAGGAAGAGGAAGGGAGACAGAGTGTGAGCAGGAGAGGGCAAACAGAGAGGGAGACATGGAATCCAAAGCAGACTCCAGGCTCTGCACTGTCAGCACAGAATCCGACTCAGGGCTCAAACTCATGAACCTTGAGACCAGGACCTGAGCTGAAGTCCAACACTTAACCAACTGAGCCACCCAAGCACCCCAATGGTGACGTTCTATATACTGATAAGGACTTGGGATATACAGGGGCCGCTTGTTTCAAAACTCACCCAAAGATTCATTAAAAGTTTGTGCCTTTCATCGTATGTAAATTTTACCTCAAAAGAAAAAAGAAAGAACTGTAAACAAATGTTAGTGATATGCATGCTGAAATATTTATAGGGACCTGTACTGATGTCCTCAATTTACTTTGAAATGTACCAGAAAATAATAGGGAGTAATGAATAGACAGAGGGAATCAATAAATGAATAGATAATATGATAAAGCAAATATAGTAAAATGTTAGTAATAGAATCTAAATGATGGGAATATAAGTTTAATGTAAAATTCTTTAAACTTTTCTCTATGTTTGAAAATTTTGTTATGAAATGTCAGAAACATAAACAGGCAAGAAAAATACTACTGGATATAATTGTCAGAAATACCTTTCATTAATTTATTCATTTCACAAATAATATACATGAGATGAAACTACTATGTACTAGGCACTAGTTCAAATCCTGGCTCTGCCATTTAGTAGTATTAACCTTGGGAAAGTCACTCCGCCTCTCTGAAACTTGCTTCTTTCTCTGTTAAATGGGGAGAATAACAACACCTTCCTCACAGACTGGTTATTGTTGGAATTACGTTAAAATTGCTGAGCTCTTAATGAGAACTATATTGAGTAGGGAACTCTCAATGAAATGCTTCTTGTTCCTCACTCCCTTGAGACCCACAGTGTTTCAACCTTGGAAATCCTTTTAGGACAGCTTCAACTTAATTGCTGAGCACTTTTTGTTTCTTGGAAATTGTTTGCAGCTTGGGCCAAGACCTTAGATTATGGTGTTTGTATAGGACTCAAATGTTTTTAACTGATTAGTCTGATATTCAACCATGTTTTAGATTGCAAATTCCCTTTTGCAAAAAAATAAACAAAAAAGCTAGAAAGCAACTTATTTTTTTTGAATGGAGTAGAAGACAAATTTAAGAAAAATAGTGAAGTTGGAATGTGGTCTAAGGTAATTCTGCCACACCCATTTGAACCCACGGTCAAAATCCTTTATAGTTAGCTCACTTGTTCATCCTCTCCTACAGCTCTGGCATCTTTTCCAGCTCCTGGATGAGTCCCAAAAGAAAAGGAGCCCTACCATCTGGAGAAAGTGTACACCCCTTCTTGGTTTCTGTTTATTTTCTGGAAGGATTCTCTCAGCCCTCTTCCACTTAATGCAGATCACATCATTTACTAACTGGTGTGCAAGAGGTGAAGCGTTCCACTTTTTAAGGCCAGGACCCTGCAAGTGGTTGCCTCTAGCTTTTGTGAGTCCCCTCATTGGTCTGGGGCAACAGGGAGAACAACTGTGTCCCCCAGGAAAGCACTGTCAAACTTTGGGCCTGGCTATGCAACCTGAGAACAGGCAGGTGGCTAGGTACCTCAGGAGGTAATAAAGCACAGCGTCTGCCAAAGAGCAGAAATTTGGGCCTGAGAAGCTGTCCAGGAGAGTACTTTATGAGCCTACTGAGCAGAAATATTCTTCATAGCACAGGAAACCATGTACCAAAAGCACAGCAGACTTTCTAGTGGTCAAATCCAATCAGATTCTAATTAAGATATTGTAGCAGGCAGCCTTGGGCAGCAAAGATGTCTGCAGAAGAGTGATCAGAAGGCCTCTCATTCATTTATTCCACAAACAATATACATGAGCTGGGACTCTACTATGTGCTAGGCCATATTTTTTTTTATTTTTATTTTTTTAATATATGAAATTTATTGTCAAATTGGTTTCCATACAACACCCAGTGCTCATCCCAAAGGTACCCTCCTCAATACCCATCACCCACCCTCTCCTCCCTCCCACCCCC
>NW_024420586.1:26805201-26815914 GCF_014898765.1 Herpailurus yagouaroundi
CTTTCTGGCCTGCCAAGTTTCAAAAGAGAGATCAGTCACGAGTCTTATAGGTCTCCCTTTATATGTGAGGGCACGTTTATCCCTTGCTGCTTTCAGAATTTTCTCTTTATCCTTGTATTTTGCCAGTTTCACTATGCTATGTCATGCAGAAGATCGATTCAAGTTAAGTCTGAAGGGAGTTCTCTGTGCCTCTTGGATTTCAATGCCTTTTTCCTTCCCCACTTCAGGGAAGTTCTCAGCTATAATTTCTTCAAGTACCCCTTCAGCACCTTTCCCTCTCTCTTCCTCCTCTGGGATACCAATTATGCATATATTATTTCTTTTTAGTGTATCACTTTGTTCTCTAATTTTCCCCTCATACTCCTGGATTTTTTTTATCTCTCTTTCTCTCAGTTTCCTCTTTTTCCATCACTTTATCTTCTAGTTCACCTATTCTCTCCTCTGCCTCTTCAATCCGAGCCGTCGTTGTTTCCATTTTGTTTTACATTTCGTTTAAAGCGCTTTTCAGCTCCTCGTGTCTGTTCCTTAGTCCCTTGATCTGTGTAGCAAGAGATTCTCTGTTGTCCTCTATACTGTTTTCAAGCCCAGCGATTAATTTTATGACTATTATTCTAAATTCACTTTCTATTATTTAAATCCTTTTTGATCAGTTCATTAGCTGTTGTTATTTCCTGGAGATTCTTCTGAGGGGAATTCTTCCATTTGGTCATTTTGGATAGTCCCTGGAGTGGTGAGGACCTGCAGGGCACTTCCCCTGTGCTGTGGTGTATAACTGGAGTTGGTGGGCGGGGCCGCAGTCAGACCTGATGTCTGCCCCCAGCCCACCACTGGGGCCACAGTCAGACTGGTGTGTGCATTCTCTTCCCCTCTCCTAGGGGCGGGATTCACTGTGGGGTGCGTGGCCCATCTGGGCTACTGGCACACTGCCAGGCTTGTGATGCTGGGGATCTGGCATATTTGCTGGGGTGGGTAGGCAAGGTGCACGGGGGCAGGAGGGGCAGGCTTAGCTGGCTTCTCCTTAGGTGATCCACTTCAGGAGGGGCCCTGTGGCAGTGGGAGGGAGTCAGATCCGCTGCCGGAGGTTTGGCTCCGCAGAAGTACAGAGTTGGGTGTTTGCGCGGAGAGAGCAAATTCCCTGGCAGGTACTGGTTCACTTTGGGATTTTGGCTGGGGGATGGGCGGGGGAGATGGCGCTGGCCAGCACCTTAGTTCCCCACCAACCTGAGCTCTGTCATCAGGGGGCTCAGCAGCTCTCCCTCCCTCTGTCCTCCAGCCTTCCCGCTTTCTGAGCAGAGCTGTTAACTTATGACCTCCCAGACACTAAGTCACGCTTGCTGTCGGAACACAGTCCATCAGGCCCCTCCGCTTTTGCCAGCCAGACTCAGGGGCTCCGCTTGGCTGGCGAGCAGCCCCTCCGCCCCGGCTCCCTCCCGCCAGCCCATGCAGAGTGCACCGCCTCACAGCCCTTCCTACCCTCTTCCGTGAGCCTCTCGTCTGCGCTTGGCTCCGGAGACTCCGTTCTGCTAATCCTCTGGCGGTTTTCTGGGTTATTTAGGCAGGTGTAGGTGGAATCTAAGTGATCAGCAGGACACGCGGTGAGCCCAGCGTCCTCCTACGCCGCCATCTTCCCTCTCTCCTGTGCTAGGCCATATTTTAAATCCTAGTTCTGCCACTTAGTAGAAGTATGACCTTGGGGAAGACATTGTCACTGGGACTCAACATTTACCCCTGAGGTTTGGTTCAAGGATTAGATCCCACAGACTTTATATACCCTATCACCACAGCACCTCCATCAGGGCTTTACACAGTTCAAGGAATGGATAAGGTCAATGAGAACAGTATGTGAAGAAACTAAAAGCTTGCTTTATATGTAAAGTATATATTGTTTTAAAAAATGCACAAAAATCATTTATAAATATGGTTTTATTTAGCATTTATTTTTTAATGGATATAATTTATTGTGAAATTGGCTTACATATAACACCCAGTGCTCATCCCAACAAGTGCCCTCCTCAATGCGATCACTCATTTTCCCTCTCCCCCACCTCCCAATCCACCCTTAGTTTGTTCTCTGTATTTAAGAGTCTCTTGTGGTTTGCCTCCCTCACTCTCCATTTGTATCTATTTTTCCCCCTTCCCCTCCCCTATGGTCTTCTGTTTAGTTTCTCAAGATCCACATATGAGTGAAAACATATGATATCTGTCCTTCTCTGACTGACTTATTTCACTCAGCATAATACCTTCCAGTTCCATCCACGTTGCTGTAAATGGCATGATTTATTTTTATTTTATTTTATTTTATTTTATTTATTTTATTTTATTATTTATTTTTAATATATGAAATTTATTGTCAAATTGGTTTCCATACAACACCTAGTGCTTATCCCAAAAGATGCTCTCTTCAATACCCATCACCTACCCTCCCCGCCCTCCCACCCCCCATCAACCCTCAGTTTGTTCTCAGTTTTTAAGAGTCTCTTATGGGGCGCCTGGCTGGCTCAGTTGGTTAAGCGTCCGACTTCGGCTCAGGTCATGATCTCGCAGTCTGTGAGTTTGAGTCCCGCGTCGGGCTCTGTGCTGACCGCTCAGAGCCTGGAGCCTGTTTCAGATTTTCTGTCTCCCTCTCTCTCTGACCCTCCCCCGTTCATGCTCTGTCTCTCTCTGTCTCAAAAATAAAAATAAACGTTAAAAAAAAAATAAGAGTCTCTTATGCTTTGGCTCTCTCCCACTCTAACCTCTTTTTTTTTTTCCTTCCCCTCCCCCATGGTTTCTGTTAAGTTTCTCAGGATCCACATAAGAGTGAAAACATATGGTATCTGTCTTTCTCTGTATGGCTTATTTCACTTAGCATCACACTCTCCAGTTCCATCCACGTTGCTACAAAGGGCCATATTTCATTCTTTCTCATTGCGATGTAGTATTCCATTGTGTATATAAACCACAATTTCTTTATCCATTCATCAGTTGATGTACATTTAGGCTCTTTCCATAATTTGGCTATTGTTGAGAGTGCTGCTATAAACATTGGGGTACAAATGCCCCTATGCATCAGTACTCCTGTATCCCTTGGGTAAATTCCTAGCAGTGCTACTGCTGGGTCATAGGGTAGGTCTATTTTTGATTTTTTGAGGAACCTCCACACTGTTTTCCAGAGCAGCTGCACCAGTCTGCATTCCCAGCAACAGTGCAAGAGGGTTCCCATTTCTCCACATCCTCTCCAGCATCTACAGTCTCCTGATTAGTTCATTTTGGCCACTCTGACTGGCATGAGGTGATATCTGAGTGTGGTTTTGATCTGTATTTCCATGATGAAAGGCAATGTTGAACATCTTTTCATATGCCTGTTGGCCATCTGGATGTCCTCTTTAGAGAAGTGTCTATTCATGTTTTCTGCCCATTTCTTCACTGGATTATTTGTTTTTCGGGTGTGGAGTTAGGTGAGCTCTTTATAGATTTTGGATAATAGGTAAATGGCATGATTTAAATGTCCATCAACTGATGAATGGATAAAGAGATGTGGTTTATATATTCAATAGAATACTACTTGGCAATGAGAAAGAATAAATATAGTTTTAAAGTATGTTAAGGAACCTCCATACTGTTTTCCAGAGTGGCTGCACCAACTTGCTTTCCCACCAACAATGCAAAAGTCATCCTCTTTCTCTGCATCCTCGCCAACATCTGTTGTTGCCTGAGTTGTTAATGTTAGTCATTCTGACAGGTGTAAGGTGGTATCTCATTGTGGTTTTGATTTGTATTTCCCTGATGATGGAAAATAATATAAAAACAGGGAGGGGGACAAAACAGAAGAGACTCATAAATACAGAGAACAAAGTGAGGGTTACTGGAGGGGTTGTGGGAGGGGGGATGGGCTAAATGGGTAAGGGGCACTAAGGAATATACTCCTGAAATCATTGTTGCACTATATGCTAACTAATTTGGATGTAAATTCTAAAAAAATAAAAAAAATAAAATAAACCAATTGTTAAAAAAATAATAAATGAATGGATGAATGAATGAATGAATAAATGAATAAACGAATAAATAAATAAATAAATAAATAAATAAATAAATAAATAAATAATGTTATGATAGAGATGTGTGATAGGAGATGGTAATTTTTAATGGCAGGATATGTAAGACCCTACGTCCTAAATAATCTTCTCTGAAAAAAGTTGATACATATGTCCCAGTAAGTTATCAGGGGCCTAATCTTCTGCAGTTCCCAGGGGACATGCTATGGAAGATCATGAAGCAACTTCAGAGGATACTGTCCTGCCAGTGAGGATCAGTATTCAGTGACAGTCTGAGACCCTATTACGCATGGAGATACTTAGATTTGATACTGTAAATGTGGATGGGAAGCTCTAGGGAGCATGTGTGCGTTAACCACAATATATGGAGAGGAGGGACAAAAGAATTCATCACCCCATTGTTTACTCATTGTTTTCTACAGAGTCTACTCCTTAGTTTTCTCCTAAAGTATAAATTATGAATGCTGTTTGGAGGTTCTGCTATACATGTATCTATATTATATGGCACTTTTCTTATCTTCTTATTGCTTTCTAAATTCCTGACACTACCCCATCCCTTCACTATGTAGCCTGGATAGTTCAGTAACTCCTGTGTACTCTCAATGTACTCTGCAAACACCTTTACTGTTCCATGCACTTACCAAATTTTATTGAAACTGTCTGTTCATGGGCCTGTTTCCTGCTCTACTAGAAGCTCCCTGAAGGCAGAGACTAGGTCTTTTCTCGTATCTTTGTCCTCAGCACCCATGGGTGCTTAGTAGGTGTTTGTTGAACTGTTTAGGGGAATTTGAGGTTATTTTTTTAAAGTTTTTAATTTTAATTCCAGTTAGTTTACAGTATTATATTAGTTTAGGTGTACAATATAGTTTAGGTTTATATAGTCCCCTTTGCTCATTGGTTTCTTAAATTCCACTTGAGTGAAATCATATGGTATTTGTCTTTCTCTAACTTATTTCTCTGACTTATTTCACTTAGCATTGTACTCTCTAGCTCCATCCATGTCATTGCAAATGGCAAGATTTCATTCTTTTTTATGGCTGAATAATATTCTGTTATATATACACACACACACACACACACACACATATATACACACATATACACACACATATATACACACCACATATTCGTTACCCATTCATCTATCGATGGACACTTGGGCTGCTTCCACATCTTGGCTATTGTATACTGCTGCTATAAACATAGGGGTATGTATGCATCCCTTTGAATTGGTGTTTTTGTATTTTCTGGGTAAATACCCAGAAGCAAAATTACTGAATTGTAAGGTAATTCTACTTTTAACTTCTTAAGGAACCTCCATACTGTTTTCCATGGTGGCTGTACCAGTTTGCATTCCCACCCATAATGCAAGAGGGGGAACTTGAGGTTATTAAGTAGATTTTATTCTAACCTTGTAATCTAATAGTCCCTTGTGCACAGTAGGTGTTCCATGTATATCTTCTCTGATGATAGTAATTTAAAAAGGTCTCAAAGGTATATGGCACTTTATATGGCTTACCAAATGCTTTCACATTAACTTATATGATCCCCACTGCAAGCCTCTTAGGAGGCAAGTCAGATACTATAATGATTGTCACTTGACACATGCAGACACTGGCTCAGAGCAGTTAATTGACTTGTTCAAGGCCACACAGTTAATATGAACTCAGTGGGTACTCTGAGTCTACCCTATTTTCTCCAGTGCCCATGTTTCTCTCTTATCTATAAAGATGAAACTGAGTACATTTGATGCCAATGTGGTTTCCTAGACTACTAGTTATTAGATTCTTCTCTCTCCTGCTAGATAAGAACAAGGTAACTAATCATCCTAGTACCTGCTGACAGTCATGAGCAGGTGAACAACCAACCTCTCCCTGGACTTCCTGTTATGTGACATAATTTCCAGTCAGAGTCAGACTTTTAGTTACTTTCAGCCTAAGTCATACTTGATGTATGAGGCCTGCTTCCTCAGGAAGACTATGTTCTTTGAAGATAGAGCTCACCCATTCTACCAGTCTGAACTTCTTGACAAAACTCACAACTTGGATGGCTACCGTTGACTATTCTTATGGGGGTACAACAGATGGAAAGGTTGTCAGAGATTCCTGAAACAAAAGTTAGCTTGTTGTTCAAGGGGCCACCAGTTATGAGCCATGTTAATGAGGCAGAAGCTGGCAACTAAATCAAGAGAGACATAATGTATTCTCCACCCCAGCTCCACAAGCCAGCATCTCTCCTGGCAGTACTAGAGGAGAAGGGGCAAGAACATTTATATCACTTCCAACAGATAGTCCTCGGGTCCCCTTAGAGAGACTGCAAGCCAACAACTCCCCATAAGGCAGCTGTCTATAATTACTCACATTAGGGCAGCAGTTTTCACCCCCAAATCCCAAAGGGCTTTACAGCACTGTGGGTAAGGAAAAGTTCCAGAGACATGACTTTATGTCTCAGTTCTATTAAGCATTCATTGTGTGGTTGAGACACACTCTTGAAATATTTCCATCTCTCCAGTAATAGAATGGAAATAGTACTTTCTCTTTCTTTCTCTTTCAAGGATACTGGAAATGTGAATAGCATTCATGAGGTACGTATTAAGACCAGGAAAGTGCCTTGCACCAGCTTCAGGTCTGGACCCTGGAGTGGTTTATAATATTACAAACAGAATGGTCATATCTATTAGCATTCTCTATGTTAAGAAACAAACATAGTTTCTACTATGTGTTCAGTCTTAAGCTGGGCTTTGGTACTACATTGATAAGGAAGCCTGGAAACACAAGGAGTTTCCAGTATAGTGAGAGAGACAGGTGTATAAATCCAGACATGGAATATGAGAATTTCAGTGTTATTGACATCTGTCTAGAGAACTTATTAAAGATGAGGCCAGAGGGGTGCCTGGGTGGCTCTGTCACTTAAGCGTCCGACTTCGGCTCAGGTCATGATCTCACAGTCTGTGAGTTCGAGCCCCGCATCGGGTTCTGCGCTGACAGGTCCGAGCCTGGAGCCCGCTTCCGATTCTGTGTCTCCCTCTCTCTCTGTCCCTCCCCCACTCACACTCTGTCTCTCTCCCTCTCTCAAAAATAAATAAACTTAAAAAAAATTTTTAAATAAATACATAAAGATGAGGCCAGAAAGATAAGCTGGGATAAGAAGAATAATAAATGCAGAGGTAATCCTCAAAATATTAAAAAAACCCAAAGAGCAGGAGCACCGAGCAAGCAGTATGGATGCAGGTCAACCCATGGAATAGTGATCACCAGGCTCCCTGCTGTGCTGGGCACTATCCCTTTAGTTGCTGAGTCCTGAAGAGGTCAAAAAGAGGTCCGGGAGTGGGGAACAAGGTAGCAGAAGGGGTCTTGAGGGGACTCAAAGGAGAAGCTGGTATCAAAGTATTCCACAATTTTAACAAAATGTGTGACTGTATCCATGTCCTCCTTCAATATCATGTGAATGAGCACGAATGTTACCCATGGCATCCAGAAGCACAGGAATTCCATATGTGTTGGAAAGAACACTTTAGCAGCAGTGTGATGGATAGACTAGATTGGAGTAGCATGAAGTCTGGGAGTAGTAGAAAGGCTTTGCAATACACCAAGGAAGACAGATAACGGGGCTTAGTGCAGTTGCAACAGGGCATGTTCTTTCTGTAAGAGGCGCAAAGATGCTTGCACAAATTGCCATCTCTGCCTATCACCTTTGTTCCTAATAGTTCTCCAGTCTTTCTGCTGTTATGGCGCCACTATCCTAGCTCAATGTGAGCTTACATACATTACACACACACACACACACACACACACACACACACACACACACGTGTATAATTATGTGACAGATTCTGTTTAAGTATACACACTGAACCAGTGGCTGGCAGGCTATAATTATGGCAGGCAAGAGGCATGCCAAGAAAAATTCATTCAAATACTAAGGTCATCCTACTCCCAGCTGTAGGAGAGTGGCTACAGTATAAACACCTGCCTTCATACTACCACCCTATGTTATGGATAGTCCTGTCTACTATTCCAAGCAGTCACGCAATTATCTCATTTGTTTTCTTAACAATGGTCCTAGGAGGTGGGTAAGACTGGTATTATTTAGTTACAATGTGTGGTTGGGGAAACTGAGGTTCAGAAGGATGGACTTGCCCAACATCACTCACAATTAATCAGTGGTGGCATGAGGACTAAGATGCCCTCTGCCTCTTAGTCTCATGTTCCCCTCAATCTTCCATATGGTCTCCTTCAGAATAATTCCAGATCTTTCTTATTCTCACCTCCTGCAAACTAACACTCATTCAATCCATTATTTTTTGAAATGAAGACTTTATTTTTAAGTAATTTCTACACCCAACGTGGGGCTTTAACTCACAACGCTGAGATCAAGAGAAACATACTTCACTGACTGAGCCAGCCAGGTGCCCCTCATTCAATCCATTCTAATTGACATTTCTAAGAGAATACTGCAGATGACTCCAGTCCTATCCTTCAAAACCTTGCTCTGGTCTCATCGTCCCCTCCAGGAAATTTGCCCTGGGACTCCAGTTCAGTAACCTCAAGCCCTTCTCCTTTAATATTTAGTCTGTATCATTGTCTTAGTGCTTTCTTTATGCTTTCTTGTTGTGTTCTCATTATTTCATCTGTGACTTCTGCTGCCCTGGCTTCTTTTCTTCTTTCTGCCTAGCACAATACTTGGCACACAAAGGAACACTTAGTAAAGTGTTGTTAATGGATTACTTGATCCAATAAAGCCTTACTCCACCATCAGAATGGCTGAAATTCCCAGTTCACAACAAAGCACTCAGGATATGTGTGTGTGTGTGTGTGTGTGTGTGCGCGTGCATGCACCACTCACCTAGTGACCCTGAGGGTAACTAAATCAATGTTGTCAAAGTGCAGCATCAGCACATAGTTATTTTACATTCCAGCAGGAACTGAAGCAAGGAAATTTTTTCCCTTAATTTTTAAAAAATAAATACTGCTCCGGTTCCAAGTGGTATATTTTTGACATCTTGTGTACATTTCTGAAATAGAGTCCAGATGAGAAACCAGCTCATGTGCATGTCCATCCCAATCTTAGAATGGTATATTCCTACTCATGGATATTTTCATTTCTGAAATCCCAATTTCAGAAAAAGGACTAGGGAGCCAGGTTGTAGAAAAGAGCAAGGCCAACATGGGAGTGACTGCTAGACAATCTCTTTGAGGCTTGAGGGCAAGACTAGGGCATGAGGAAAAGAATAAAGGGGTGCTAAAATTTCATCTCTCCTTCCTCATACCTACCCATACATATTTCTAAGGGATATGAATGGGAAAGGAGCTGATAGCTGCTCCCAGCAAGGCAGGATACTTACAAAACACCCTTTAGACAAGGGTGTGGCCAAAGGCAGGTGAACCCCAAGAAGACAAATAGGTAAAGCAGGTCCCAGTGAACACCACCCAGTGGGTTGCCTGGTGACAAAAGCCTCCTGAGAATCCCAACTAAGGATTAAAGAATCATTTTTCTATTTCTTTCACAACATGCAACATTACCTAAGTACCTAACATGTATCGGGCACTGTGCTTGACACTTATCGTCATCAGCTCCTTTGCCCTATTGGGAATCATATTTCCATTTTACAGATGAGGAAACTGAAACTCAGAGAGAGATTAAGTAATTTACCGGTTATCACACAGTCTGGCTAACTCTATAATCTGGGCTCTTTCCATGGCACTACTCTGCCTTTCTGAGGTATACTCATTGAGCTCTGGCAACAAGAAGGAATATGAAAACCCCTCCCCAGTAAGCCTAAGGTTTCACAGAGGCACTTGGTCTTAAATGATGAGTGGGACATGCCTTATGGGAGAAAAAGAAGAAAAGTTATCCATTACTGCCTGAAGGGATAGCAGATGCAAAGGGGCTGATGCAGGAAAGAAAAAAACATGTTCAGAAAAATGGTAAATAGTCTTGTAGGGTTACCTGAGGGTGAGGATAGGTGATGGAACATGAGGCCAGTTTATACAGGGTATCATATATCATATTAAGAATTTCAGGTTTTCTCCTGAAGATGAGAGACGAGAAAGGAGTAGAGATTGAATCTCTGTTTCGGAAAGAGCACTTGTGGCAGCCATGTGGGCAGATTTGCTGCAGGGAGGCTGAGTTGGAAAAGTATGGCAATAGTGAAAGCAAGAGTCAGAGTGGTGAAGGAAATGGGGGCCCAGCTCAGAAAATGCTGCCTCCAGAGCAGTCACTGCAAGTCAGCCTCAGTTTAACTTCAAAGCTGGGATTCCAGGATTTGCAGCACCTACCCCTATGGCCCTTAAACACTGCTTGTGTAGCTCTGGCCTCAAGACTAGTAACAAGTCTTGCTTTGTCCTTTGGGGCCTCCCCATTTGTCTCCATCTTCTAAGCTAGCGGCTTTGTAGCTCCCCTGGGCTCAGCCTAGCCCAGCTGGCTAGGGAGGGTGGGGAGAAGTCAGGTAGGCTCCAAGCAGAAGGGGCCTTGGTTAGCACATGTTTCACATTCCCCACATTGCATGGCAATTCAAAGCCAAATCCTCCAGGATTATTTTCTTAAAGATTTGGGATGGGTTTGGGGCTTCTGCCCTTTCTTTTTCTTCCTCCTCTCCTTCCTCCTCCTCCTCTCTCCTTCCTCCTCCTCTCTTCTTCTTCTTCTTCTTCTTCTTCTTCTTCTTCTTCTTCTTCTTCTT
>NW_024420586.1:26815924-26825338 GCF_014898765.1 Herpailurus yagouaroundi
TTCTTCTTCTTCTTCTTCTTCTTCTTCTTCTTCTTCTTCTTCTTCTTACTATTATTAAGTGTGTTTCTGTAATGCAGCTATTTCTTCTGTCCTTGAGTTAAGTAATAGCAGAGTGGGGAAAGAAAGTGAAGGTTTGCAACAATGCAGAAAAGATGTTTCTGGAAAAGTCAGGAGGAGGGAGGGAAATCCAGTGTGGGGGCCCACAGCAATGTTCAGGGAAGGCCAAGGAATACTGTTGCAGGGCAGGTTTTCAGGTAGGGCAAGTGTATAGAAGTCAGGCAAAATCTTACCTAAGGGAAGTGGCCCCTGACACCCTGGCCAGATCCAGCCTTTATTTCCTCTGCCATCAACACTCAGACTGACTTTGCTCTGGTCATCAGCAGCTGCCATAGTGTCAGCACAACCCCAAGGTGTGGGCTCCCGGCTCTGCCCCATTAACTGAGGAAATTAAAGCCCTAAAATGTAGCAAAAGCACTTCATAGGCAAAGGCAGCCAGCAATGCACTCCTGGGAAGCCCACACTCCTAATTGAACAGGAGGGTCTTACAAAAACATCCCAGGCTTCCCTCTTTATATATTTGTACAATTCTGAAATAGAGCCCAAATGAGAAACCTGGTCATGAGTATGTCTATCCCAGACTGAGAACCTACTCAGACAATTTCAGTTTTGAAATCCCAATTACAGAAAAATGACTAGGGGGGTAGATTTTATTTTCTATCTTGCTCCCTTCCTATCATTTCCTTTCCCGAGAGAGAGAGAAAGAAAGAGAGAGAGGTAGAGATATATATCTTAAAGTACAATGACGTCTTGTGACAATGTGTAGCATTTAGGGGAACAGTTATTTATAATATTTTAGTTAACAGCTTTATTGACATAGTTTACATACCATACAATTATACCATACAAATCATCAATTTTAAGTGTAATTCAATGATTTTTAGTGCGTTTGTAAAGTTGTGCAACCATCACCACATCTAATTTTAGAACATGTCCATCACTCTCAAAAAGAAACCTTGAGCTCATACACACTCCATGTTCCTGCTCCCAGCCCTAGGCAACCACTAATCACTTCTGTCTATATAGATT
The DNA here is from genome assembly GCF_014898765.1 of Herpailurus yagouaroundi. Classification (NCBI taxonomy): domain Eukaryota; kingdom Metazoa; phylum Chordata; class Mammalia; order Carnivora; family Felidae; genus Herpailurus; species Herpailurus yagouaroundi. Next base: position 26,817,011 of record NW_024420586.1, read on the forward strand.
TGCCTTATAAGTGGAATCATAAAACATGTTTTTTTATGTCCGATTTCTTTCCCTTAGCATAATGTTTTCAAGGTTCATCCATGTTGTGACATGTATCAGCGCTTCAATTCTTTTTATTGTCAAATAGTTCACCATTGTATGGATATATCACATTTTGTTTATCCATTCACCAGCTGATGGATATTTGGGACATTTCCACACTTTGGCTATTAGGAATAACATTCATGTACAAGTTTCCATGTGGACAAATGTTTTCATTTCTTTCTGGGTAGAATTGCTAGATCATATGGTAATAAACCATAGATGTATGGGTTTATTGCTGGACTCTCAATTCTATTGCATTTATCTATATATGCTTTTCCTTATATTGTCTTGATCACTGTGGCTTTGTACTAAATTTTAATTAAGAGAAGTGAGTCCTTTAACTTTGTTTTTTTTATTTTTTTGTCAAGATTGTTTTGGCTAGAGAATACATGTAACAATGTTGATTTCAGAATTAACATTAAGTGAATTTAAGTGAATATGAATGAATGAAATCAATATCCAGCTTGTCCATTTCTGCCAAAAAAAAAAAAAAAAGGCCATAGGAATTTTGATGGGAATTGCACTGAATCTGCAGATCACTTTGGAAAGTACTGTCATCTTAACAATATTAAGTCTTTCAATCCATGAACATAGAGTGTCTTTCAATTTATTTTAGGTTTTCCTTAATTATTTTCAACAACATTCTGTAGTTTTTAGTGTACAAGTCTTGCACTTCCTTGGTTAAATTTATTCCTAAGTATTCTTTTTGATAGTATTGGAAATGGAATTTTCTTAATTTCATATGTGGATTGTTCATTGCATACATGCATAAATACAATTGATATTTTATTTTATCTATTTTGTACTATTGGTTTTTATTTTTTTAATATAATTTTTTGTCAAATTGGCTAACATATAGTGTGTAAAATGTGTTCTTGGTTTTTGGGGTAGATTCCCATGGTTTTTCATTAAACAACTGATATTTTAAATGTTGATCATGTATCCTGAAAGTTTGCTCATTTTGTTTACAATCTCTAATAGATTTTTTTCTTATTACTTAGAATTTTCTATATAAACAATCATGTCATCTGTGTATGGATGACCTATATTTCTTTTTTTTTTTTTTTTTGCCTAATTCTCCTGGCTAAAAATTCTAGAACAATGTTGAATAGAAGTGGCAAGAGTGGAAATCTCTGTCATATTCTTGAATAAAGGAAAGCTTTCAGTTTTTCACAATTAGATATGCTGTTGCTTGTGGATTTTTCCTAGATGCTCTTTTATTCAATGTTTTTCTCATGAAAGTTTGTAGAATTTTATCAAGTCTTTCTGAGTCAGTTGAATTAACTGCATGTTTTTCTTCCTTCATACATCATCTGGTCAAAAAATCAATTTACCATAAATGTAAGCATTTCTTTCCGAAATCTCAAATCCATTCCATTATCTTGATTACAGTAGTTTTACAGTGAGTTTTGATATCAGTAAGTTTAAATCCTCTTCCATCTTTATCAAGATTGTTTTCACTGTTTTGTTTCTCTTTTACGTATGAATTTTGGTATAAATGTTTCAATTTCTCTTTTTTTTTATTTTAAACATTTTTTTTATTTTTTTTTCAACGTTTATTTTATTATTTATTTTTGGGACAGAGAGAGACAGAGCATGAACGGGGGAGGGGCAGAGAGAGAGGGAGACACAGAATCGGAAACAGGCTCCAGGCTCTGAGCCATCAGCCCAGAGCCTGATGCGGGGCTCGAACCCACGGACCGCGAAATCGTGACCTGGCTGAAGTCGGACGCTTAACCGACTGCGCCACCCAGGCACCCCTAAATGTTTCAATTTCTAAAAAAAAATCTTGGATATTGATATGGTTTGCATTGAACCAAACTGTGGACTGCTGCTATCTAACAACTTTGACACTCCTGATCCATTAAATTGGGATGTGTTTATATTTACTGAGGTTTTCTTTAATTTTTTGGCCAACATTTTGTAGTTTTCAATGTGTAATATTTGTACTTCTTTTGTTATATTTATTCAGAAGTTTTTTTTTAATTTTTTTGATGCTACTATGAAGAGAATTGTTTTCTTGATTTTATTGTTGAATTGTTCATTGTTGTGTATAGAAATACAATAGACCTTTGTACACTTATCTTGTATTTTGTTACCTTGTTTAACTCACTAGATTTGGGTGTTTTTTAAAGAGTCCTTAGAGTTTTCTATATACAAGATCATGTCGTCTACAAATAGAGTTTAACCTCTTCTTTTCCAATCTGGATGTTTTTTATTTATTTTTCTTGATCACTTACTTTGGCTAGAATCTCCAATACAATGTTGAATAGAAGAGTCAAGTGTTGACATCCTTTTCTCATTCGATATTTGGGGGAATCAATTAGACATGCATGGTTATCATGTTAGCTATGGGTTTTTAATAGATTCTCATTATCATTTTGAAGAAAATGTGTTACCCTTCTAGCTTATTGAGGGTTTTTACATGAGTGTTTCCCATGTTTTTCATATGCTTTGACTTCATCTATTGAGATAATCATGTTTTTGCCCTCTTTTCTACTAATATGTTACATGAGTTGATTTTTGGTGTAGTTTTTAAGTATTTGTGGGCCATGACTTTGCCCTCATCATTGTATTTTTTTCATATTAATCTATGTATTTATTTAAAGTAAGTCATACACCCAATGTGGGGCTTGAACTCACAACCCTGAGATCAAGAGTCACATGCTCTACCACCTGAGCCACCCGGGGGCCCCACATTACTTGATTTTTGAATGTTAAACCAGCCTTGCATTCCTGTTTATATATTAAAACATACACTTCTAAATGTTGCAAACCCAAGAAAATAGTATTATAATGATTTCTTTGTAATCTAGTGTATTTTGAAGAATTTAAGACAAAGAAGGGGAGAAGGGGCCAACATGGCAGAGAAGTAGGGGGATCTGAAGTTCCCTCGTCTCTCAACACAACAGTGTTGAGGCCAAAGGACTTTGAACTCCAAGAGTCCGGGTGGCAGAGTGACAGAGATGCCTCCAGGGACCCACCAGGATAATCTGACAGGCCATTGTTGTGTGATTGTGAACTGGGAGAGATAAAATGGGAGGCAGAAGAACTGAGGGGAGAGATCCCCGTCTTCGGAGAAAAAGGGAAGAAAAAGAGGCTGGGAAGTTTAAGACTGTATCTGGACAAGAGAAAAACCACGGACCAGGACAGAGAAAGATCCAATCTCTAACTGTGGGGCTTTCTCCAGATGGGGGCTGACTGCCCTGTTCTGCACCTGGAGAGGAAGGGAGCCAGCCCCAGCCCTGGTAACTAGTTCAGAGGTGCAGTCCACAGTGGGAGAAAGCAATCCCCTCCCTGGATGGCGGTGGGAAGAAGATATCTAACCGTTCAAAGGACAAAGATTTCCTGTGCCTGCCAGCCAGAGGCCATATATCAGTGGCACAGAGCAGCACTTCCCTGGAGCAGGGGTGCATGGAGTGGGAATCTTTAAGACAGCGGAGTTTAAATTCCAGCTGAGCACCAGGGAAGCACAGGAGTCAGTGGAGTGGGACAAACTGCTTCCTTCACACCCACGGCACAATGAGGACAACTTGGAAGGAGGGGTTTGGGATACCCGGTTGGTGGAGGAGAGACTGGGGTGTTGCTATTTTTCTAGCCATCACCAACAAGGTGGGGCTTCAGGGAACAGACAGACCACCCACAGTGGAGGCAGGACCCTCCTACACCAAACCACGCCCCTCTGTGCCTGGTAACTGAGTATCTACTAGAGTGAGATTGACGCTGAGGAAGCAGACAGCCCCTCCTCCAGACCAGTGCTGTTGCATTGCCTGATTTAACTCTCTGACAATTCTTATTATATAGATATATTCTTCCTTCCTTTTCTCCTTATCTCTTCCCTCCTCTAGTCTGGTTACTCTGGTTGTTGGTTTCTTTAAGCAGACATATTTAATCTATTCTCTTTATACATGTTCTACACCTCCTTCATTATTTTCCTTTCTCTCTCTCTCTGGATTAAGCCTTATAGTTTTGCTGTCTGGTCAATTTTGTTTTATTTTATTTTTCCCTGCCCCTGTCATTTCTCTCTTTGTATGGGCCTCTTCCATCAGCACCGCCTCCACCCTGTTATTTACTTGTAGCTGGTGTTTCTGGCTTTTTGTTTTTGTTTTTTGTTTTTGTTTTGTTTATTTTCTGTTTGTTTGTTTGTTTTCCTTTCCTGGGCTACTTCAGTGAACAAACCAAAGCACACCTGGTGGCAGGTCCAAAACATTAATACGAGTGGGGGAGATACAGGACCAAAGTCACAACAACAGAGAGCAAGTAACACTCTCCAAAAAACACCTCCTGAAGGTCCAGGCCCTGGAGAGTGTAAGACCCCTTTTAAACATAGTGCTTGCAGGTGCAGTGCACATAGTGAGCTTCTAAAAAACATAAGGGACAGAAAACTAGCCAAAATGATGAAATGGAAGAATTCTCCTTAGAAGAAATTCCAGGAAGAAATGATAGCTAAAGAATTGATCAAAACAGATATAAACAATATAACTGAACAAGAATTTAGAATGATTTTAGAATTTAGAATCTATTGCTGCAGAGATCCAGGAAATAAAAAATAGTCATGATGAATTAAAAAATGTAAATGAGATGCAAAATAAACTAGAGGTGGTGACAATGAGGATTGAAAAGGCAGGGGAGATTAAGTGAAATAGAAGATAAAATTATGGAAAAAGATGAAACCAAGAAAAAGACAGATAAAAATATTCTGGACCATGAGGGGAGAATTAGAAAACTAAGTGATTCAATGAAGTGGAACAATATCTGTATCATACAAGTTCCAGAAAAAGAAGACAGAAAGAAAGAAGCTGAAGGTGCACTTGAACAAATAATAGCTGAGAACTTCCCCAATCTGGGGAAGGAAACATACATTGAAATTCAGGAGGCAAAAAGAACTCCCATTAAATGTAACTTGAATCGATCTTCTGCACGACATATAATAGTAAAACTGGCAAAATACAAAGATAAAGAGATAATTCTGAAAGTAGCTAGGGATAAATGGGCCTTAACCTACAAGGGTGGACACATAATGGTATAGCATACCTATCTACTGAAATTTGTAAGGCTAGAAGGGGTGACAGGAAATTTTCAATGTGTTGAATAGGAAAAATATGCAGCCAAGAATCTTTCATCCAGCAAGCCTGTCATTCAGAATAAAAGGAAAGATAAAGGGTTTCCCAGAAAAAAAAAAAAAACAAAAAACTGAAGGAATTCATAACCACTAAACCAGCCCTACAAGAGATCCTAAGGGGGGCTCTGTGAGTGGAATGTTGCAAAGACCACAAAGGGCCAGAGACATCACTAAAAGCATGAAACCTACAGATAACACAATGACTCTAAATGCATATCTTTCAATAATAACACTGAATGTAAATGGACTAAATGCTCCAATCAAAAGACATAAAGTATCAGAATGGATAAAAAAAACAAGACCCATCCATTTGCTGTCCACAAGAGACCCATTTTAGACCTGAGGACACCTTCAGATTGAAAGTGAGGGGATGGAGAACCATCTATCATGCTACTGGAAGTCAAAAGAAAGCTGAAGTGGCCATACTTCTATCAGACAAACTAGACTTTAAACTAAAGGCTGTAACAAGAGATGAAGAAGGACATTATATCATAATTATGGGGTCTATCCATCAAGAAAAGCTAGTGATTATAAGTGCTTATGCATCAAATTCGGTATCACCCAAATATATAAAACAATTAATCACAAAAATAAGCAATCTTATTGTTAAGAATGTGGTAATTGCAGGGGACCTTAATACTCCACTTACAACAATGTACAGATCATCTCGACAGAAAATCAATAAAGAAACAATGGTCCTGAGTGATACAGTGGGCCAGACAGACTGACAGATATATTCAAAACTTTTCATCCTAAAGCAGAAGAATACACATTCTTCTCAAGTGCACATGGAACATTCTCCAAGATGGATCACACACTGGGTCACAAAACAGGCTTCAATAAATGTAAAAGAATTGAGATCATACCATGCACACTTTCAGATCACAATGCTATGAAACTTGAAATCAACCACAGGATAAAGTTTGGAAAACCTCCATATGCATGGAGGTTAAAGAATATCCTACTAAAGAATGAATGGGTCAATCAGGCAATTAAAGAAGTAATTAAAAAATATGTGGAAACAAATGAAAATGAAGACACAACAATCCAAACCCTTTGTGATGTAGCAAAGGCAGTCCTGAGAGGAAAATACATTGCAATCTACGCCTATCTCAACAAACAAGCAAAATCCCAAATAAAAAATCTAACAGCACACCTAAAGGTACTAAAAGCAGAAAAATAAAGAAACCCTTAACTCAGCAGAAAAACAGATATAATAAAGATGAGATCAGAAATAAACAAAATAGAATTAAAAAAAAAACAAGTAGAACAGATCAGTGAAACTAAGAGTTTGTTTTTTGAAAAAATAAGCAAAATTGATAACCCCCTAGCCAGGCTTCTCAAAAAGGAAAGAAAGAGGACACAAATAGATAAAATCGCAAGTGAAAATGGAGTTATCACAACCAATCCCTCAGAAATACAAGCAATTAATTATCAGAGAATACTATGAAAAATTTTATGTCAGAAAACTGGACAACCTGGAAGAAATAGACAAATTCCTAGAACCCACGCACCACCAAAACTCAAATGGGAAGAAAGAGAAAATTTGAACAGAACCATAACCAATGAAGAAATTGAATCAGTTATCAAAATCTCCCAAAAAATAAGAGTACTGGGCAAGATGGCTTCCCTGGGGAATTCTACCAGACATTTAAAGCAGAGTTAATACCTATCTTTCTCAAGCTGTTCCAAAAAATAGAAGTGGAAAGAAAACTTCCAGACTCATTCAATAAAGCCAGCATTACATTGATTCCCAAACCAGACAGAGACCCCACAAAAAAGGAGAATTACATGTCAATATCCTCATGAATATGGATGCAGAAATTCTCGACAAGAATACTAGCAAATCAAATTCAACAGCAAGTAAAAAGAATTATTCACCATGATCAAATAGGATTCATTCCTGGGCTGCAGGGCTGCATCAATATTTGCAAATAAATCAATGTGATACATCACATTAATAAAAGAAAGGATAAGAACTATATGATCCTGTCAACAGATGCAGAAAAAGCATTTGACAAAAATACAGCATCCTTTCTTAATAAAATCCCTCAAGAAAGTTGGGATAGAAGGAACATATATAAATATCATAGAACCCATTTATGAAAATCCCACAGCTAGTATCATCCTCAATAGGGGAAAACTGAGAGCCTTCCCCATGAGATCAGGAACATGACTGGAATGTCCACTCTCACCGCTGTTGTTTAATATAGTGTTGGAGGTCCTAGCTTCAGCAATCAGAGAACAAAATGAAATAAAAGGCATCAAAATTGGCAAAGAGGAAGTCAAACTTTCACTTTTCGCAGATGACATGATATTATAAATGGAAAACCCGATAGACTCCACCAAGACTGCTAGAATTGATACATGAATTCAGCAAAGTCGCAGGGTACAATATCAACATAGAGAAATCTGTTGCATTTTTATACACTAATAATGAAGCAAGAGAAAGAGAAATAAAGAAACTGATCCCATTTACAATTGTACCAAGAACCATAAAATCCCTAGGAATAAACCTAAGCAAAGATGTAAAAGATCTGTATGCTGAAAACTATAGAAAACTTATGAAGGGAATTGAAGAAGACACAAAGAAATGGGAAAACATTCCATGCTCATAGATTGGAAGAATAAATATTGTTAAAATGTCAATACTACCCAAAGCTATCTACATTTTCAATGCAATCCCAATCAAAATTGCACTGGCATTATTCTCAAAGCTAGAACAAACAATACTAAAATGTGTATGGAACCACAAAAGATCCTAAATAGCCAAAGCAATATTGAAGAAGAAAACCAAAGCTGGAGGCATCACAATCCCAGACTTTAGCCTCTACTGCAAAGCAGTAATCATCAAGGCAGTATGCTACTGGCATACAAAAACAGACACATAGACCAATGGAATAGAATAGAGAAGCCAGAATTGGACCCACAAATGTATGGCCAATCTTTGCCAAAGCAGTGAAGAGTATCCAATGGAAAAAAGACAGTGTCTTTAACAAATGGTGCTGGGAGAACTGGACAGCAACATGCAGAAGAATGAAACTAGACCACTTTCTTACACCATTCACAAAAATAAACTCAAAATGGATGAAAGACCTAAATGTGAGACAGGAAACAATCAA
>NW_024420586.1:26825438-26857926 GCF_014898765.1 Herpailurus yagouaroundi
GTGGACAGCAACATGCAGAAGAATGAAACTAGACCACTTTCTTACACCATTCACAAAAATAAACTCAAAATGGATGAAAGACCTAAATGTGAGACAGGAAACAATCAAAACCCTAGAAGAGAAAGCAGGAAACAACCACTTTGACCTCAGCCACAGCAATTTGTTGCTTGACACATCTCCAAAGGCAAGGGAATTAAAAACAAAAATTAATTATTGGGACTTCATCAAGATAAAAAGCTTCTGAGCTGTAAAGAAAACAATCAACCAAACTAAAAGGCAACCAACGGAATGGGAAAATATATTTGCTAATGACATATCGGTTAAAGGGTTAGTATCCAAAATCTATAAAGTACTTACTGAACTCAACACCCGAAAACCAAATAATCCAGTGAAGAAATGTGCAGAAGACATTGACTTGACACTTTTCCAAAGAAGACATACAGATGGCCAACAGACACATGAAAAGATGCTCAACATCACTCATCATCAGGGAAATACAAATCAAAACCACACTGAAATACCTCCTCACACTAGTCAGAGTGGCTAAAATGAACAATTCAGGAAACAACAGATGCTGGCAAGGATGTGGAGAAATGGGAATTCTCTTGCACTGTTGGTGGTAATGCAAATTGGTGCAGCCACTCTTGAAAACAGTGTGGAGTTTCCTCAAAAAATTAAAAATAGAACTACCCTACGTCCCAGAAATAACACTACTTGGAATTTATCCAAGGGATACAGGAGTGCTTATGCATAGGGGCACACGTATCCCAATGTTTATAGCAGCACTCTCAACAATAACTAAATTATGGAAAGAGCCTAATGTCCATCAACTGATGAAAGAAGATGTGGTTTATATATACAATGGAATACTACTTGGCAATGAGAAAAAATGAAACCATGCCATTTGCAGTAATGTGAATGGAACTGTAAAGTATTATGCTGAGTGAAATAAGGCAGAGAAGGACAGATATCATATGTTTTCACTTATATGTGGATCTTGAGAAACTTAACAGAAGATCATGGGGTAAGGGAAGGGAAAAAATAGTTACAAACAGAGAGGGAGGGAGGCAAACCCCAAGAGACTCTTAAATACAGAGAACAAACTGAGGGTGGATGCTGGGGTGGGGATAGAAGGGGAAATGAGTGATGGGCATTGAGGAGGGCACTTGTTGGGTGAGCACTGGGTATTGTATGTAAGGGATGAACCACAACAACCTACCCCAAAGTCCAAGAGCACACTTTACACACTGTATGTTAGCCAATTAGACAATAAATTATATTAAAAAAATAAAGAAAATTTAACGAAAGACAAAGAAGGAGAATGTTTTTGTATTAACATTATTATTTATCATTTCCATTATTTTTCATTTATTCCTGTGCATGAATTTACTCTCTGGTGTCATTTCCTTGCTATACTCTAACTTCTTTCCTTTCCTCTGCCTTGTTCTATTATTGTCAATATTATAGATATTATGCTATTGGTTTTTAAAAGTATTTTAATTTTTAGAGCAGCTGTAGGATCACAGCAAAGTTGATAGAAAACTATGATAATATCCCATATACCCTTGCCCCACACATTCATGGCCTCCCCAATACTTACATCCCCCAAGAGTGGTACTTTTGTTACAATTAATGAAACTACACTGATACATCACAATCTCCCAAAGTCCATAGTATACCTTAGGGTTTACTCTTAGTGTTGACTATTCTATAAATTGGATAAATGTATAATGACACGTATCCATCATTATACTATCACAGAGTATTTTCACTGTCCTAAAAATCTCTGTGCTCTGATAATTCATCCCAACCTCACTCACCCCAAACCCCTGGCAACCACAGATCTTTTTACTATGTCCATAGTTTTGCCTTTCATATAGTTGGAATCATACAGTATGTAACATTTTCAGATTAGCTTTCACTTATTAATATGAATTTGTTTCCTCCATGTCTTTTCATGCATGGATAGCTACTCATTTCTTTTTAGTGCTGAATAATATTACATTATATGTATATACCACAGTTTATTTATCCATTGACCTACTGAATGACAACTTGGTTGCTTCCACGTTATGGTAATTATGAATAAGGGTCCTATAAACATCTGTGTGCATGTTTTATATGTGGGCATAAGTTTTCAGCTCCTTTGGGTAGGTACCAAGGAGTAGAATTGCTGGATCATATGGTTAAGAGTATGTTTCATTTTATAAGAAAGTGCCAAACTGTCTTGCAAAGTGTACCCTTTTGCATTCCCACAAACAATAAAAAAGGGTTTCTGTTGCTCAACATCCTTGCCAACATTTGGTGTTGTCAATGTTCTGGATTTTGGCCTTTCTAATTGGTGTGTAGTGGTATCTCATTGTTGTTTTAGTTTGCATTACCTTATGAAATACGAGGTGGAGCATCTTTTCATATGCTTCTGTACCATGTTAATATCTTCTCTGGTGAGATGTCAAGATATTTGGCCCATTTTTAGATTGAGTTGTTTTCTTTTTTTTTTGTTTGAGGGAGACAGAGAGAGTGAGTGGGGGATGAGCAGAGAAAGAGGGAAAGAGAGGAAATCCCAAGCAGGCTCTGCACTATCAGCGCAGAGTGCAATGCAGGGCTTGACTCACGAACTGTGAGATCATGACCCGAGCCAAAACCAAGAGTTGGAAGCTCAACCGATTGAGCCACCTAGGTGCCCCTTGAGTTGTTTTCTTATTGTTGAGTTTTAAGATTCTCTGTATATTTTGGATAACAGTCCTTTATCAGATATATCTTTGCAAATATTTTCTCCTGGTCTGTGGCTTGTCTTCTCATTTTCTTGACAATGTCTTTTGCAGAGCAGAAGTTTTTAATTTTAATGAAGTCCAGCTTATCAATTATTTAATGAGTCATGCTTTTGGTGCTATATCTAAAAATTCATTCACTGCCTTATCCAAAGTGAACTAGGTGTTTTCTATGTTATTTTTTAGAAGTTTTATAGTTCTACATCTTACACTTAGGTCTAGGATCTATTTTTGAGTTAATTTTTTGTGAAGAATGTAAAGTCGGTGTCTAGATTCATTTTTTTCTGTCCAGTTGTTACAACACCATTTGTTGAAAATACTACCTTTATTCCATTGTATTGCCTTTTCTCCTTTCGCAAAGATCAGTTGACTATATTTCTGTGGATCTATTTCTAGGCTCTCCATTCTGTTCTATTGATCTGTTTGTCTATTCTTTTGCCCATACCACACTGTCTTGATTACTGTAGCTTTATAGTAAGTCTTAAAGTCAGATAGTGTCAGCCCTCTAACTTTGTTCTTCCTCAATGTTGTGTTGGCTATTTAGTGTCTTTTGCCTCATCAGCATAACCTTTCAAATTATTTTGTCAATACCCACAAAATAACTTCCTGGGATTTTGATTAGGATTGCACTGAATCTGTAAATTAAGTAGGAACAAATTGACATCTTGACAATATCAAGTCTTTCTATCTATGAACATGGAATATCTATCCATTTATTTAGTTCTTCTTTGATTTCTTTCATCAGAGGTTTTGTAGTTTTCCTCATATGGCTTTTACACATATTTTGATTTATACCTAAGTATTTCATTTTGGTGGGTGATAATGTAAATGGTATTGGGTTTTTAATTTCACACTCCACTTGTTCATTGCTGATATACAGTATTAACCTTGTATCCTACAACTTTGCTATAATGGCTTATTAGTTCCAGTTTTGTCAATTCTTTCAAATTTCCTACAGACCACCATGTCATTTGCAAACAAAGACAGTTTTCTTTCTCCTATCCCAATTCACTCCTATCCCATATTCACTAGGATATCCAGTGAAATTTTGAAGAGGAATGGTGAGAGGGGAATTCCTTGCCTTGTTCCTGATCTTAGTGGGAAAGCTTTTTACCATTAAATCTCATGTTAATACTATTTAAAAGTTTATTTGAGGGCACCTGGGTGTCTCAGTCTGTTAAGCGTCTGACTCTTGGTTTCGACTTAGGTCATGATCTCACGGTTTGTGAGTTTGAGACCCCCATCAGGCTCTGCACTGACAGCAGGTCAGCATGGAGTCTGCTTGGGATTCTTTCTCTCCCTCCCGTGCTTATGTGTGTATACACTCTCTCTCTTAAAAGAAATAATTGTTTTAAAAAGTTTATTTTAAATAAACTTTTATTTTAGAATAGTTTTAGCTTTACAGGCAAATTGCAAATAGAGTACAGAGGTTTCCCATATACCCCCATGTCCCCTATTATTAATATATTACATTAATATATTGAAAATAATTAACCAATATTGATGCATTATCATCAACTAAAGTCCATATTATTCAGATTTTTTTTTTGAGGAGCACAAAAGCTTTATTTTTTTTTAATTTTTTAAATTTTATTTTTTTAATTAAATGCAAATTAGTTAGCATATATTGTAACAATGATTTCAGGAGTAGATTCCTTAATGCCCCTTACCCATTTAGCCAATCCCCCCTCCCACAACCCCTCCAGTAACCCTCTGTTTGTTCTTTAGTTTTTATCTAATGTCCTTTTTTCTGTTCCAGGATGCCAGCCAAGGATATGACATTACATTTAGTTGGTACATCCCTTTAGGCTCTTCTTTCCTTTGACAGTTTTTCAGACTCCCTTTGTTTTTGATGACCTTGACAGTTTTGAGGGTACTGGTTAGGCACTTTGTAGAATGTTTATTCATGGGTATTTGTCTAATGTTTTTCTCATGATTATGCTGGGGTTATGGGTTTTTAAAGGGAAGATCACAGAAGTGAAATTCCCTTTCATCACATTATATCAAGGGACATATTATCAACAAGACTTGTCTGCTGATGTTAACCTTCATCACCTGGCTGAGGTAGTGTTTGTCAGCTTTCCTCACCATAAATTACTCTTATTTTTTCCTTTCCAAACTGTACTTTTACAAAGTGGTTACTATGAACAGACCTTACTTAAAGAGAGGGAAGTTATACTCTGTGGACCCGAAGGAAGAGGATCAACATAAATTATTTGGAATTCTTCCACATGAAAGAGTTGTCTATTCTCCCTATTTATATGTTTGATCAATAATTTATTTCTACCTGTATAAACTCATGGATATTCATTTTATACCTAGGGACACAGATCATTGCTACCTTATTACTATTATTTTTTATGCTTAAGTTGTTCCAGCTTTGGCCATTGGGACCTCTTTCAGTTGACTCCAGTGTCTCTTTGATATACCCCCTTCGTTGTGTTTGTGTGTGTGTGAGTGTGTGTGAGTGTGTGTGTGTGTGTGTGTGTGTGTGTGTGTGTGTGTGTTAGCACTTTAGCTCTTCTTTATTTTGGGAACTACAAGATTTTCCAGGCTAATCTTGTATGTTTTTTTTTCCTGGTTCTAGAATCAGCCAATTATCCAAGGATTCTCCAGTTCTTTTTATTGGACAATGGTATACAGTCTGGGTATTAGGAGTGCACATTACTGTTTTAGTATGCTATTGCTTTTAACATCAACTAAGAGAAGAGGGAGAAGGAATATGTATTTATACTGCCTCTTATAGTTATTACATAGTTACTTTATCAGCATTCTTTTTCATGTGTATTCAAATTATTGCCCAATGTTACTGGTTTTCAGCCTGAAGGATTTCTTTTCATTTTTTTTATAATGGATGTCTGCTATATACACATTCTCTCTATCTTTGATTATCTGGGAACATCTTTATTTCACTTACAGTTTTTGAAAGTTAGTTTTTCTACATATAGCGTTACTGGTTAATTTTTATAACTTTGAATATGTCATCCTCCTATCTCATGATATCCATGGTTTCTCATGAAAAGTTAGTTTTCTTTCTTTTCTTTTTTTTTAAATATGACTTATTTATTATAAAAACAGTTTCCAAACTTACTGTGGTTCCTTTTTGTGATGGGTCATTTTTCTCTTGCTGCTTTCAAGACTTTGTCTTTGGTTTTAGATTTAACATTTTGACTATATTTCTAGGTGTGGATCTGTTTATGTTTATCTTAGTTGGAGCTCACTGAACTTCTTGGAAGTTTAGATAAGCATATTTTATCATATTTGGGAACTTTAAAGCCATAATTTATATGAATACTTTTTCTGTCCCTTTCTTTCCTCTCCTTTGTGTATTTCCATTACACCTATGTTGATGAGCTTAATTGTGTTCTACATGTGTCTGTTTATTTTTCTTCACTTTTTTTTACTTTCTCTTCTTTAGAATGTATATTTTCTATTGATCTGTCTTCCAGTTCAGTAATTCTATCTTCTGCCATGTCAAATATATTGTTGATCCTCTCTTATTAATTTTTCATTTAGGTTATTGTACTTTTCTTTTATTATTTATTTATTTAGAGAGAAACAGAGAGCGCACATGCAAGCAGGAGATGGTCAGAGACAGAAAATCCCAAGCAGGCTCTGTGCTGTCAGCACAGACCAAGAGATCATGATCTGAGCTGAAATCAAGAGTCAGACACTTAACCGACTGAGCCACCCAGGCGCCCCTATTATACTTTTGAAATCCAGAATTTCCATATGGTTCTCTGTCTTTTTAAAATATGCTCTTTTCATTTAATATTCTTTATTTTATTATCATTGTCATCATACTTTTCTTTATATCATAAAACATGCTTTCCTTTAGTTCTTTGAGCATTTTTATAACTGCTTATAAGTCTTTATCTGACAAGCACAACATCTGGGCTCCCTCAGAAGTAATTTCTATTGCCTGATTTACATCTTTTCCATGTTCATACTTTCCCATTCTTTGTCTTTCATTATTATTGTTATTTTTGACAAGGATCATCATTGTTTCAAACTAGATATTTAAATATATTGTGTAGTAACTCTGGATTCTGTTTACCCACCCACAGGTCCTGTTTGTGTTTGTTCTGCTTTGTTTTGCTCTATTTGTTTAATGACTTTCTGTTGGTTTAATTCTCTCTGAAGTCTAGTTTCTCTGCAGTGTGCAGCCTCTGACATCATGCTCATTTTCCCTTTTGTTTTATTTTTAAGTTTGGCTTTCTAGAAGTCACTTCTAGTTCAGTATAGTTAGTGTTTAACCTGTGATAAAACAGTAAGAGGTTTTTCTTAAGCTCCTAGATCCAGTAAAGTTTCTATCCAGTGTATCTTTGTATAGCTTGGGGACTGCTTTCACAGTTCAGAGAGTTTTTGATTCTAGCCTACATTCAAACAGAGTTTAGCAGTTCACAAATAACATCTCTAATGCATGTGTATAGCCTTCCAGTCTACTAGAGATGAGTTTGATCTTAGCATGATCTCTTTTTGATGTTTTCTTTCCTTAGGTCTGTCTGACAAGAATCTTGCTGGTCTGCTTTTTTATGTCTGCTATTAATTTGTAATTGATATTCCAATTTTCACTACTATTATCTCTATGGTTTTCAACAACACCTTTAGGCATGAGTTCCTTCATGCTCCATATTAAAAACAAAAAGCCTCCATAGGCTGTGCCACTATGCTGGAGCTAGATGGGGAGAGAGTGATATGGCAGCCTGCTTCTTCTGGAGTGACAATATGAGCTCTTGAAATCCTTATCTGACAAGTAAATCTGGGCCCTGGCCCTGGAAGGGAGAAAATGGTAGCCCCCAGTCTTCTCTAAATACCACTCAGAGTTTGCTGCATCTTTCAGGATATAGACTCCACCTTAAGAATAGGAGCTTGGCAAAGGATGGGAGCCCTCAATGTTCTTGGCCATTCCCACCCGAAATAAATCGCCTACAACACAGAACTAGAGGGTGGAATGACAAGCACTAGCAGCCTCCCCATTCTGAAGTGCAACAATAGCCCTACAACCTGGAACTGGTAAAAAGGAGAACCCCTGATGTTTTGTTTTTCGTTTTTTTGTTTTTGTTTTTTTGGCTGCATCCATCTGAAATAAATCTTCTGCAACATAAAGCTAGATGAGGAGTAGGAGCAAGTCCTGGCTCAAATTGTCACAGATGCCGATTTTTCTTACGAAGATTCCATAAATTTTCTTGAATAAATGCTTTTCAATTTGTTGCATGCTTTTAAACCAATTTCCAGATACTTTAAATGGCTGTTTTTGATAACTTTTACCAGAGTTTAGTGGTTATTTCACTGATAACAGGCACTGCTGAGCTCCTCACACAGCCATTCCAAAAGTTGGCCTGCCACAATTATTTAATTCAACATGTATTTAGCAAACACCTACTATGTGCCAGGTGTTATGTGCACTGAGTTTGTTCTAAGTAACAGCGTTGTTAATGTACAGTTGACATACATTAAATTGAACATATTTAAAGTGTACAATTTGATGAGCTTTGACATATGTATGCACCATCACCATAATAAAGATAGTGAATATATATACATACACACACACACACACACACACACACACACACACACACACACACACATTAACCCCAAAGTTTATTTCTGCCCTTTGTACTGCCACCTACCTTTCTTTTCCTCACTTCCTCAGGCAACCATTGATCATCGTTCTGTCACTACTGGTTGGTTTGTGGGCGTATTTCTAATTTAAAAAGATGATTGGTGATGAAGTTTATCCTTCACTAAGAAACCCATATCAGCCAGATTGCTCTTTTCTTGTGAGCAGAATATTTTAGGGATTTTATTTTTGTCTCTAGGTCAAGATTCCTCAACAGGAAACAAATATTCCAGCTACCTCCCTCCCCTCCAAAGGGAGCCTTGGTGACTAGCTCACCAGATTCATGAATATATGTTTATAGACATCTAAAAAGGGCAGCAACGGGGCACCTGGGTGGCTCAGTCGGTTAAGCCTCTGACTTCGGCTTGGGTTATGATCTCATGGTTTGTGAGTTCAAGCCCTGTGTTGGGCTCTGTGCTGACAGCTGAGAACCTGGAGTGTGCTTCAGATTCTGTGTCTCCCCCTCTCTCTCTGCCCCTCCCCTGCTCGCTCTCTTTCTCTCTCTCTCAAAAATAATAAACATTAAAAATCATTTTTTAAATAAAAATAAATAAAAATAAAAAAGGGCAGCAGCATTTCACTCTTGTTTGGGTTGGTAAACCCAAGTTTTTGCATCTAAAGAATTGTGGGCCATAGCTTACGAGGTGCCTTAACTCTCCAGGGTTCTTCTCACTATCTTTATCTATGTGCCACCAAGGGCTATTAAGCAAACCAGCGTATTCCCATTGCCTTTCAGGGGAATGGTTATAAACTTTTAGCAAAATCTGAAGGACCCAGGGATATTCAGTTTCTCCATGAACCCAGGAATTAAATCTCCAATCCTGGACATATTACTCCTTTAAGTCTCCAACAGGGAAATGATACTGTAGCTCCAAGTGTTTAGCTGCTATTAACTGGAATTGATCCTAAGAGCAATGATTAATGTTTGCCTACTAGGTGCCAAGCACTGTGTTAAGTGGTACAGAATTGTTAACGCCATTTATAATACTTACAGTAAGCCTTAAGGTTGATATAATTGTTTCTCATTTTACATAAGACAAAGCTGTGGTAACATGAGGTCAGAGAACATGTCCTAGACCATACAACTAGTGAATGGCAGATATAAATTCCAAACTTAGATCTAACACCAAGATGACTCTCTGTTCATTCTACTATATGTCTGATTGCCAAGCTTAGAGACTTTCCTCCACATCCCCAAATCCTCTCATAGAAGAGAATTCCAGTAATATGACCTTTTATCAGTGTGGCACTGAGTGTCATTTTGTTATCTATATTTTTATTGATTTTACTCAAACCTACATCATCCTTTCAGAGGAATTAAAAGCATCAAGTCATATAAATGTTCCTCCTCAAAAGATACAGGAATCACATTATCCAGAAAACCTATGAATGAATTCAGATTAGGGGTGTGATTTTGACTGTTTACATGACAGTGAACAACACAAACTGGACTGATTATATTCCAAGCATCCATGATTAGCACCTTGAGATCTTATGATATTAAAAAGTTCTCACCAATAACTATCCATGCAATATAGAACTCTAACTCAGTTGTGCTGTGTCAGAAATTGGCAAAGATACTTACCACAATATTTTTATAAGAACTACTTTACAAAATTGGATCCAGTCTGTCAGTTTGTGTAATATTTCATGCAAGATTGCCATTCTCTAAAGGGCTAAAAAGAAATTAATTGGAACAGAGCTACTTGGCTCAAACCAGAAATTCAAGTTCAAAATTCAAGTTCAAAGCAGTTACTGACTCTTCTCAGTAGAGGGCAGTGGTGGGTAGGGCAAGGATGGCAGAAAGAAAAGAGGGACATTAACTTCTGTCATGCACCCACTAAGTGTTCGGGCACAGTGCCTAATGCCTTATAGACAATATCTAATGAATTCTGACAATGATCCTATGAAGGAAGGATAATCATCACTATTTTAGTCTCAAAGAGGTTAAATGAATTGAGCACATATCTGGTGCCCTCCAATTCAACTCTACCATGCTGTTTCGTGAGAAGTGCTATTCCAAAGTCCCATAACTAAGAACTTATACTGGTAAACTAAAAAGAGCAAGCTCAACCAAGACATAGTAGGTCCTACATATTATGGGATCCTAAACATATGGACTGGCTGGAAAAAACGGGAAGCATTTAACAAGCATAACATGAAACAAGTTATAAACTTTGGAGCCAGTGACAAGATGGAAATTATCTAGAAGAAGTGATTCAAAGGAGTGGAAACCTGACATATGGGAAACTGTTGAGGGACCTGGAGAAGATTAGACCAGGGTGCCTGGCACTAGAAAAGTGTTCATAAATGTAACAAAACAAAACAAAACAAAAACCTGCACATAAAAAAAAAAAAGGTCATTAAAATCCAAAGCGTTGCTGGAGGGGTTGTTGGAGGGGGTATGGGCTAAATGGGTAAGGGGCATTAAGGAATCTACTCCTGAAATCATTGTTTCACTATATGCTAACTAATTTGGATGTAAATTTTGGAAATTAAAAAATAAAATTAAAAAAAAGAACATATAGGCTATTTCGTATGGCTCCAAAGGCTAGGCTTTGGACCAGTTGGAGGCAGATTTTAGTTCCTCAAAAGGAATATTCTTCTAAAATACAGAGAAACCTCTAGAAGGCAGTGACTCAAAACTGGCATGAGTTGTTTTGTGAAATTTGGTTTTGAATATAACCTCCAGGAACCCTTTCAACTCTAGGATGCTCAGATTTTGAGCTGGTCAGGATTCCCAGAATGGCTCCTTTACCCTTTTCAAGTGAAGGCCTTAACCTTTCCCAAGAAGGAACTAGTTGGTTCGCAACACTTAGGAGCCAAAGCATTCATACTACTGGAACAACTCTACTAAGAGGAACTTGTCCACAGGTCTCCTTAAAAATTAATTATAGGAGAAAATCTGAGCCTGCCTCACAAGAGGGAGCCAGTGGCGTTCCATTGGAATCTGGGCATTGAACCAATTCACTTGAAGCCTACAAGCGTACATTTTTCTCAAGGAAACAAACAAACAAAAAAGGTCAAAAGCCTAACCATTTCATTAAACAAGAGGTCCCTGAAATACACACACAAGGTATGATACCAAATCAAGCCTAAGAATGATAGAACCCAGAAATATGTAACCCAAGCTGAATCTGAATAAATAATTCAATTACTCAATCAGAATTTACTTGGTTCAGCCTGCTGTATGCCAGTCTCTGTTCTGGCTATTGGAGATAACAGAGATAATAAGACATAATTTCCACTTTAGAAAGGGTCACAGTTTAACAGAGAGGTACCCTCATAGATAACTTACTCCCTCATATGAGCAATGCTAGAATAGAGATCTATACAAAAGGCTTTGGGACCGCAGAAAGGGTAGGGTGGGAATGAGGGAAAGGTATACAGATGATATATCGTTTGAGCTGGACCTCGAAGAAGGTTGTAGCAAAGGGTGCAACATGTGCAAAGACAAAGAAGTGGGAAAGATCTTGGTACATTTGAAGAAGACTGCTTTAGCACTCTCAACAATAGCCAAATTATGGAAAGAGCCTAAATGTCCATCAACTGATGAATGGATAAAGAAATTGTGGTTTATACACACAATGGAGTACTACGTGGCAATGAGAAATAACGAAATATGGCCCTTTTGTAGCAACATGGATGGAACTGGAGAGTGTTATGCTAAGTGAAATAAGCCATACAGAGAAAGACAGATACCATATGTTTTCACTCTTATGTGGATCCTGAGAAACTTAACAGAAACCCATGGGGGAGGGGAAGGAAAAAAAAAGAGGTTAGAGCGGAAGAGAGCCAAAGCATAAGAGACTCTTAAAAACTGAGAACAAACTGAGGGTTGATGGGGGTGGGAGGGAGGGGAGGGTGGGTGATGGGTATTGAGGAGGGCACCTTTTGGGATGAGCACTGGGTGTTGTATGGAAACCAATTTGACAATAAACTTCATATATTGAAAAAAAGAAGAAGAATACTGCTTTTCAGATATGGATTGGTTAGGGTATAGGATGTGTAAGGATGTGATGAATCAACTTCTTGGTATTCTCATTACAGGGAGATTCTCTCTAAAACTAGACTTTCAGCCAACTTAACAATTGCTGATACAACGACATGCCTTCTACTGGTGATCGCAGACTGGGCCACCAGAAATCTGATTTTTAGAAGACAGATCTCCATCATCTATCTCTTTGAGGGTTATCAAAGTGAACTAGTAATGGACAACAGAGATGCTTCTTGAGAACTTTAAGCTGGTCATAAATCATGAACACAAAAGACCTGCCAAGCCATTAAAACACCATTTCATATGATATTCCATATTTAACAGTAAGACTCTTTTTTGAAAATTTAATTTTTATTGAAGTATAGTTAACATATAATTTTACATTAGTTTCAGGTGTGTGACATAGTGATTCCACAACTCTATACATTATGCTATGTTCATCACAAGTGTATCTGACTTGCTCAGTAAAAATAAGATGAATTTTTAAAATAATTTTTTCTTTAACATTTATTCATCTTTGAGAGACAGAGACAGAGCACAAGCAGGAGAAGGGTAAAGAGAGAGGGAGACACAGAATCTGAAGCAGGCTCCAGGCTCTGAGCTGTCAGCACAGATCCCAATGTGGGGCTCAAACCCACAAACTGTGAGATCATGAGCTGAGCTGAAATCTGCTGCTTAACAGACTGAGCCACCCAGGCACCCCAAAATAGGATGAAATTTTAAGACTTGCCTTCATTCATCTTCACCCATGTTTTCATAAAGACAAACACATAGAAGAATGTATTTTTGGAAGCATGCTAATTAAACCTGTCTTTATTAATTTATAACAAGGTAATTGTTGTTATCAAGACTTATGAGGCAATAACAGAATCCTGTCACTCTAGGGGTGCCTGGGTGGCTCAGTAGGTTAAGCATCTGAATCTTGATTTTGGCTCAGGTCATGATCTCACAGTTCATGAGTTCGAGTCCTGCATCAGACTTCTCATTGACAATGCAGAGGTTGTTTGGGATTCTCTGTCCCTCTCTTTCTGCTCCTCCCTCACTCTCTCTTCTCCCTCAAAATAAATAAATAAACTTAAAAAAAAGAATCCTGTCACTCTAACTGAAATCACATACTCTATGCTAAACTGAGTTGAGAATATAGATGGGCCCATGTGGTACCACCACTTTGACCAACTGTGAAATTTTTGCTCCTAGGGTGCTGTGACAATAGAATAAAAGAATAATGGAGCTTTTATTTTCTAGAACTATCAGGCATTAAATCCTCAGCTATAGGTCCTGGGGGAAAAATACAAGACTAGTATTTCTCCACCCACTGGTAGAAATCAGACCTAGTGTTACCCAAAGGGTGTCTATCACTATGGCAAAATAGTGTCAGCTAAAGAGCTAATGATACTCTGTCTATCAAGAAGAAGTGGGATTCATTGTTATATTTTTGGTACAAGTTTGTTTCTGCAGTAGTTTGAGGGGAGAGTTACCATAGTCACTTTCTTTAGGCAACAGTAAGCTGCATTATTGACAGCTCCTTGTCTACTTTCCCTACTACCCAACATAATAGCAACTAACACTTATCAGGGAAATATAAAGTGTTCCCTGCCTGACCTTAGAAGTATTCCTAATCATGTCAAATATATATTGTCTCTACTTTAAATTCTTATTAGAGTTTAATTATAGTTAACATAGTACTTTTTTTCCTCTGATTGTTTCTTAAGAATAGAAGTTATATCTTCCTAAACAGTAAGATTTAAGACAGGAGCATAGGGCAGTGGGAAGAATGGGCTTTGGAATAAGGCATATCTAAGTTTAACTCCCTTCCTTACTAGCTATAAGTCACATAAGGACTGTTGGTCTTAGTCCCCTTATCTATGAACTGTGGAATATGCCATCTACCCCACAGGATGGCCTTAAGAATATGTAAAGTGCTTGCCACGTCTCTGTAAATTGAAGTTACCTCCTTTCTTCTCTATAATCCCTACATCTAGCAAGATAACACAGAATGTTATGATCAGGTGTTCAGTAAATCTTGACTAAACATAGAGGATAAACATTTTGTTTCATGGGTTTTTTTGTCCAATATTACAAGGATTCCTTGTCCTGATCCCCCTCCATCTTTAAACCCAGATTTAGTCACTGCTGGATGCACATGGTTCTTCAACAAGCAGACTAATCCCTCTGGGAAATGTGGTCTATAAACACTTCCTATTCTGATAGAGCAAACAGTGTAAGTCTCACTCATACCTAAATCCTAAGGAATGTGCCTTTTTTCTTCTGTTTTGATGTGCTGACTTACAGCAACATCTTCTCCCTGGAGAAAGCAGACAACAATCTGTGACTGTGTCTGTTTCAGGGCAGCAAGATGGCCACCTGTCTTACTTTTCAGATGATTAACCCCATTAGCCAAAGTGTCTTCATAAGCAGTCTAAAAGAATGTCTAATGTAGCTCAAGGGCTGCTTCAAACAATCCCTCTTAAAAAGTATTGCTGTCTCATCACGCCTTTCCATTCTACCCCAAATGGTTAAAAAAAGAAACCCTCCTTCTCACAGGGCCCTCTTTAAAAACACATTTCTAGGGGTGCCTGGGTGGCTCAGTCAGTTGAGCATCCGACTTCAGCTCAGGTCACGATCTCACAGTTTGTGGTTTAAGCCCTGTGTTGGGCTCTGTGCTGACAGCTCAGAGCCTGGAGCCTGCTTCGGATTCTGTCTCCCTCTCTCTCTGCCCCTCCCCTGCTCGTGCTCTCTCAAAAATAAATAAACATTAAAAAAATGTTTAAATAAAAACACATTTCTAGGGTTGTCTGGGTGGTTCAATCGGTTAAGCATCTGACTCTTGATTTCAGTTCAGGTCATGATCTCACGGTTTATGGGTTCGAGCCCCAAATCAGGCTCTGCACTAACAGTGCAGAGTCTGCTTGGGATATTGCCTCCTTCTCTCTCTCTCTCTCTCTCTCTCTCTCTCTCTCTCTCTCTCTCTCAATAATAAATAAACATTTAAAAAACACATATCTAAATCTCTAATCAAGGAAGACCTAAGACCACCTAAGACAACTGTAACAGTCCTTTATGTAAGAAAATAGATTTAAAATATTGTCTTCCAAAGAAGAACCCAATTTCAGTTTTGAATCCTCCTTTGTGATAGACAGCCCCTGCAACTATAGGGAGAGTCTATCACTGGAAATTGTCAGGTGAGCTCAGGTTCCAAATTCAGTCTCCATTAACTTGTGTCTCCTGCTTAGAGGACACAAACTAGAAAGAATTTTTTTCCCTTGCTTATTTCTAGATACACTTTTGGGCCATCTACCCATTACTTACAAAGCTGAGCCATGATAGCCCACACACAGTCATACACCCGCACACAGTCACTGTGTGACTGCATACCCTCCCACATACAGTTACACATTCCCCCCCACCTCCCCACACCAGATCATAGAGGAAACACAGGGAGCCTCTAAGAGATGGAATGTCCTGGGAGAAGAGATCGAGCAATGTAAGGGTAGATAGAGAAACGAGAGAATTGTCAGGCTGGTAGGTAGTTCTTTCTTGGTCTTTCTCCTTGATCACTTGAAGGACTTGAGTGGTAAGGGCCTTTTCTTTGATGACCCTTAAGTCCCTACCTTAAATTGCTTCCTGCCTCAGTTCACGGCCACCATGCAGAGGTCTGTGACCTCCATGCCTTGGAAAATGTTTGCAGAATCAAAATGATGTCCTGATTTAAGATAATTACTCTCCCAGAAGCAGTGGAAGAGACTTTGAAGGAACTTAAAAGATTGTTAATGTTACATGGGATTTTAGCCTCCTGATTTGCAGCCCATCTAGGTAATAATTGAAAGAACATATTTCTGCTAAACAAATTATCAGACTCATTCCAGCTGATGTGCCTTTCCTCATCACTACAGAAAGGTATCTAATACATTTCAGTATCCATGAGAGGAAGACCTAGCTCTGAGTTGTCCAGTATAGTAGCTACATGCTAGACATGTGTGACTTTGAGCACTTAAATGTTACTAGGCCAAATTGAAATGTGTTTGTAAGTTTAATATACACACCAGATTTCAAAGATTTAATATGAAAGAAAGGATGTAAAATATCACATGAATAATTTTTTATAATGATTACATGTTGGAATGTTAACATTTTGGATACATTGGGTTAAATAAAATATATTATTAAAATATATCTTACTTGTTTCTTTTTACCTTTTTAATATGATTACTTGAACATTTACAATGGCATATATGTAGCTCTCATTATATTTCTTTTGGGTAACACTAGCCTAGCACCTTGCCTGGCACATAGTTGATATTCTATAAATGTTTGTTGAAGGAACAAAAGAACAACAGCAACAGAAAAAGGACAAGAACCTTAACAGGGGTATCAAGGAACATTTGGTTCAGCCCTGGGTTTAACCCAATCTCTTTCTACCTCTTTCTGAGTCTCCAAGCCCAAGATGAGGAATTTGTGCTTCTGGACTCCTTATGTGACACTTTAAAGCCCCTTTTACTAGCATTAAGTGTATTTAGCATGTTTGAAAGAACATTCTTGAAAGGAAAGGCTGTATTCGTAAGACCCTGACCCCATCAGATAGAAGGTAAATGTTTTGGAGGAGAGAATTTCAAGTTCTAAAAGCAAAAAGAAAACTTTTGGGAGAGTTTATAAAACCATTGCTTGAGATTTCATTAATCTTCTGGGGCTAAATAAGACACTCTCACCCCAGGGAACTTGCTGAAGCATTTTGGAAGAGGAGGGATGAAATTATTTAATGATCCCTGGTAATTCCAAATCACCAGGTAATCATTGTTATGGGAAAGAGAAGACATGGTATTAGAAAATATAAGTGTTTACGGGGCGCCTGGGTGGCGCAGTCGGTTAAGCGTCCGACTTCAGCCAGGTCACGATCTCGCGGTCCATGAGTTCGAGCCCCGCGTCAGGCTCTGGGCTGATGGCTCAGAGCCTGGAGCCTGTTTCCGATTCTGTGTCTCCCTCTCTCTCTGCCCCTCGCCCGTTCATGCTCTGTCTCTCTCTGTCCCAAAAATAAATAAACGTTGAAAAAAAAAAAAAGAAAGAAAATATAAGTGTTTTTTATGACATTTCAGCAAGGCAAGAGTCCCCTTTCCCTTAAGTAGGTCTAAGTGTGTGGCATAGAGTAGAGTTTGGGCCTTAATAAATGTTCCCTGAATCACTGAATAAGTAGTAACACAGAAAAGGAGACAATGTAGAATAGTGGAAGAAGATCAGGATTAATGGAAGAATTTGGTTTGATTACTGGCTCTTCCTCATACTAGCTGTGCAGCCTTGGGCAACCTACTTAAACTCTTCAGGTCTCAGTTTCCTCATCTGTAAAATGTGCCTAATTAAATGTCTATTTCAGAAGGTCATTATGAGGATTTAATGGGTTAATGGATGTAAAGCACTTATCTCCCTACCAGGCACACAGAAACACTCAATAATTGGTAGCTATGCTACTCAAGGAAAATAAAAAGGGCTTCCCAAAGCGATGTTACACATCTCATCACTCAAGTGACATCATTTGTCTTTACATAATTGCTAAAGGGATCCTTAGCTGGAAAAAATGTGAGAAACTTAAGTGTTGGCCTGCTATGGATCTGAGAAAAAAACTTGGTTTCAGGTAGTAACCAAAATGGAAAGACCTACAGGCCTGGAGGCAAATCATCTGTTCATCCATCCATTTATCCATGCAACATACTGAGTGTCAAGCACTTTTCTACACAGCAGGGATATAGCAATAAATAAAACAAAGATTCCTGTTGTTAGGGAGTTTTGTTTCTAGTGAAAAATAGGCATATACCTATCTTCAGAAATTTGCTTCAATCATTTATACCTCCTGACTTGATTTGTAAACCACTACCTCCAGGGACAGCATGGATCTCTCAAATGGACAGGTCTAGACCTTGCCTGAAGTTGAAAAAGAATGTGCTGCTTCAGCATGTCTTCCACTCCTCCAGAAAAGTCAGGAACTCCTAGCCATTCAACTCAGTCCCTCCTTAGACTCAAATCAATCAGAGTTGAGAAGTTCTCTGTCCCACATCATGCATTGGTCTTCACTGCCTTCCTTGCCTGCTGCTCAGAGGGATTACCCAAATATTCTCTAGCAAGCCAAATTCACTATAAACGATGTCCTGATACTAAACCCTCAGAAGGTGAACAATATCCAGAGCACTATCACTGGAAAAGTGCATTGCCTCATCATCTCCATTGCTATCTTTGCCCTAGGAAGTATCATGGTTCAATGAAAGTAGCATCAGATTTGGCATTCTAATGATGAGGATTCAAATCTTAGCTTGGAAGTGTACTGTGTGGCTTTGGGCAGACTATTTTAACTCTCTTAGCATCCATATACTCACCTGTGAATTGGGTATCTTCCTCACAGGTATGAAAAAGAGTATTTAAATGGCACAGTGCCTAGCACAGAGTTGCTACTATAAAAGCATTAGTTCTCTTCGTCCCAAAGTCCTTCCAATACCAGGTTGGGTGGTATCTCAGGGACAGTGTGAAAGTTATTCTTGGGGCATTAGGACTAAACAATTGCATCTTAGTAGAGGGTTCAAACTGGCTACCTTCCCAACTCTGCATTCAGTAATATCACATTAGTTACTTGAAACTGGCTATGGCGGGAGTATAGCCACTCTGGAAATCACAAATACTACAAATCAGGTTTTATTTATTTAATTTTCCATGGAGAGCCATTACCAGCACTCCAGTGCCTTAAGCCTTAAGACACAAGGACAACTCAGGGACAAAGAGAAGGCAATTATACTTTTGCCACTTTTATTTTATTTTTTTAAATATGAAATTTATTGTCAAATTGGTTTCCATACAACACCCAGTGCTCATCCCAAAAGGTGCCCTCCTCAATACCCATCACCCTTTTGTGGCTTTTAAATAGAGAACCTTCTATTTGTTGAGCAAAAATTGCCAAAAAATATAGCCATTGTCCTGGCTTCTACACAGAATATTTTACGTGACACATTAAAAATTCGTATTCTCCCCAAATATAAGGATCAGCAACATAAGCCACAACAAGTATCATAATGGGGTAAAGCACACAGCACATGTTCAGTAAATGTCTGTCAAATGCATAAATCCAAGAGAAACTATTTATCACTTTTCACCAAAGAGATAGAACCAGCAGTTTGAGAAAAACACTCAGGATTTGGAAATGAAATAAACCTCAAGGAAAAAGGGCTTTAGGAGAGAAGTCAGAGCACAAACCAGGATGCCGGGGGTGAAAGAAGTTTTGGAAGAGTAAATAGGTTCAAGGCAAGTGAAAAGATGGAGCATAAAATCCAAAGCAAGAGGTCTATGGTAGGGTAAGGAAAGAGTACATGGGGGAAATTGACAAATGGAACAAGGTCCTGAAAAGGCAACAGGAATTGGAGAGTTATACTCTATCTGGGAATGGACTTAATAGTTTAATTTGTTTTAGTGATCCTATTTTTTATAAAACCATCCAAATTTATTATCTTAAACCACTGCATTTTAACAGCTTTGTTGATATGTAATTTATACATGATAAACTACCCATTTATAATGTACAATTTAATGAATGTTAGCATATTCAGAGTTGTGCAACTATCAATCCAATCTAATTTTAGAACATGTCCATCACCCTAAAAAATCCTTTTGCCATTTACAGTCTCCATTTCCACACCCAGCCCCAGGCAACCACCAATCACTTTGTCTTTACTGATTTGCTTTTAACAAAAAAAACCTCAAAACATTTCATATAAACAGAATCATACAATGTGTGACCTTATGTGTCTGGCTTCTTTCTTTGAGCATAATGTGTTGGAGGCTGATTCACATTAGTAGCATGTAACAGTGCTCAATTTCTTTTCGTCATGGAACAATATTCCATTGTATAGATATACCTATTGTATTTATCTGTTCATCATTTGATGGACATTTGGGATGTTTCTGCTTTGGGGCTAGTATGAACAATGACATTATGAACACTTGTACAAGTTTTGATGAGGACATATATTTTCATTTCTCTTGGATGAACAGGTATGTAGAAGGAGAATTGCTAAATCACATGGTAATTCTATGTTTAACATTTTGTGGAGCTACAAAACTATTTTCCAAAAACTGCACCATTTTGCATCCCCAACAGCAATGTATGAAAGAGGTCAAAATTTTCCACATCCTCACCAACACTTATAGTCTTTTTTTATTAATATAGCCATTCTAGTGAGTGACAAATGTTATCTAGTTGTGGTTTTGATTTTCATTTCCCTAATGCTTAATGTTGAGTATCTATTCATGTACTTATTAGCCATCTGTATGTATTCTTTGGAAAATATTTATTCAAATTCTTTTTTAATGTTTGTTTATTTTTGAGAGAGAGGGGGCATGCGAGTGAGTGGGGAAGGGGCAGAAAGACAGAGAAGACACAGAATCTGAAGAATGCTCCAGGCTCTGAGCTTGTCAGGTTCCAGGCCCAGAGCCCAATGCAGGGCTCGAACTCATGAACTGTGAGATCATGACCTGAGCCGAAGTCAGGACCCAATTCAAATTTTTATCCTGTTTTTTAATGGGTAAGTTGTCTTTTAATTTCTTTTAATGTTTATCTATTTTTGAGAGACAGAGAGAGAGAGCAAGCAGGGGAGGGGCAGAGGGAAACAGAAGCCCAAACATGCTCCATGCTGCCAGCACAGAGCCTGATGTGGGGCTTGAACTCAGAACTTTAAGATCATCCTGAGCCGAAATCAAGAGTCAAATGCTTAACCAACTGAGCCACCCAGGTACCCCAATAATGGGTAAGTTGTCTTTTTAGAATTGAGTTGGAAGATGGGGAGTTGGCTTAGTTGGTTGAGCGTCTGACTTCGGCTCAGGTCATGATCTCACAGATCACGGGTTCGGCCCACGTCTGGCTCTGTGCTGGTAGCTCGGAGCCTGGAACCTGCTTCGGATTCTGTGTCTCCCTCTCCCTCTGACTTTCCCCTGCTCACACTCTCTCTCTCAAAAATAATCATTAAAAAAAATTAGAATTGAGTTGGAAGAGGCCTTTGTATGTTCTGAATCCAAATACATTATAATATAAATGATTTATAGGTATATTCTCCCAGACTTTGGGGTGAAATTTCACTTTCAGGGTGGTATCTTTTGCAGTAAAAAAAAAATTAATTCTGTTTGAATCCAGTTCATTTCTTTTTCTTTTATCACTTGTGTTTTTGGTGTCATGTCTAAAAAGCTTTGTGTAACCTAAGGTCATGAAAAGTTACTCCTATGTTTTCTTCAAAGAGTTTTATAGTTTAACTTCTTATACTTAGGCCTCTTATACATTTTGAATTATTTTTTGTGTATGGTGTGTAAAGGACCAATTTTTTTTTTTTTTTTTTTTTTTTTTTTTTTTTTTTTTGCATGTGGATATCCTATTAGCTAAACACCATTTGGCTAAAAACCAATCTTGGCCAATCCTATTGGCTAACCCCTATTAGTTAAACACAATTTCTTTCCCTTTGAACTTTCTTGGTAATTTTATCAAAAATCAATTGATCATAAATGTAAGGGTTTATTTCTGGGATCTCAAGTGATCTGCACGCATCTGTATGTCTGTCACTATGCCAGTACCACACTGAGCTTGACTACTGTAGCTTTGTAGTAAGTTTTGAAATGGACAAGTGTAGGGTCTTCCAAGTATGATCTTTTTCAAGACAGTTTTGTCCCTTGTATTTCCATGTGGATTTTAGGATCAACTTATCATTTTCTGCAAAAAAAAAAAAAAAAAAAAAAAAAAAGTAAGTCTTCTAATTCATGGACGTGAGATGTCTATGTATTTAGGTCTTCTTTCTCATTGCATTCACTAATGTTTTATAGTTTTCAGTGTACAAGTCTTGTACTTTTTGGCCAAATATGTTCCTAATTATTTTTTTTGCTAGTGTGAATGTAGTTTTTTAAAATTTTGTTTTCAGATTGTTTATTGTTGCAGTAAAAAAATACAATTGCATTTTAATATCGATGTTATATTCTGCAAAGATGATAAACTTGTCATTAGTTCTAGTAGTTTTTAGTGGATTCCTTAGGGTCTCCTATGTATAACATCATGCCATCTACAAATAAAGACAGATTTACTTATTCTTGTCTAGTTGACCCAGCTAGAACCTCCAGTACAATGTTGAAAAAAAACTGGTGACAGCAGACATCCTTGTTTTGTTCCCATCTTAAAACAGAAACATTCAATCTTTCTTTGTTAAATTTGATGTTACCTGTAGGTTTTAACAGATGCCCTTTATCAGCTTGAGGAGTCCCTTTCTCTTCTAAATTTAAGGGTTTTTATCACAAACAGGTGTTGGATTTTGTCAAATGCTTTTTCTACATCTATTGAGTTGATCATGCTCTTGTACTTTATTCTACTAACACAATGTTCACATTGATTGATTTTTTATGTTAATTGAGTCTTGTATTTCTAGGGTAAATCCCACTTGGTCATGATGTATAATCCTTTTTATGCAGTTAGATTCAGTTTAAGTATTTTGTCTTGGATCTTTACATCTATATTCATAAAGGAAATTGGTCTCTAGTTTTCTTTTCTTGTGATATCTTTGGCTTTGGTATCAAAGCAGTACTTGGAGAACACATGGGAATTTGTTCCCTCCTCTATTTTCTGGAAGAGTCTGTGAAGGGTTGTCATTAACTATTCTTTAAGTAGAGCTGGTGAAATTCATTGGTAGAATTCACCAGTGAAGCTCTCTAAGCCTGGGCTTTTCTTTGTGGGAAGATTTTTAAATACTAATCACTTTATTTGTTAGAAATCTTTTCGAATTTCCTATTTCCTCTTGAGCAGTTTGGAAATTTTTACTTTTCCAACAATTTGTCCATTTCATCTAACTTATCTAATTTGTTGGCATACAGTTTTCTCTATGATCTTTTAGTCATTTTTCTGTAAATTCAGTAGTGATATTCCCTTGTCATTCTTGATATCAGTAATTTCAGTCTTATTTTTCTCAATCAGTATATTTAAGGTTTTGTTAATTGTTACGGCCTGAATTGTGTCTACCCTCAATTCATTTATGGAAGCCCTAACTCCCCATTCCTCAGAATGTGACTGAATTTAGAGGTAAGGCCTTTAAAGAGATAATTAAGTTAAAAGGATGCCCTTAGAGTGAGCCCTAATCCAATCTGACTGGTGTCCTTATAAGAATAGGGGATGTGGACACAAAAGAGACACCAGATAAATACACATGCACAAAGGAAAGACCATGTGAGGACATAGCAATAAGGAGGCCATTTGAAAGCCAAAGAGTTCAGAAGTCTCAGTAGAAACCAAACCTGTCAACACCTTAATCTTTGACTTTTAGCCTTCCAAACTGCGAAATAATAAATTTCTGTTGTTTATACCACCTAATCTATAGTATTTCATTATGCCAGCCCTAGCAAACCAAAACACCATTTTTTTTCATATTTTCAAAGAACCAACTATTGGTCTTGTTGATTCACCATGCTGTTTTTCTGTTTTCTATTTATTTCCAGTCTAATCTTTATTATTTCTTTCCTGCTTTCTTTGCATTTACTTTGCTCTTAATTTCCTAGTATCTAAAGGTGGAAGGTTAGGTTTTTGATTTTTAGCTGTTTCTTCTTTTTATTTTTTTATTTTTTTTATTTTTTAATTTTTTTTAATTTTTTTTTCAACGTTTATTTTTATTTTTGGGACAGAGAGAGACAGAGCATGAACGGGGGAGGGGCAGAGAGAGAGGGAGACACAGAATCGGAAACAGGCTCCAGGCTCTGAGCCATCAGCCCAGAGCCTGACGCGGGGCTCGAACTCACGGACTGCGAGATCGTGACCTGGCTGAAGTCGGACGCTTAACCGACTGCGCCACCCAGGCGCCCCTGTTTCTTCTTTTTAATATAGGCATTTGCAGTTCTAAATTTCCATGTAAGTATGGTTTTAGCTGGATCCTGTTAAGTATTGATATGCTGTTTTCATTTTACTCATCTCAATGTCTTTTTTTAATTTCTTTTGTGATTTATCCTTTGACTTATTGGCTATTTAAAAGTGTGTTGTTTAATTTACACATATTTTTTAATTTCCCAAATTTTCATCTGTTGTTCATTTCTGAATCGTGGTCTGTGAATGTACTTGGTAAGATTTCTATTATTTTAAGTATTTTGAGGCTTTTAAGTGCTTTATGGCCTAGCATATGATGTATTCTGGAAATGTTCCACACACATTTGAGATGAGTGCATATTCTGCTCTTGAGTAGAGTGGCCTGAAAATGTCTGTATAGTTATTCAAGTCCTGTATTTTCTTATTGATTTTTAAGTATTTTATCCATTATTAAAAATGGATTTGGAAGTCTCCAACTATTATTGTTGAACTGTCTCTCTCTTTAATTCTGTTAGTTTCCTTCATGTATTTTTGGGGCCCTGTTAAGTTCATATGTGTCTTTCATAGTTGTTTACTGATGAATTGACCCTTTTATCATTATAAAATATCCCTTTTTATCTGTAGTATTTTTTCTGTCTTAACGTGTATTTTGTCTGATATTGTATAGCTACTCCTGCTGTCTCCTGATTGAAGTTTGAATGATATATTTTTTAAATCATTTTACTTGCAACCTATTTGGATTTTGGAACTGAAGGTGTATCTTTTGGACAGCATACAGTTTGATTTAAGTTTTTTTCATCTGTGAATCTCTGCCTTTTCATTGCATTTAGTTCATTCATATTTAACAGTATTGTGAATATAGAAATAACATCTCCCATCTTGCTACTTATTTTATATGTGTCACATGTCTATTTCTCTGTTCTGTCTTTACTGTCTTGTTTTGTGTTAAATGGGTATTTTCTAATGTACCATTTTAATTCCTTTATTTAATGTTTAACTGTATTTTTATGTCATTTTCTTATTTGTTGCTCTAAGGATTACAATACATACCATAACTTACCATATTCCACTTATGTTTTATACTAACTTAATTCCAGTTAGTTAAAAAATCTGTTCCACTATAGTTCCATTCTCTCCCTGTCCTTTGCATTATTGTCATATATATTGTATCTATATATATTACAAAACCAACAAAATGTTATAACTATTCTTTAATAAGTTTATGCTGTTTAAGTAAACTGGGAAATAAATTATACAAAGGGTTTTTTTTAATATTAAGCTTCTTATTTACTATTTATGATACTCTGTTTCTTCCTGTGCATTTGAGGTACTCTCTGATGTCGCATTCTTGCTCCACTATCACTTCCTTCCCTTCCCACTACTTCATGCTATCATTATTAAGTATATCTCCGTAGACTGCAGGCCAAAAAATTCAGTTATACAGATATTTTTATGCAAATGATTTTCATATTGGTTGAGGAAAAATGAGAATATGAAATTATATTATGTTATAGTTACTACATAATTAATTTTACCAGCACTCTGTTTTTTTCATGTAAATTTGAATTTCTGTGTGGTGTCGCTTCCTTTCTGCCTGAAGAATTTCCTTTAATATTTCTTGTAATGCATGTCTGTTATCAATGAGTTATCTTCATCTTTGTTTATCAGAGAATATCAAATAAAATTTTGTCTACATTTTTCAAAGACAGTTTTGTTGGATATAGAATTCTTATTTGATTTTTTTCCACTTAAACATTTTGAATGTCACCCCTCTACCTTCTGGTCTCCATTTTTTCTGATGAGAAGCCAGCTATTGATCTTATTGGGTGCAGTTCACTTATATTTTTTTTCTCCTGCTGATCTTATGGTTTTCCCTTTTGCTTTCAACATTTTAACTGATATGCCTACGTGTAGCTCTGGGAGGTTTTTGCAGGTATAGATTAATGTTTTTCATCATGTTTTGTAAGTTATCACCCATTATATCTTTTTTTTCTGCTCCCTTGACTCTCACCTTCTGGTACTTTCATCATGTGTATGTTGGTGCACTTAACAATGCCTATCCCATAGGTTTTGAGGGCTCTGTTCATTTTTTTCTTCTGTTGTTCAAAGTGTATAATCTCTAATTACTTATTGTCGAATTCATTAATTCTTTCTTCTTCCAGCCTAATTCTGATGCTGAGCCCTTCTAGTGAATTTTTCATTTCGGTTATTGTACTTTTCAAATCCAGAATTTTCATTTGTTTCTTTAATATAATTTCTATCCCTTTACTGATATTCTCCTTTGATGACTCTTGTTACATCTTCCTCTCATCATTTTTTTCAAACTGGCTCCTTCAGTTGTCTGAAAATATTTATAATAGCTATTTTGAAGTGTTTGTGTTTGTTTGCTAAATATATCATGTGCCCCCCTTCAAAAGTAGTCTCTATTGCCTGCTTTTTCCCCCCATATTATTCCTATATCATCACATTATTTCTTTGCATTCCTTGTAATTTTTGTTGAAACTGCACTTTTTTATTGTTTATTTATTTTTGAGAGAGACAGAGAGAGAGAGAGAGAGAGAGAGAGAGAGAGAGGCAGAGAGAGAGGGAGAGAGAGAATCCCAAGCAGGCTCCACACCAAGAGAGAGGGAGAGAGAGAATCCCAAGCAGGCTCCACGCTGTCAGTGCAGAGCCGAATGCAGGGCTCATACTCACAAACTGTGAGATCGTGACCTGAGCCAAGATCAAGAGTCGGATGCTTAACCAACTGAGCCACACAGACACCCCTGAAAACTGGACATTTTACATATTTTATAGCAGCTCCAGATTCTGATTAGTACCACCACCAACACCACAGACCTTGTTGTCTGGTGGCTTGCCTGAATTAAAGTTACGAAGTCCATTTCCTCTGCATTGTACCTCTGATGTTACTACTCAGTTTTTCCTCCTTATTTGTGTGTTAACTACCTCAGAGTGGCTCCTAGGTGAGCATAACTTCATAATATTCAGCTAATGATTGGTCAGAGGTTATGCTCATTCCCCTTGAGTTGGTAAGATGCTAGATCTCTGTGTGGCTTGGGAAATGCTTAGAAGTCAGATCCATGTTCAAGCAGTGACTATTAGCTCTCAAATGCCCACTCTGGTTGATTTTGAGTGAATGCAGTGTAGGATATGTGCACAGCCTTCCTGATCTCCAGGGATAAGTCTGATGTTAACATGGCTCTTTTTAGCACGTTCTCTCTCTCTCTCTCTCTCTCTCTCTCTCTCTCTCTCTCTCTCCGGTTCTATTAAGCTTCTGGCTAGTGTGCCATTTCATTTGTTGGTCCTAGTTTCATGGAACTATTAGCCTTCTAAGAATCGCTCAACACAAAGATCTCTACTGTTTTTGACAACACCTTCAGAAATGAGTTCCTCTGTGTTTTTCCAAAATAAAGTTAGCTCCCTCAACAAAGATGCTGAACTGCCAATCCTCCCATCTTGCCTAACCCCTAAGCCAGATCTCTGTATTACTTCACTAGAATGAGGGTCTGGTGGTGGCCTGATTATCCCTGAGTGATTCCTTCACTCTATAACCAAGATTTGTAAGGTGGGAATGATAGTCCTCATCTTCTTGGTAGGTCTCTCCTGGTATGTAATCTCTACCCTACAAGCAGGACCTGGGGGAGGCTGGTACCCTGTGATCTTCTAAGCTTGCTTCTCCTGGCATGGAACCTCTTATCTTACAACTGGGAGGGGAGCCCAATCTTCTTGTCCATGCCAGCCCAAAATAAAGTTTCTACAACATGAAGCTAAGAGAGTGGAAAGAAAGATGCTGATGGACTATTCCCTCCCCACACTGCCTGGGATGAAACCACAACCCTGTGACTGGGACCTAGAGGTAAAGGGAGATCCATGTTCTTGGCTACACCTGCCCAGAGTAAAGCATCCCATAGCATGGGTCTGGGGAGAAGTGACAACTAGACTCCCACTGTTCTTACCGAGACTTAGCAGATTTCTTGGAATAAATTCTTTTCAATATATTGAATTCCCCTAGGTCAATTTCCAGAG
The DNA here is from genome assembly GCF_014898765.1 of Herpailurus yagouaroundi. Lineage (NCBI taxonomy): Eukaryota > Metazoa > Chordata > Mammalia > Carnivora > Felidae > Herpailurus > Herpailurus yagouaroundi. Next base: position 26,853,704 of record NW_024420586.1, read on the forward strand.
ACATTAACTGGTTGTTTATGATAATTATCACCAGTTAAGTACTTATTTCACTGTGAAGAGGGTCTGTCAAGCTCCTCACACAGCCTTTCTGGAAGTCCTGCTCCCAAACCATTAATTTTTAAAGCCTCTGATTAAGCTTCTCTTGGCCTCTGAGAAACAATCAATTTTAAAATTTGTAGATGCCTTGGGCCCATTTACCAACGGTTTAATTTCTATACTGTAGTCTTCATGCCCACAACAGGAAAGAAAACATTTCACAAATTCACTAAGTACATGTTCATGTGAACAGCCACATTCAAGTTAATTTTGTCTCATGTATACTGGCCCCTCATTTTTCCAGAAGGTGGGAATGAGCTGTTTTCTCATAACTGAATCTTCTTGATACCTGGACTTTATTCCTTCAAACACCAGTCTCATTATAGCCATCTTGATGTATTCACTCTAAAATGTCTCCTAAATAACTTAGGCAAAAGGCAGAGACTACTTGAAACTACTCCTTGAAACAGAATGAAGAACTGCAGAAAAAAGAACTAGCTGTAATATACAAAAAATGTCACAAACGCTGTCAATTATAGAGAGGTATCAGAAATATCGATAGACTCTATAAAGGGTAGACTTGATACTGTCAAGGAGACCAAATATCAAAATGGTACACACATTTACCTCACTCACATTTCAGAGAACAGTTTGGCAAACAGATAACAACCTTCCAAATGAAATGGACTGGCCTAGAAAACCACTCTGATCCTGGCACTCTTTCATATTCCTAAACCCTCTCCATACAAAAACAAAGGAAGAATCAATGCCTCCTCTTGACATTTAAGGTCCACCCAAAACCTGCCCCACCCTTCCTTTCTAGTCTCAATCTCTACTGTTCTCCAACTTTTAACTTTCTCCAAAGACATCCATTTCCCTTTGTCCTACCTCCTTCTTCTATGTTTCCTTTAGCAGCACCCTGTCTTGCTAGTCTGAGAGCTCCTTGAGGTCAGGATTAGGTCTTGTTAATCTCTATCCCTAGCAAAAGGATAAAGCCTGGCAGAAGAGATATTTGGTAGGTGTTTTTTGAATGAATGAAATCCTGCTATCTGTGCCCTTCCTTTTTTCTAATTTTTAAAAATGTTTTATTTATTTTTGAGAGAGAGGGAGTGCAAGCTGGGGAGGAAAAGAGAGAGAGAGAGAGAGAGAGAGAGAGAGAGAGAGAGAGAGAGAAGGGAACAGAAGATATAAAGGGGGCTCTGCACTGACAGCAGCAAGCCTGATTCAGGGCTCAAACTCACAAACTGTGAGATCATGACCTGAGTTGATGTCAGACATTCAACCAAGCCACCCAGATGCCCCTATCTGTGCCCTTCTTAAACATCACCTCCATCTTGAGGCCTTTCTTTATGTCAGGTGGAATCTCTTACTCCTTTAAATTCTCACAGCTTCTTGCTTTTAAACTCTGTAATGATACCTATCATAGTTTTCCTTGTACTTTGTTATAATTATTTAAATATCTACCTTATTACTACCACTGCCACCCTTCCCATCTTCAGGGAAACAGGGAGAGTGAGAAACAGACAGATACAGACATGGGATCACACACTTGGAGACCCTGGGCTTTGTGTCATTTTTAAAAAACCTTCTTGTGGTACTTAGCACAATATTTAGCACACAGAAGGAGTTCAAGAAATATTTGCCAAATTGAATTGCTAAAACATTTGAATATCAGTATGGAGATTGTACTTTAGATCCATACCTCATACCATACACTTCAATAAATTCCAGATGGATCCAAGAATTAAACACAAAAAAGAAAAACACCCTGGGGGAGTGGAAAGGACAGAATCACATATTTGTCCCAGCTGTGGGGGAGTGGTAGATTTCTGAATATTGAAAAATGAAAGAAACATCACAGACAGGATAGATGGATCTGAATACATAAATGTGAAAAAGAACACTCTTGCATAGTGAAATATAATAAAGCTCACACAAAAATGAAAGCAATAAAATTGGAAAAACATGTGACAAATACAGATCACACAGTTGGACTACCCAAAATATAAAGCACGGATAAAAATATAGAAGGTCAACAGATTTTACACGATAAGTGCTCGAAGAAAATGAAGAAGGGAATTATGACATTAAGAAATGTAAAGCCTCATTAAATAACAATTAAAATGAATAGTATACTCACATACCTATTAAACAAAAATATGAAAAATAATAACATACAGTGTTGTAGGACTGGGAGAAAATAGACATACTTACACAGTTTATAATCTTTGGGGAGTACAATCTGGCAACATGTTGTAACAACAGCTATAAAACAGCTCATACCTTTTGAGCTGGTTGTTATACTTTTAGTAAGATACCAGAAAGCAATAACTCTAAACGGAATAGAGGCAATTTGTACAGAAATCATTCACTGCCTCACTTTTCATGAGAGTGAAAATTTTTAGAGAACTTAAATCTCCAATAGTCACAGGATAGCTAAGCAAAACCTGGCATATCAGTACTACAGAATACCACAATGTTATATTTTTGTGTGGAAGGCTATCTACCTATTCCATACTACCAGGTCTTTCCTTTTGTAGTCTATCCATCTCAGGTGTCTAATACACAACTGTCACTGTGCTTACTTCTAGGGTAAACTACCTCCTCAAAACCCAGGCAACTTGCCACCCCCAGTTCTAATCTGCTTGTATTCTGCTATAACTGAAGGAATACAGGTTTCCTGTTATCTGAAAGTAGACTGTGTCTATGAAACCTTCAATAAGCTGAAATGCTGTAAAGGGAAGAAGCACTTATTATTAATGTACAGCTGATCCTTAAACAACATGGTTCTCAACTGCATGGGTCCACTTATATGCAGAGATTTTTCAATAAATACCATACAGTACTGTAAATGTATTTTCTCCTCCACATGCCTTTCTTAACATTTTCTTTCCTCTATCTTACTATATTGTAAGAATACACTACAGAATACATATAACATACACAATATGTGTTGATTGTTTATGTTATTAGTAAGGCTTCCACTCAACAGTGGGCTGTTAGTAGTTAAGTTTTGGGGGAGTCAATAGTTGTGCACGTATTTTGGACTGCATGGGGATTGGCATCCCAACCCCATGTTGTTCAAGGGACAGCTATATATGGAAAAATGTTTGAGTGTTCACAGACCCAAAAAATAATGTCTCTTAGGCTTTTCTGATACCTTAGGATACATTTTGCTAATGGAGGTACAAAATAAGTCGAGATAAAGTACAGATGCTCACAGACACGGTTCAACACTATGGCAGTTGATGTTGAAATGGTGAGTGTATTTCGTGGGGAAGGAGCTTGGTGGGGCCACTCTTGCTGCCTCTATACTAGCTTGCTGTAAACACACACACACACACACACACACACACACACACACACACACACTGAACACTATTTTCACTTTTCACCTTTTCTTCAAAAGCAAAAATCCGTTTCAAATTCTTTTGAATAGTAAAAATGAGTAGTAATATAAATCTTTCATAAAAGCATGGTGGCATGGTGTGAACTTTTGAAAAGTGGGGAATACCTCTAATAGGCTCTAAGTAAACGAAGGATCAGTGGATCTCTTTAATGTCAAGGCATGGGGGCCTCTTCCCCTATACCATGGGCTTTGTGGTAGCTGTTTGAAAATCTCAAATCCTTATTTTTTAAACTTAATTCCTGGGGCCCAGGCTATGTTCTGAGCTTCCAAATAATTGAGGCATTACTGAAAATGGTTTTGCCTTAATTACAGGCCCTTAGTAACACTGCGTTTCATGAACACTGTTTTTGAATAAAACTCTTCTAGTTCATACTAGAAATATTTTCTAATGGAAACACCTCTGATCAGCAAAGATAGCCTTAAACTCTATAGATTGTAAGTCTTTACCTGTCAGAATGGCTAACATCAAAAACCCCCACAAGAAACAGCAAGTGTTGGTGAGGATGTGGAGAAAAAGGAACCCTCGTGCACTGTTGGTGGGAATGCAAACTGGTGCAGCCACTGTGGAAAACAGTATGGAGGTTCCTCAAAAAGTTAAAAATAGAACTCCCCTATGATCCAGCAATCGCACTACTTGTTATTTACCGACAGAACACAAAAACACTAATTCAAAGGGATACATGCACACCTAAGTTTTTAGTAGCATTATTTACAATATTCAAATTATGGAAGTAGTTCAAGTGTCCATTGATAGATGAGTGGATAAAGAAGATGTGGT
>NW_024420586.1:26858326-26892999 GCF_014898765.1 Herpailurus yagouaroundi
ATATATATAATGGAATATTATTCAGCCATAAAAAGAATGAAATCTTGTCATTTACATCAACATGGATGGAGCTAAGTGATGTCAGAGAAAGACAACTACCATATGATCTCACTCATATGTGGAATTTAAGAAACAAGACAAGCAAATGAAAGAGAGAGAGAGAGAGAGAGACCAAGAAACAGACTCTTAACCATAGAAAATAAACTGATGGTTACCAGAGGGGAGGCAAGTTGTGGGGGAAATGAGTGAAATGGGTGATGGGGATTAAAGAGTGCACTTGTGATGAGCACCAGGTGACGTAGTGTTGAATCACTATTCGTACACCTGAAACTAATATAACACTGTATGTTAACTATACTGAAATTAAAGTAAAAAATAAGTCTTGAAAATACATATGGTCATGCTGTGAATAAAGAGTAACTTAGGGACAAGTAATAGGAAATTCATTCCTTAGAGTCATGCTTAAATGCCCATTATCAACCAAAATACATTTATTTACACTTAGGTTTCTTTGGCTTATTACAGCTTACTACTGCTTTGAAATAATAGAAACGAATTTCACAAATATGTAAAACACGGTCTTACATTTTCATCAAGCACCCAATCTCAAACTTATTTTTTAAAGCAAAATGTCACTACTCTGCAATTTATAGGCATTACTTAAAGTCGTACATGATTAGCCTTCAAATCTGAAATCAGTGAATGACTCAAATATAGACCGTAACATGAACATATTAGAGCATTTTTGTGAAAGACGTGGATGCCAGCTTCATCAAAGAAGTTAGAAGATACTTTAAAAGCAACTCAAAATAAACAGAAATAACATTTTGGGGTGGGAAAAATGATTGTTGGCGATGTTGAAAGAGAATGACACACATGGGGCACCTGGGTGGCTCAGTTGATTAAGCGTCCAACTTTGGCTCAGGTCATGATCTCACAGTTCATGGCTTCGAGTCCCATGTAAGGCTCTGTTGTGACGGCTTGGAGCTTGGAGCCTGCTTGAGATTCTTTGTATCCCTCTCTCTCTGGCCTTCCCCCCCCTCCCCCCGCCTTCATGCTCTGTCTCTGTCTCAAAAATAAATAAACATTTTGTTTTAATTTAAAAAAAGAGAATGACACCTTCATTTTGAGCAGCACAACCAACAAAACAAAAACACTTAGAAGAAATTCAAGCTATAATAACTTGGCTGTGATGACAAGATTTCAAAAAGTGAAAAATTTCCCACCTTGGGTCTATTCCCTGGATGGGGAGAGGGGTGTTAATTCTGCTTCTATAATGTTGGAAACAATAATCCTAATAGTTCTGAAAGGAATCCCTGAATGAGAGCCATTCTTTGATTTTGGTCATTCTGCAAATTGCTTTATTTCTGTAAAAACAGTGTTAGTGAATCTATAAATCTCTTTTCCTTACCTATGAACATAAACTGCTTAGTGCTTTGGCCATCTACAAATACTACGTATGCTCTTTTTTTAAAAACTTTTTTTTAATGTTTATTTTTATTTTTTTTTTTGAGAGAGAGAGACAGAGAGGCAGTGGGAGGGTCAGAGAGAGAGGGAGACATAGACTTGGAAGCAGGCTCCAGGCTCTGAGCTGTCAGCACAGAGCCTGACGCAGGGCTTGAACCCACAAACCTACGGGGTCATGACCTCAGCCGAAGTCAGACGCTTAACCAACTGAGCCACCTAGGAGCCCCTATACACTCTTAATTCAGCTTTAATGGGGTTCAAATATTCCCATATGTTAAGCATGTGAAATAAAAATGCAATTCACGTTGATGGGCAGGAAAGGAAAGAAGAGCTCAAAGAACTGCAGACTCAAAGCCCACTTTCAGAGTCCAGATTTACTGACACCTAACACTGACACTCTATTAGGTTGTCAGATTGATAGATTTCTTCTTACCAAAGTTTGGTTTCTTGAACTCTTAGGACACTGGAAGAGAATATCAACCTAGTAGTAGGGCAGGATGGGGGGACCTGCAGGAAATATTGGCTGAGCCATTTCCTGAGCATATCAGAACAGAATGATTTCAATTATTGTCACACAATGAGCCAAATGCTCTGTCTTACCATAGCCTCACTATGTTCCCCCTTCCAAAACAAAGAGGAAGGAAGGAAGGAAGGAAGGAAGGAAGGAAGGAAGGAAGGAAGGAAAGAAGACAGAGGATGAACATTACAATTAAGTCAAAGCAAGGATTAACAATTGTACAAAATAAAGGTTACTTTTGCATAAAATGAAAATACAAAAGGTCAGTGTTCGAAATGTTAACACACTAGCTCAGTTACTCTCAGTTCATGGGCCTGAGTCATTAGGCTTAAGCAGGTCCAGGGAATAGTACCATAGTTTTGTCACTTGCACTATTATGAGGCATATCTGTGCTGGTGGCAGCTAGCAGACTGGCAGGGCTACAAACTGGCATGCCCTCAGGTCATAAACTAATTATAGCACAATTATTCACTTGTTCTAGCCATTCTGCCAATTATTTCATGAGTATGGAGGGCGGGACCCTTGTTTAAGGCCAGCTCTGGAAACAAGACCTCCCAGGCTTAAGCCTTCCTTCCTAGGGAGTTATGTGGGACTCTGTAGGGCCATCGACAGTCTCACTAAGCCTAGTAGTCTATTCTTCTGTCTTTTTTTTTTAATCTTTTTTTTTTTAACATTTATTTATTATTGAGAGACAGAGAGAGACAGAGCATGAGCAGGGGAGGGGCTTAGAGGTGGGGAGACACGGAATCTGAAGCAGGCTCTGAGCTGTCAGCACAGAGCCTGACACCAGTCTCGAACTCACGGACCGTGAGATCATGACCTGAACTGAAGTCGGATGCTTAACCGACTGAGCCACCCAGGCACCCCTATTCTTCTGTCTTAATAATCCATTCACTGTTTATTAGGCATCTGTGTTATGCAAGGCCTAGAGAGGAATTCCAAAAAATGGAAGAATGTACCTTCAAAGGGCTTAGAGTCTAGAGAGGGTGGGAAACGTTAGAACCACTCAAAACCTTCACCTGTCTTAAGCCCACCTGCACATCTCAAACCCCACAATTTCCTGAGCAGAAGAGACCTTTTGAATCTAGACCCTCAACTCATTACCTGAGTCCACCCCACATGCTCTAGAAAAAAAAAATAAAAGAAGAAATTTTCTTCCAGAGTCAGTGTAATCTTCCATCTTTTCCCCAACATTGGGAAATAAACTTCCCTGTTATCTAGACTCATAATTCAATTAAGGGTTCAACAAAGTCTGCTTGTCTAAACAAGGCAAATCACTGCCCTCCAATGCAATACCTCTTGCCAAGCATGCATACCCATAAATGCATTTGAACACATGAGAAAAGGTATTGTACACAGTTTTGCTTACAGAGTCCAAAGAGAAAATAAACAGATTGTGGAGGGGTAATGAAAGTTCACAGCTCAGTGAGCTGGAGACCTGGGGAGAAAGTGAGAGGATGGAGTCCAAAATGCCCACAGGGTTCTGCTTTTCAAGATCCAAGCCTACACATAGCCAGCAGTGATGACCGATTAGCTGGGATCGGATTGGAAAGAATGGATTTGCAAAGAGAGCTCAGGAAACAGTTGGAGGATCAATAGGTCCCATCAGTATGCCAGTGATATAACAGTAATATAGTCAAGGCCCCAGAACAAATCATTTCCATGTTCATTACTGCTTATGGCAAACATCACCTGAATCAGACCTAGACACACAAAGAGCCCAAGCTCTCTGAAAGATATCACTGAAAACATTCATGCAAAGATCACCCTTAATAAGGTGAAGCCTGGCCAAGCACATAGGCATCTGCTCGCCTCCATGATCACATATTCTCCTGCTGCCTTCCGCCCCTGTATGGGCCCCCACAGTCTGTATGCATTCCTACACCTGGCCCCACCTTCTAGCAGGGGCCAAGAGCATCATTCCTGGATGAGTGCCCAGCCTTTGAAGTCAGAGAGAATTCAGGCTGTTAGATGAGGAGATCCAGATTCAAGACTTCTCAACACACACTTCCCCCTACTCAACAATGCTTATAATAAAGTTACACTCAAGAGGCACTCTGGCTGCTAGAAAAACAGGATGCCAGAGGAGTGAATGGGTGAGTTAGTCTCTCTAGGCTGGACTGAGCTCTGTGGAATGTCAGGCTTGCTGGAAAGTTGAAGGTGTGACCAGGTACCTTTAGGCTGAGCACTGACCAACCAGTCTTGCCATAGAAATGTATTTCTCCCCAACACCCGCCCCTGCCCCCCAACCACCACACATACAGACAAAGCAGGCAGGCCCTCAGGCTTGCTTCTGTAAGCCTGTTGTTCTGAGTATAGCTCAGAGTAAGCTGTTGTTCTGAGTATAGCAGAACAACTCAGCACAGAAGCAGCTTGGGAGAACTTGTGCTCTCTTTACTCAAGTGCTTTCCTAGAATCTGAGGCTGGCAAAGAACACGTCTCAACATTTGGCTGGAAGCAGCCATATTTATTTATTTATTTATTTATTTATTTATTTTTTAATTTATTTTTTTTGGGACAGAGAGAGACAGAGCATGAACGGGGGAGGGGCAGAGAGAGAGGGAGACACAGAATCGGAAACAGGCTCCAGGCTCTGAGCCATCAGCCCAGAACCTGACGCGGGGCTCGAACTCACGGACCGCGAGATCGTGACCTGGCTGAAGCCGGATGCCCAACCGACTGCGCCACCCAGGCGCCCCTGGAAGCAGCCATATTTAAAAGCAATTGTTTCACTTCAAGATTACAAGAGCCTTTGTTTATCTTGGCAGTTTGGGGAGGGAGTGGAGATGTATATCCTTTAGAATAGACAGTAACTATCCACTTATGGATGCAGGTTGATACAGGTGTATTTCATGTTTATACAGGCATATGTCATGGGGAGAAGTCAAGCCTTATCCCCTCTCCTAGTCCTTAAGGTCATCAATCTGCTACACCTCTAACAATAACAACCACAATGCAATAATTCACACTTGCACAGCACTTGACAGTTGTAAAGATTCCTCCCATTCAATAATGATTAATCCAGTGTGTGCTGTAATTAATGAAGCGGATGATTTTTAAAGTGTATTCTCTTTACCTAGCAATTCTTCCTTTATAAATATTTCTTAATAAAATAATTAGACAAATGTGTGAGGATGTATGTACACAAATGGCTGCTGTAGCATGGTTTATAATAGCAAATCATTAGAAGCAAATTAAATTAATATGGTACTAGATAAAATATTTATCGTACTCATATAGTCATAAAGTGTGATATTATGAAGGCACTAAAATGATCATGTAGATTTGAAAAGACTTCTACAATGTATTGTTAGGTATAGAAAAGTGGACTACAAAACAACATATATCATACAACCTCATTTTTAATGTGTGTATGCGTGTATATATAAACAGAAAAATAAACTGAGATATGCATACACCTAATTTTTTTTTTAATTTTCAATATTCATTTATTTTTGAGAGAGAGAGAGAGAGTGAGCACACGCACAAGCAGGAGAGGGGCACAGAGGGAGACAGAATCTGAAGCAGGCTCCAGGCTCTGAGCTGTCAGCCCAGAGCCTGACGCTGGGCTCGAACCCACGAACGGTGAGATCATGACCTGAGCCGACGTCAGACACCTGACGGACTGAACCACCCAGCCACCCCTGCATACACCTAATTATTAATGCTTGTTATCTCTAGGTAGTAGGCATGTAGGTAATATTCATTTTCTTTAAACTTTAAGATATTGTCTAAGTTGATGTTAAAACAATAGACAGTATTGCTTTTGATGACATGGAAAGTGATCAAACTATATTCATTTTGAAAAGGAGAGTAGATTAGGCATGCAACAATAACAGTAGCTAACATTTATTGGGCAATTATTATATCCATAGTTTTAAGCACACTTCTCATATTTTAGCCCTCGCACCACCAGCAAGAGGTATTTAATATCATCCCCCATCTTACAGATGAGGAGACTGAGGCTCAGAGAGTTTAAGGGACTTCCCAAGGACACATAGCTAGAAGTGACAAAACTAGGATTTGAACTAAGGTTTCTCTTGACTCTAAATTTTAAAAAAAATAATGTTTATTTATTTTTGAGAGAGAGAGAGAGACAGTGTGTGAGCAGGGGAGGGGCAGAGAGAAAGGGAGACACAGAATCTGAAGCAGACTCTAGGCTTTGAGCTGTTAGCACAGAGCCTGACCTGGGGCTCAAAGCCATGAACCTCTAGATCATGACCTGAGCTGAACTCCGACGCTCAACCGACTGAGCCACCCAGGCATCCTGACTCTAATTTTTTTTTTTAACATTTCTTTATTTTTGAGAAACAGTGTGTCTGTGTGCGCACACGTGTGAATGAGGGGGAGAGAGAGGGAAACACAGAATCTGAAGCAGGCACCAGGCTCTGCACTGACAGTAGAGAGCCTGCTGCGGGGCTCGAACTCATGAACCAAGAGATCATGACCTGAGCCAAAGTCAGAAGCTTAACCAACTGAGCCACCCAGGTGCCCCAGGTTTCTCTTGACTCTAAATCTCATGCTCTTATTTGCTGCTCTATCACCTTTGTTCTTTGTTCTCAAGGGCCATTCTCCCTTGAAGTGCTCAATCTACCACACCCAACTTCTGTACTTTTGAGTACTCATGCCAGAGAGACCCCATTAAGAGCACAACTATTTCCAGCTCAGAGAAAATTTTCAAGGAATATGCAGAACCATCAAAACCTAATTCCAAAAGCCCAGGGCAAACAACAGCCCAAATCGAAGCCTTGTCCCCAAAATCTCAGAAAGGCAAGGCAAGTCCTTGTTTGAGTTAAACCCTTGCTTCCTCCATCCATGTATTCCTTCACTGAGCACCTATCATTTGCCAGGAACTGTAGGGGTATCATGATGAATAAGGCAGGCTCTCTACCTTCAGGATTACTTGAGAACAAATTCCAGGTTGGAATGTGACCACTGGCCAAGGGGCCACAGCAGGAAACTTGGAAAGACTGGAAGCAGGTAGCCAAATCCTTCTTTACTACACTTTAAAAGAATAGTATGTATATGGATTCAATTACCCCAAACCAGCCAATGTTATTGACCAATGACTGTGTACCAGGCCCTGTGTTAGGTGTTGTCACATATCTTATTAGCAGTACTATGATTACTACTAAGAAAAATAGCAGCTAACATTTTATTAAGTCCCTACTGGTAGTGGCAGGAACTGGGCTAAATGCTTTACATACAGTGTAAATTTTCACAGCCATGATTCTGTTAAGTTGGATTAAGGAACGCGTTTAATATGAAAACAAAATGGAACAAATGCAACAAACCAAGCCTTGAGAATTCTCCAGATTCTTTTTTTTTTTAATTTTTAAAAATCTTTATTTATTTTTGAGAGAGAGAGAGAGAGAGAGAGAGAGAGAGAAACGAGCAGGGGAGGGGAAAAGAGACAGGGAGACACGGAATCCGAAGCAGGCTCCAGGCTCTGAGCTTTCAGCACAGAGTCTGACACAGGGCTCAAACTTACGAACTGTGAGATCATGACCTGAACTGAAGTAGGACACTTAACTGACTGAGCCACCCTGGTGCCCCTCCACAGATTCTTTATTCACCACTAGAAATTTGATGGTCATCATAGAGGTAGAATGGTTTGAATATCCAGACAACTGGACACTGTCCATTTGTTCTTTTCTTATTTTTAATATTGGATGGACAAAACACACATTTATCATCTCTCAGCTTCTGTGGGCAAAGAATTCAGACATGGCTTAGTTGGGCTGTTTGCAAGGCTGTAATCAAAGTGTTCGTCAGGGCTGGGGTTTCATCTGACCTTCAACTAGACAAGGATCTGCTACCAAGCTCACATGACTGTTAACATATTTACTTACTCATGTTAAGAAACCAACATCTGGGGGTGGCAGATCCTGACTTGGGGGGCAAGTAAAAGGAGATATCATTAGCATCCAAAGTCTCTTCAAGGTGTGAGAAATGGGAGAAGTGGTCCCTAGTACAGGCTAGGAGAGACAGTGGAGGGTGTGGTATTGTAAAAAGCCAGGCAGAAATTCCAGTGAGAAAAGAAAGGCACAATAAAATAATTTTACTTAACCATGGATCAAATACAGTCACATCAGCATTATTATTTAGTTGAAGTCTTCTTACAACAATCCTGAAACCTAAATATGATGGCCATTTAACAAAATGACGGAACAGAGATACAGGGAGCTGTTTCACAGAAATTATTCAAGGGTACCTGGCTAGAAAAGAAAACTTCCAGGATTTGGACCCAGATGTCTATGGCTCTACAACTTGTAGTCTTTCAACTCAGCCTGCTGCTGAATAGTTCCAGCCCTGCACAACTAAGGCACTGGGCCCCCAACACTGGTGATGGTGAAGGCAGCAGCAACTTTCCCTTGGCAGCCCAGTACCAGAGAAAAGCTTTCCCTCCTGAAGTAGGAAAGAAAATCAAAACTGAATTTCTAGGCTTCTTTAACCTCCTACCTATTCTGTTGTTTCTAAGTATAACTATATATGTGTATGTGTGTATATATAGATAGATACACATACATATACACACATGTTATTTATAGTTATATTTAGAAACAACAGAATAGATAGGAATATATAAATATATATACATACATATTTAACTACATATGTATATTTTAACCTTTTGTTTAAATAGTATCCAATAATATTAAATAATAATACTAGGTAGTACTTATTACCTAGTAATAAATATTACTGGGTGCCAGGCACAGGATTAAGCACTCAGTGGCTTAGATCATCTCTTCACATCAGAAAATCTGCATATAAGTAACATTATCATCAATTCACAGATAAATAAATTAGGCTCAGAGAGGTTTAATACCTTGCCCAAGGTCACATAAGGAATAAATGACAGAAATTCAGTTCACCTCTGCCTCCTAACCTCTACTACATGCCTTCCTACCTCTTCTCTGTAGATACCACAGAAAATATAGATTAGCAAAAAGTGGGAAACAAATCACTCAAAAATCATTAACATACCTTCTTTCTCTACAGATTTTCAAGCTACATGAGCTGGCATCTTGATTTGCTCTGTCTGGCCTCTCACTCCAAAGAGCTGATAACGCCCTCACAGGCAGGAAGCAGGCCTTCTATTTACTTCTCCCCCCCACCCCCACTGTTGTTTTATGCCATCTTCTATCTAAAGCCCAATGGATACTCATTATCTGTTGCTGATGAACCAGCATGAGGAGACCTAAGATCAGCGATGATAACAGAATGCAGCAGAATCTTCCAAAACATGACTCCCTGAAACTAGGGGCCCAGCAAGAGTTCACTGTGTAATCTGAGACAATTAGAGATACTTTGAGAACCTCTTCAAACCCTAGGCTGACCCAATCTTCTAACAAGCATTCAATCATCAGTAAATTTGCCAGTTCATACATCTTTAGGTAAATTATCGGATGCTTGGACAAAGATATATGCACAAAGATGCTTTCCACAGTGTTATTTACAATAACAAAAACTGGAAAACCTAAATGGACAATTACATGGAAGTAGTAAATTAAATTGTAATTTAAACTTTTCAAAATATTTCTAATGACAACAAAAAAGAAACCTAATAAGTGGAAGAATTTGAGGGAGGAACACAGATAATATAGCCATGTAGTATGATTTCAAATATGCATTACTGGTATAATCAAAATATATTACTCCGTTAATGAGGAAAAGTCAATTTATAAAAACAAGATGAATAATTGTGACCCATTTCACAGTGTCTTTTCTCAGACACTAAATTTACCTTTTCTCAGGCATGGTTTAAGTTGCTGCTTGCTACATTATTTCAGTTTCATTTGTAAAAGGGAGGGTGAAAGTAACTACTAAACTCCCATAGATGCTGTGTTGATAAAATGAGTTAAAGGAGCTGTTGAGCATCCAGCTTTGGCTCAGGTCATGATCTCATGGTTCGTGAGTTCCAGCCCCGCATACGGCTTGCTGCTGTCAGTGCAGAGCCCACTTCAGATCCTCTGTCCACCCCCCCGCCCCTCCCCCGCTCATGCTCGCTTGCACGCTCTCTCTCTCTGTCTCAAAAATAAACACTAAAAATGAGTTAATGCAAATGGAAATGATTTTTTTTCAAACATTAGAGTACTATTAACTTCTGAGCTATTCTTGAGGACATCCTAAGTATGCTGAATTTTTGGTGATTTATAGAAATCAATCTCTCTTGGAGCCAGGACTTCCTGCCCATTTCCACTAACATAATCACACTCCAGACCTTGAGCCCCTCATTGCCTGAATTTCCACACCAGTCTCAGAGCTAGACCTCCTCCGGTCTGTGGCACCCTCTCTCCACTCTCCACGAAGCAACAAGAATCACCTTTCTGACCATATGAATCCTTTCCTCAGACCCAAACAGAAATTCCTAAGTACTCTTCACATATACCACAATGATCTTTAAACCAAATCATCTAAGACACTGTCCAACTATCATACCGGTCCCCATACAGTCAACTTTAAAGTCTTCAATATGTCTTTGCTTAACTAGAAAGCACTGTGTTACATTGTAGACTTTCAGTGTATCATACCTTTCTATTCAAAGTGTGGTCTCTGGAGCAGAATCATCAGCCTCACCTGGGAGTTTGTTAGACAAACTCTCTGGCTCTTCCCAGACCTCTTTAATCAAAGTCTGCATTAATTTAAGAGAATTCATGGGCAGCCTGGGTGGATCAGTCAGTTGAGAGTCTGACTTAAGCTTAGGTCATGATCTCGCGGTTGGTGAGTTCGAGCCCCACATCAGTCTCTGTGCTTACAGCTAGAGACTGGAGTCTGCTTCGGATTCTGTGTCTCCCTCTCTCTCTGCCCCTCCCCCCTCTCAAAAATAAATAAAATTTTAAAAATTAAAAAAAAAGAGCATTCCCAGGTGATTTGCCTCCACAGTAATGTTTGAGAAGCACTGGCCCAAAAGGCCTTAAAGCTATCAAGGTAAAGCAAAGTGTTGACAACTGTAATTAATTGATAGATTTATATACTCTTTCCAAGCTGTCCTTATGCCTCTCTCATGTGTTTGTCCATCTCCTCCCCTATATGGTAAGATCATTAAAAGAAGTAACATATTTTTCTCTTCCTTCATCTCAACTTCTATCATCCAGGAGGCCCCCAGGAAGTGCTCATCAACTAAAAATAATTTTAAAGGCCATATTTTAAAGTTACCAGGATCAAATTTGTTTCATATAGCAGACTGGTTAAGAATATGGAATCTGGAGCCTGCCAGCCTGAGATCATAAACCAGGCTTCGCCGTTTTCCAGCTGAGTAAACATGGGCACTTTTCTTAACCTCTATGTGCCTCAATATCCTCATCTGTGAAATAGTAATACTAATATTGAAAAGATTTTTGCAAGGAATTAAATGAGCAAAAGTGATGGGAAGCTTTAAACAGCATCTGCCACAGTTATCACAATATAAATTTTAGGTATTATACATGTTTCCTTAGAAGATCATTATGGTAAGTATTTCAAAATTCAGGCCATTAATAATCATGACGACTGAATTATTTCCTTGAGGGACTATGCACTGCAGATTTAAAAGGCATAGTCTTAATGAATTATCACAACTCTTCAATGAGATTGATGGTAGTCTTCTTTTACAAAAGGCAAAGCTTACACAGCTATACTTGAACTCAGGTCCAAAGGAGTTCACAGTCCATGTTCTCCAATATTTATAAGCAGGAAGCTTGGGGGCGCCTGGGTGGTTCAGTCAGTTAAGCGTCCAACTTTGGTTGAGTTCGTGATCTCCCGGTTCCTGAGTTCCGAGCCCCGTGTCAGTCTCTGTGCTCACACAGCTCAGAGCCTGGAGCCTGCTTCCAATTCTGTGTCTCTCTCTCTCTCTGCCCCTCCCCTGCTCACACACTGTCTCTCTCTCTCTCTGAAAAATAATCAATAAACATTAAAAAAAATTGTAAGCAGGAGGCTTTATAGGCAATAAAGAAAGAGTTGATGGTTTTAAAAGATAATATAGAATGAGGTTAAAGTTGATGAGACTATTATGCTTACCCTGATTTTGGAAAAGCAGGATGTGGCTTTGTAAGAGTTCACAAGCTCACTGATACAAAGAATTAAAATAGTGTTGTAGATATTACATTCAGTGACTTAAACATGAAGCGAAGTTTTGTGGAGGGTAAGCCAAAAGTAATAATCTGGGCCTCTGGGACTTCTCCTTCAGTGTTCTAGGCCAAGAAATGGTTAATGGCAATTTGTCTGCACCCCCAGCTACCTAGACTGCTCCTGGACAGGAATTCAGCACAGATACTCCTATGCTGGAATAAGGGAGTCAGGAACACACAGGAAGAAGAGAGGCCTACAGTGTGTTTCCAACACTCCTCTCCTAGACATTGCTACCACTGGTTCTTCTTTCTTGCCCTAGGGATTCCCCCAGTCACCATAATCCTCAGTTAAGGTAAACCACATGCTACTCTTAAGAGAAATCACAGGGAGATAATGCATGGGACTGGTGGCAGCGCTGGGAAAGTAGTATAATGTTCCCTCCCTGATGGAAAGGGGATGTGGCGAGTGGTGGCCTTTGGGAATCTTCCAAACTCCTAGCAAGCAGTGGCAGCATATTGTGAAAAGAAAGGGCCCTGGAACCAGAGGCATAGCTGTGGGGCTCCCAGTAGGGTGTTTGGCACAATGGTGAGGGCCTCAGTGCATGGCTGTTAAGTAATACATCATTTGGATAAGGAAGTATGCAAAAGAGTCCTGAGTCAGCCCCATGCATACCAAAGGCAGGAAAACAGACAGTAAGTTCTCTGTGTATACATGTGAGAGACTATTTAACCATCTAAATAAGATGATCTTTTTTTTCAAATTTTTGTTTAAATTCTAGTTAGTTAACATACAGTGCAATATTAGTTTCAGGAGTAGAATTCAGTGATTCATCACTTATATATGACATCCAGTGATTGTGAATAAGATAACTTTTTAAATGTTTATTTATTTTTGAGAGAAAGTGAGTGGGGTAGAGGCAGAGAAAGAGAGGGAGACAGAGAATCCTAAGCAGGCTCCAGCACTGTCAGCGTGGAGCCTGACATGGGGCTCGAACTCATGAACCCTGAGATCATGACCTGCGCTGAAATCAAGAGTCAGACCCTTAATGGACTGAGCCACCCAGGCGCCCCAAGGTAATTTTTAAAAGTCAACCAAAGGGGCGCTTGGGTGGCGCAGTCGGTTAAGCGTCCGACTTCAGCCAGGTCACGATCTCGCGGTCCGTGAGTTCGAGCCCCGCGTCAGGCTCTGGGCTGATGGCTCAGAGCCTGGAGCCTGTTTCCGATTCTGTGTCTCCCTCTCTCTCTGCCCCTCCCCCGTTCATGCTCTGTCTCTCTCTGTCCCAGAAATGAATAAACGTTGAAAAAAAAAAAAGTCAACCAAAAAGTAGGCAGAGATCATGAGATCTAGAATCAACAATATGTATACCAAACAAAGGGCAAAAATGTGAGGAAGAAGAAGCAATGATTGAACTGTAACCTCAAAGGATGCTGTGGCTGAAAATGAGTCTGTGATGACAGTGATAAGATCCAATTGGAAAACTCAAATGTAAAGAATTAGAAAAACAAGCAAAATTGAGTCCTATCTGTAAAGGACATTATGAAAAGAGCTATTAATGAAATCACCTAACATCTAAGTACTACAAAAGGTCCGCATGCTGAGGGGATAAATGGGCACCTGGGCTCTACTTACCAAGACTGGTGCCTCTACACAGAGCGGTATGCACCTGAAGAAAGGAAAGTCTCTTTGTAAATGGCATAAAAGCACCATCTGGGCTAGCAGAAGCTCAGAAGTCTGTGTCCTCGGGGGCTTTCATATTGACAAAAATCATGATTATACAGACAAGTATTAATGTGTTAACCCCAAACAGATCCAGCTATTTCATCTCTCACTTGATGTCTTTAAAAACATAAAGCTCAGGGGCACCTGGGTGGCGCAGTCGGTTGAGCGTCCGACTTCAGCCAGGTCACGATCTCGCGGTCCGTGAGTTCGAGCCCCGCGTCAGGCTCTGGGCTGATGGCTCAGAGCCTGGAGTCTGTTTCCGATTCTGTGTCTCCCTCTCTCTCTGCCCCTCCCCCATTCATGCTCTGTCTCTCTCTGTCCCAAAAATAAATAAACGTTGAAAATAAAATAAAATAAAAACATAAAGCTGACAAAGAAACATAGGAGAAAAAAAAGAGAGGCAAACCAAGAAACAGGCTCTTAACTATAGAGAACAAACTAATGGTTATCAGCGGGGATGTGGGTGGGGGATGGGGATCAAGGAGGGTACTTGTGAGGATGTGCACTGGGTGTTGTATGTAAGTGTTGAATCACTGTATTTTACACCTGAAACTAACATTACCCTGTGTATTAATTACCTGGAATTTAAATAAAAACTTAAAAAAAACATAAAGCTGGATAAGAGTTTTACTTGATTGCCTGAAAAGCAAAACTTCTAACAGAGTTAAGATTCAAATAGGTAGTTAAAATTATTTTTTAATCTAAAACTAAACCACCATCATCACAATTCACAGTATTTTGTTATGCCCTATATTGCACTCAAAGAAGGAAAACAAAGGTTGGGACCAGAATGTTCAAGACTGAAAGGGTCCTTAGTGTCCCTAGTTTAAATTCTCCACTTTACAGATGGAGAAAATGAGACCTAGAAAATGGTAGTAATTTGTCCAAGGTAACATATCGTGGAAGTAATAATGTGAACCGCACACTGTAGGGTCTTCTGCTTTACATGATTTAAAAATCTGGTGAGGGTGGGGTGGGGTGGGATAAAGTTCCCTGAAGTCTGGGACCATGCATGTTCTCTATTTCCAATTCTCTACTTGACATGAATTGAATAATCATCTCAAAAAGTCACTTTGCCAAGCCAAGGACCCCTCCAAACAAACAAGCAAATGGGCAGAGAAGGAAATAACCCAGATTTCAAAAATGGAAGCCCTGCACATAGCAGGTGGCAAACCATGTTTACTGAATGCATATGTAGTTCGGGAGAAAGGAAGTTAGGAGACAGACAGGGGCCTACCTGTGTAGCTATAAAAGCCATGGGGCAATTTAAATAGCCCAGCTACTTTTGTCCACCCCACACAGTAAAGTCTCAAATCAAACTTACGCCTGACCCCAATCCTCCTTCCCTTATTTCCACCCCTACGTGATCCCACCAGCTATCAAAGTTCATTTGAAATGGCCTGGGTACATTCTCTTCTCTGGCACAGGGTCATCAAACTATGCCAAGTTAAGCTGCAAAATTTCCTTCATTTTATATCTTTAGGTTCTAAGACATACCAGGAGTATAATAGAAGACTAACATGAAAGGCCAGTCTGATATTAGGCATCTTATTTTCATTTTCTCTAAACCAAAATTCTTCCTTTGCTCCACACTGGTCATGTAAATAGAGCTGAAGTCCACTATGGATTAGGGGTGGGCAGGTAATATTGGCAAGCAGCTCTATAAATATGCATACATTTCCAGTGAGTGCTCTTGGTTAGAAGGGCAGAGATGGGAGTGAAGTGGGAGGTGGGGAGTTTGGATACTTTCAAGGAGGCTTTTGTCTGACCCTGGATACCTATATTTGTATGCCAGGAGACCAAGAGACCTCCCAGCTACTCCAGATACAGTCTCAGCAGGGACAAGTATAAGGTATTTTTTGTTTGTTTGTTTGTTTGTTTGTTTAGCATAGGGTTCAGCCTCTGGGAATATGCATGCCAAGCTATAAACTCTGAACAAGGAAAGGGATCTGGAAATCACTGTACACTGCCTCCTAAAGACACCCTTCTAGTTTACTGTTTTAGTGAAAATAATTATTGGTCGTGTGACTCCTGGTGGCTCAGTCAGTTAAGCGTCCAATTTCAGCTCAGGTCATGATCTTACAGTTCCTGTGTTCGAGCCCCACATCAGGCTCTGTGCTGACATCTCAGAACCTGGAGCCTGCTTCCAATTCTGTGTCTCCCTCTCTTTCTGCCCCTCCCCTGCTCGTGCTCTTTCTCTCTCTCTCAAAAATAAATAAACATTAACAAAGTAATTATTGGTCTAGGCCTGTCAGGAACAGAATAAAAAATAAAATGCTCCATTTCCTCACTATGTCACCTCACCCTGTCTCCAATTCATTCTTCTTGGGTTGCCTTTGCCTGGGATATCATGTGTAGCTCTGGTCACCCCATCTCAGGGACAATAACATAAGGCTAGAAAATGTCTAGAAAAAAAGGCATAACAATGGTAAATTTACAATAAATAAAATGAAATTTTATCCATATGTCATACCATTTCAACTTCATACAATTAGTATACTTATAAAACACATTGCTGGGGTACATGGGTGGCTCAGTCGGTTGAGCAGCTGACTCTTGATTTTGGCTCAGGTAATGATCCCACACTGGGCATGGAGCTTGCTTTAGATTCTCTCTCTCTCTCTCTCTCTCTCTCTCTCTCTCTCTCTCTCTCCCTCCCCCTCAGCCCTTCCCCCCCCCAAAAGAAAACCCACATTGCTCCCCAATGTTTAGAACAGTCTGACAATAGAAATGTGGGGGTAAAAAGGTTTTGATAAATTCATTGATGACAGATAGTAAAAAGGAAATTAATGTTTGGAGGACATCCCTGACTATGGATGTTGACTTAGTGAAAGAGATAGAGGACCCAAAAGATGAGCATTATGGGAGCTATATATTCTGCAAAGTCCTGTACTAGTAACATTATCTACATTATCTTATTGAATCCTCACAATAACCCTATGAGCAGGTACTATATGATCCCCACATTACTGATGAGGAAACAGAGGTTTAAGAGAAGTTACATGACACATCTAACCTAAACACTGCTAGTTAAAACCAGGTTTGGATATGAATTAGAAAGGAAGTGAAGTCATCTTTCTTCATAGACCATATGATCAGCTAGGTGAAAAATTCTAAGGAATCTACAAAAAGCCTACTAGAACTACTAAGTGAGATTAGTACATTGCAGGACTGAAATATCAACAGATATAAATCAATCATATTTTTTATATACTAGCAATCAGAAAGTGACATTTTAAAATATAAACCATTTATGATAGTTTCAAAAATATGAAATACTTTGGGATAAAGTTGACCAAAGATGTCTAAGAAGCCGTAAACTGAAAGTACAAAACATGGCTGAGATAAACAAAAGAAGATCTAAATAAATAGAGATGTATACCTTGTTCCTAGATAGGAAGAGTCAGTATTGTTAAGGTGTTAACTCTCTTCAAATTGACCTACAGACATGGCATAACCTCAATCAAAATCCCAGCAGGCTTTTTAAATAGAAATTGATTTAAAAAAAAAAAAAAAAAAGAAATTGACAAGTTGATTCTAAACTTTATATGAAAATTCAAACAACTGAGAATAGCCAAAATGCTTTTGAAAAAGAACAAATTTGGAGAGCTTATACTACTTGATCTCAAGACATTAGAAAGATACAGTAATCAAAACAATGTGGTTTTGGCATAAAGATAAACATATAGGTTAATGGTACGTAACAAAATGTTCAAAAATATACCCATGTGTATAGGGTCAATTGAATTTTGATAAAGGTGCCAAAGCAATTAAATGAAAAAAAGGATAATCTTTTCAACAAATGGTACTGGAACAATTGAATGTTCATATGCAAAACAGACAAATAAGCAAAAAAAAAAAAAAATGACAAACAAAAAAAACTTGGCCCTAAAAAATTGACCTAAAATAGACCCTAGACCCAAGTACAAGAGCTAAAACTATATAACTTCTAGAAGAATATATAGGAAAATATTATAGTTACCTTGGGTAAGGCAAAGATTTCTTTAAAAGGACACAAAAAAGATGAAACTTAAAATAAAAGAAATCATTACATTGGATTTAATCAAAATTAAAACCTTTAACTTTTCAAAGGATACTGTTAAGAAATGGAAAGGCAAGCCCAGGCTGGAAGAAAATGTTTGCAGATCACATATATCCAACAAGGGACTTATATCTAGAATATACAAAGAACTCTTATACCTCAATATTAGAAGAGAAAAACAAATAAAAATGGACAAAATATTTAAATAGACACTTCACTAAGAAGATAACATGTATGGCAAAGAAGCACATGAAAAGATGCACAACATCACTAGTCATTAGAAAAATATAAACTAAAAATACCAAAAAATACCAATACAGACCTACCAGAATGGCTGACATTTTAAAAAAATTGACCATAAGTATTGGTGAGGATGTGGAGGAATGAAACTCTCTTATACTGCTGGTGTAAGATATTTTCAACCACTTTAGAAAATAACTTGGAAGCTTTTAAAAATGATAAAGATATACCTACCATATGACTCAGTCATTTCACTTATAGATTTAACCAAGAAAAATGAAAGTATGTGTTCACACAAAGGCTTATACATGAATGTTCATAGAAATTTTATTCATAATAGCCAAGCTATTCATAATAGCCATAACCAATCCAAATGTTCAACAATAAGTGAATAAATGAGCAAACTTGGTACATCCATGCAATGGAATATCACTCAGCAGTAAAATGGAACAAACCGTTAATATATGCAAGATCTTGAACAAATGTACAAATATTCATGCTGAAAGATATAATAATACTATATTATTATGTAGATAAAATTCCAGAAAATGTAAACTAATCTGTAGCAACAGAAAAGCAGATATATCAGTAGTTTCCTGGGGATTGTTGTGGTGGATTATAAAAGGGTACAAAAAACTTTTGGGGGTGATGGAGATGTTTATTATCTTTATTGTGATGATGGTTTCACAGGCATCACCAAAGCTCATCAAATTGCATATGTACTTGTACATGTATAATTATATATACCACTTATACTACAATAAAGCTATAAAATATAAAATTAATTCAACCTTGCCTCAACATCATAGTGAATATGCCTGTAAAACAGGGACTGATTTCCCAAGCAAATAAAAATCAGTATCCTTATTCTGTAGTCAAACTTTACACAGTATGTACAGTTCATTCTGGAAAAAGAGACTAAATAATGACTCCCAGACCTTTCCAATCCAAAAAATTGTTAGTAAAAACAATAAGGGGTCATGAAGGCTGCACACTAATGTATATTGCAGTAACTGCTATCCCCCTCCTGTGGAACAGATTTCAGGTGTCAGCTGTAAGAAAAAAGAGGGGCTATTAACTTTTGGCTTTATGAGATGATGAAATTAAGGCAGGGCTACTTGGTAATAAGTTTCTCAATAGTTAAAAACTTGTCTACTAGCCTTGGTTTTTTAAAATTCATTTAAGAAGACATAACCATTATTCAAGAACACAGAAGAAAAAAAATAAGACGTGTGGTTCCCATATGGTTCAGTAATAATCACAACCAGTCTATAACTCCCTTAGAGTCTGATGAAATATATGAAGGGAGAAAAAAGGGGGTCCTGTGAAAGGTGCATGGAATGAGGGGGTGTTTGACAAAGATATTATGAGGCCAGAGAGAGAGATCAAGAGCACATTTTTACTTTGCAAAACCAACTTAGAGACCCTTAGGTAGGTGGCTTCTACTCATATAAAATACCAGCCAATCCATCAACATATTTTTTAAAGTACCCACTAGTGATTTATACTTAATGCTTAGTGAACTGGAACACTGCGACTGGAACTACTTAAATTTTTCTGACTTCTGAAATGTAATTAAATTGGTACACACAGGGAATTAGCAACAGTATCATGATCCTTAAAAGAACAATGTGTTACCCACTGAATTAGTCTGTCTGGGTAGTAAATCATGTCCTTGTCTAACAAGCTAGATAAGAATATCTCACGCAACCAGAGAGCTTGGAAACTTCGGATGGAAATCATTTACAAAATACAAGTGGGAAACCACAATCACTTCCAAAAGAAGGGAGGAAATAGAGAAGAGGAGAGAAAGGAGAGAGGAAGGGAGGGGGAAATCCTACATCTATAGGATGTAGCATTTTAAAAGAGCTTTCTTAGCACAGAAGACAAGGAACATTTCTACTCCAAAAGAATCACTCCCTGACTACCCAACCACCACCACATCTGTCTGTCTTTCTCTTGTGCACTCACTTGCATTAAACCTCACAATCTCTAGGTCAAGTGGTGACGTATCTATCCATCCATCTATGTCAAAAAGCAAAATTCATATTAATTTGTAAATAGAATAGCAATAAATGTTAAGGGCAAGGGAGAAGGAAAATGAGAAGTAATAAATATTAAGCTAAAAGCTTTTCCTCTGAAATCAGAAACACGATGAGAAAGCCCACTCTCAAGAATTCTATTGAACATAACACTGGAAGTCCTAGCCAGAGCTACTGGGCAAGAAAAAGAAATAAAAGGCATCCAAATTGGAAATGAAGTAAAATTGTCTCTGTTTGCATATGACATGATCTTATATATAGAAAACCCTAAAGACTCTCCCCCCCAAAAAATGTTAGAACTAATAAACAAATTCAATAAAGTTGCAGGATATAAAATCAACATACAAAACTCAGTTGCATTTCTATACACTAACAACAAACTATCTGAAAAAGAAATTAAGAAAGCAATCCAATTTACAATAGCATCAAAAATAATAAAATACTTAGGAATAACATTAACCAAGGAAATGAAAGACCTGCACACTGAAACTATAAGATATTGACTAAAGAAATTGAAGACATGAATAAATGGAATGATAGCCTGTGTTCTTGGATTGCAAGAATTAATTGTGCTAAAATGTCCATACGACCCAAAGCAATCTACAGATTCAATGCGACCCATATCAAAATTCCAATGGCATTTTTCACAGAAATAGAAAAAACAATCCTAAACTTCACATGGAACCAAAAAAAGACCACGAATAGACAAAACAATCTTGAGAAAGAAGAACACAGCCAGAAGCACTGCACTTCCTGTTTTAAAACTATATAAGCTCTTGAGACAGCCTGTCTGGATGAAAACCCTAGCACTACCACTTACTAGCTATGAGACTCTGGGTAAATTATTTGGACTTCTGTAAACCTCATTTACCACTTCTGTAAAATGAGGAAGAATAATAGAAACCTACATGGTTGCTGTGTGGATTAAATGAGGTAATACATGTAAAATGACTTGGAATAGTGTCTGACATCCAGTAAGTGCTCAATAAATGTTAGCCATTTTTTATCTGGATGAAGTGCAAAGGAAGTATCCAGGATTTAAGGCTGGAAGAGAAGGTAGGAGCCATATTTTGGAGAACTTGTGATGCCTGACTTGAGGGTTGGTACTTAAATCAAAATGAAGGAAGTACTGAATAACAGAGTGTCAGAAAGGCAGACAAATTTGTGTCACTTTGTGATAGATTTATAACAACTCTAGCTACCTGGCAATGAATGCAAAGGGCTGGTTTGTGAGAGAGTTGTTACCATCAATGGAAGGGTTCAAACACATCCTGTTCAACCAAATTCAAGGGTGTTATAAATGGTAGTCAGGCAGTAGGTCAGTGTTGACCAAACTGAATGGCCTCTAAGATCCCTTTCAACTGTAAGTTGATTGAGGATAAAGAAACTAGGAACAATATGGAGGAAAGACTTGTGCAAGGTACTACTAGGAGTGGCAATGGTGGGAGGTGGGAACACACTGTTTTGGAAGATTGACACTCTAGAGTTTCAGAGCTGGAAAGGACTGTAGAAATCAACCAGTCGATCCAGCTTCCTCACTGTAAAGACAAGGAAACTAAAATTCTCAGATTGGGGAAGTGAGTTAAAGGGTAAATTTAAAAGGGGCAAGCCTAGAGGCAGGGGAGCCAGCCAGGAATCCAGAAATCCAGAAATTAAAATAATAGGAGATTCAAAAAGGGTGGAAGTAGCAGGACTTGAAAGAAAGGGAGTAGACATGAGGGCTCTCTTGAAGGAAGAAAGACCACAGGGGTGTTAACTGATTGGATATAGGGAATGAGTAAGCAGTGACTCCAAGATTTCAATGCTAGTTTAGTGGGAGGCAGAAGGCTAAGGGCAGAGACTCTTTGGCAAGGGGAAGACAACAAGTTCCATTTTAGACATATTGGGGTTTGAGATTTAAAAATAAAGGATAGGAGAGGCAGTTGAATCACAAAGAGAACAGAGAAAACAGTGAGAAAGAGTGGAGAAACAAAATTGTTCAGTGCCACAAAAGAATGCTGGCAGCAGGGCTTTGAGAACACCAGATGGGTACCTTGGAAACAAGGCCAATGGCTAGTAATATTAAAGAGTGTTCAAATAATTAAATATAATATGGCTGTTAAAAAATGCAGCAGCCCTGTATATTCTGATAAAGAAACATCTCCAGTATATGTAAGTTAAAAAAAACAAAGTGCAGAAGATTGGTTTAGTATGCATAAACGACAAGATAAAGAATCCATACCAGATTTGTTCGTGTGTGTATAGAGATACTCTGGAAAGATGCGTTTAAGACTCTTTTTTTAAATGTTTATTTATTTATTTTGAGAGAGGGGGGCAGAGAGAGAATCCCAAGTAGGCTCTGTGCTGACAGCAAAGGCTCGATATCACTAACCTTGAGATCATGACCTGAACTGAAATCAAGAGTCAGACGCTTAACTGGACACTCAGGTGCCCATTAAAAAAAAATCTAAGCATAGTAGGGGGTGAAGAACCTAGGACAGGATGAAGGACAATGAAGAGCAGGACACTATACTCTGTCTACCTTTTCATACTAACTAGCTTTTGAACCATGTGAATGTTACCTATTCAACACATAATTTTATTTATTTATTTATTTATTTATTTATTTATTTATTTATTTTAATCTTTATTTATTTTTGAGAAGACAGAGAGAGACAGAGTGTGAGCAGGGGAGGGGCAGAGAGAGAGAGAGGGAAACACAGAATCTGAAGCAGGTTCCAGGCTTTGAGCTGTCAGCACAGAGCTCGACACGGGACTCGAACTCACAAACCACAAGATCAGGACCTGAGCCAAAGTCAGCCACTCAACCAACTGAGCCACCCAGGCACCCCTTTATTTTTTTTAATGTTTATTTTTTATTTATGTTCAGAGAGACAGAGACAGAGAATCCCAAGCAGGCTCCACACTGTCAGTGCAGAGACCCATGTGGGGCTCAGTCTCACGAACCACAAGATCATGACCTGAGCCAAAAGCCAGAGTCAGATACTTAACCGACTGAGCCAGCCAGGTACCCCTACACATAATTTTAAATATAAAATAATTGTGTAAAGAAGACAAGTGGGATGACAACCATGAAAAGGCCAGTAAATTTGGCCCTCACGAAGACCTCAATGGAAGCCAGATTGGAGAGGACCAAGGAGTACACAGGCTATGAGGAAACAGACACACTGAGCACACAAATATACAAGCATATGCTACACACTTATATATAATGCACATGCTATCTTTGGAAGGGTAAACAAGGGATTGGTAACAGTGGCTGCTTCTGGGAAGAGAAATTAGGGATAAAGAAACGCTTGCCCATCTATATAATTTTAATTCTTTTTCCATGAACATTTATCACTTATCCCCCAAATAACAATTTAAACAAATAGATTGTGTTGAGAAGAGGGGAATGAAGGAGGGAAGGAAGGAAGGAAGGAAGGAAGGAAGGAAGGAAGGAAGGACAGACGAAAGTTGGGCCACTCCTCATTTCACAAAAATTGGTTGCAATGAGGGCAGGTTAACACAGGTCGGTTTTGTAGAGGGCCAAGAGGATCAAGTTGGATTTTTTGTTTATCATTCTCCCCCCCCATCCCAGTATAAGAGTCAACAGGGACACTGGGAAGAACAAACACTCTAAAATGTGATAAACTGAATTTTAGATACTAGCTCTGCCACGTACTGGCCCCATGAATTCTAGAAAGTTAATTAACCCTCTTAACCTCGATTTATGCATCTTAGAATAGGGATACTACTAAGTACCACTCATATATCAGATTATGTAATCCTGAGTCTAATCCAATGTGGGGGTTGGGGGCACCAAACCCCTGCACAATCAAAAATCCATGTATAACTTTTGACTGCCCCCAAACATAACTACTAATAGCCTACTGTTGACTGGAAGCCTTAGTGAGAACATAAACAGTCAATGAACATATATTTGTATGTTATGTGTATTATATATTATATTCTTATAATAAATTAAGCTAGAGAAAAGAATATGTTATTAAGAAAATCATAAGGAAGAGAAAATACATTCACAGTACTGTACACATATTTATTGAAAAAAATCCTCACATAAGTGGTCCCACATAATTCAAGCCCATGTTGTTCAAGGGTTGGCTGTGTTTAACAAGCTTCCTAGGAAAGCCTGGGAACAAGCAGTCTGTGTGATCCACTTTTCTCCAAGGCTACAACACAAAGAACATGGTCATAGGAATAGCTGATATTGGTATAAGAAGGAGGTACAAAAGGATGATTTTAAAACAAAATTCTAAAACATAGTGGGACAAACTTAGGATTTGGAGTCAGATAGAGCTGAGTTCAAATCACAGCTCCACCATTTACTGGCTCTGTTACTTTGAGAATGTTGTTTGGCCTCTCTGAGCCTCTTTTGTTTTGTCATCTGTAAAAAGGGAACACTGTCACTTAATTTACAGTAGTGATGAGAAGATTGGAGATTATGCATATAAGATTCCCAGAACATAATTGGCATTTAGTTAACGGTAGCTTTGATCATCCTCAGCCCAGAGCTGGGGCTCCCAAGCACACGAAAACAACAATGCACATTTCCTACTGTGCACTTCCATTCCCTTGTGCCTTCGGACCAGCGCTCAAAAAATAAAAGCGCATCGGCCATCCCTGTGATTTTTCAAGCACCTATGAAGTCTCCCAAAGAATTCCCTCCTGCCCTTTGAACTTTCAATTCATTATCAAATGATTTACTGGCTGCCTGTCCTCCAAATGACCATACTAGCAGTCATGTCCTTCCTCTCTGAAGTTCTTTCCCTTTGATAACAATGGTGCCCCTAATGGGGTTTCCCATTCCCACACTTAAGGAGCATGCTTCCAAAACAAAACTTTCAGCTTTGGGAGGACCCTGATGGAAAGGGTGGTAAGGAGCAAGCTAACAGTCTCTGCTTCTCCAACCAATGCCTGCAAAGGCTGAATCATCTCCTCTAAGGCTTTCTCAGGTTGTACTCCTTTCAAACTTACTAGGTGATCCTGATAAGGACAAATGCTTCTGGGGTCCCTTTTGAGCCCTGTTCCCAAAGTTAGCTCCAGTGATTCAAACTCTCCAGCAGTAACCTGGGCAGGAACAAACTAAGAGAAGGCCCTGCAGTGCGTCTTTTAAACTGTCATAGTCCTGCCACTATGAGTTTCAATCTGTCTCCTTTGGTGCCCTGACATGACCTAACTGACTTCCACAGAGACAGCCACCAATTACATTAGACTCCATTGGGAAGGAGAACAGAGATGGTTCTTTGGGGCCCTTTTCAGCATTCTCAGCTTTGAGTAAAATAGTGAGAAAAGGAATGTCATAGTCAAATAATGAGGACACTTAAGGCACTGAGTATAAATACCAGACAATGACTCACATCCAAGGCTAGTCAAACAGAACACATTAGGGCTTGCTTAAGCAAACGTGGAAACACACACACACACACACACACACACACACACACACACACACAGTATGTTCACATAAAGCTATCTCCTTTAAGCTGAAGCATCAAAAACACTTAAGACAGGCAGAAGACTCACACTATGTCCTCCTCGAACACATAGCAACAGGAGGGGTGGCTGCTGTTTTCAGAGTCTCAAAACAACACTGCCCAACAGCAAGGACAGTGCTGTAATCATCAGCCAGCAGGACTCTCTCACATGCAAGCCTCAGGAACATAGCTCACACACAAGAGCTGCAGCAGCAAGAAACCCAACTGTTACAAACCAAACTCCAAGCAGCTCTGAGACATGCAGGTAACCTCCCCTATCCCCCACTGCTGCCACTGTCCCTCTCATCCAAGGTTGCCTCTGGGATCCCTCTCAATTTCTACCCGAACCACTATTTCCTTCTACATGTTCCCCCGTCCCTAGCTCACACATGTGTGTCATTTAAGGCTCACCCTACTTACAAGGTGTCACCAAAAGACTAGAAAACTTGGCCAGTATATCCACCTTTTCAAATCATATCCTCTTTCTAATTTGGGGTTGGAAGTGGGAAGGGGAAAATGACCAATTATTGAGTACAAGACTTTTGCTTGAATCCTCCAGCAAACAATTATGGAGAGTCTATTTGGTACTCAGTGCTGAAGATAATAATAAAGACACAGAAGATATAACTATTGTCCTCTAGAAGATCTTGGTCCAGAAAGCCAGACATAAGGCAGCCAAAGTGCCCAAAGATTTCTACTGGAAAAATGAGAACTCCAGCATCCAAAAAAGGGAGAGATTACTTCCTCCAGGAATACACTGAGATGATGTCTTTGAGGCTTATGGCTAGGGCTTGAAGGTTAGGCCCATTTGGAAGGGGCAGAGATGAGAGAAGGCCTTCCAAGTATGCAGTGTAAAGCAAAGCCACTCAAGGAACATCAGGATGGGGTATTTGGAGGTCAGAATTTCCCCAGTGTGTCTTGGGGGGGGGTGCAGAGAGGGAATTATTCTTGCTGAAAACCTGAGTTCTGGAAGGAAGGAATGCCACAAATAAGACTAGAGCCAGAAGGAGAATGGTCCATACAGCAAGCTGAAGTAGTTTGGGCTCTATTTTAAAGGTAGCAGGGAACCACTGACTAACTTTAAGTGGCAGGGGGAGAGGATGATCAAAATGAGGGAAACTACTAGGGAGGCCACTACAGTAGTAGAGTTGCTCCAGAAGGAGGCTTCTTCCTGCCTGTCCCAGCTCTTGCAAGATCCTCCTTCAAAGTTGCACTCTGAGCTATTTCAAAGCTCATGACTATGCATTTCTTTTAAGCTGGGTGAGATATGAATGACACTTCTTATTCTGAATGACACTCCTAATATTGTAGTGAAGTTGGGTCACGGACTTAAGTAGAAGTAAAAAGTAGAAGCTTCATCTATCCAAGTCTTCCAGTTTAGAAGAAAGGAACTATGATACATCATTTCCATTTCTGTAATAGCATCGGGTGGCTTGACCCCTGGGGTCACTGGTCTCTTGTGAGATCCCAACAGAAAATTGGGAAGCAGAGAGAGAGGGAGAAAAAGGGAGATAGAGGAAGAAGGGAGAGAGAGAGGAAAGAGAGACAGAGACAGAGAGACACAGGATAACTGCCAACATAGGGCAAAACCTGATTGTCAGATGCATTTCTGGGGCCTGTTCCAGATCACTGCCACTTATAGGCTTAGACTAGATCTCAGCCCTAAATTAGGGCTCCAACCTAGAAGCCGGGATGGGAGTTGGAAGGACCCCACCTGGGTCTTAGCAGTGGGAATTAACTCTCCCTGATCCTTAATTCTTTTGGCTTTTAGTAGTGGCTGGAAGAGGAGAGGGATGTAACCTGAACCCTAATGCAGCTGAGAAGGGCTAAGAGCCAAAACCCTCCTTAAGCAGATACAGTATATGCAGGGCTTGGGCAGGTTTCAGAATACTGCACATTTCTCCAGCCAAAGGCACAGGAAAATATGACAATTACATATTTAACCCTTTACATCCAGAGGAGGAGAGTATCATCCTCCCACCAGAACTCACACAGCAGAGAGAAGTTAGCAAGCCAGCTCTTATAAAAGCCAGAGCATTCAGGGAGTCCTTTACACAAAAGAGCCTCAGCAGCTAGATATTCAAGTCAATTTCAAATATAAATTTTAAACTATTTCACTTTGACAGAGAGAACAATTAGGTAAAGGAACCCATGTGCCTGCCCATTAGCCCTTAGCAGGAAGGGAGCTGTGTCTACAAGGAGGTAGGGAGGGAGTGGAGAGACCAAGTTCCACAGCACAAGCATCTTTGCAACATTCTGAATTTTACTTCTTCACCATGCAGAAAAGCAGGTGACACTATCCAAAAATAATGGATCTAGAAAGCAAATCTCAGAAGGATGGGGGCAGAAGAGGAATGGATAAGCCCATCTGCACACGAAATTAACCTCTCCTGAGAATTTCATGTAAGTATACATAGCATCAGAGCTAAGGTTTGGGTCAGATAATCACCCCCAAATTTTTAAACGTCTCTTAATAATAAAGTGACATTTTTCAGCCAGATTGGCAATAAATTAATTTTTGAAGCAATTCTCTATTTCCTCTTTATTTTAATATAAGAATCATAATGAGAGTATGGTAAGGACACCACAGAAGGCAGTTAAATCATACTTGCAAGTTTAACAGTGCTTTTTCAAAGATCATATTTAACAACCAATACTACTGTAGAAATATTAAGAATGATATTCACAGATTAATAATATTACACTATGCAGAATATAAAACTGCTAACAACAAAAATGCAATACAGGGATGCCTGGGTGGCTCAGTGCATTAAGTGTCTGACTCTTGGTTTCGGCTCAGGTCATGATCTCACATTCGTGAGATCGAGCCCTGCATAGGACTCTGTGCTGACAGTGCAGAGCCTGCTTGGGATTCTTTCTCTGGCTCTCTTTGCCCCTCCCCACCTCTTAAAATAAAATAAAATAAAATAAAATAAAATAAAATAAAATAAAATAAAATAAAATAAATTTTTAAATGCAATACAGACTTGAAATTCCAGAGGTTTGAAGTTTGCTTTACCATGCCTCCACATTCTGTTTTTCATATAGAGAAAACAATCCTTAAACATCTTGGCAAATCAACTGATGCTTTTTAACAGCCTCAAACCTTTTAACATTTCAAGCTCCATGTCTGAAGTTTGGCATTTTGACATTTTCTTCTATTTTTTTTGTTTGTTTGATTTGTGGACTTTCCATCACTTGAAAGTACTAAGTTAAACAGAAGGAACTTCAGCCAGTAACACCTCAGGTGACCAGGCATCCCACAGATTGGAGGAAACAACAAGACAAAGCTATGACCAGAAAAGCCCATTAAATAACAATGCAGGCCTGTGATGTCTGTTGGAGCATGAGATTGTCTGGTAATTAACTAATTCCCAAAACAATCAGCAGATTGGTAAATTGCCTTTGTTAACCATTAGGGTCCTAAAATAATGATTTGTTATTTTAACCTATCAGTGGCCTTAAATAAACAAATCTTTTTTTTTTTTTCTTCTCCAAACTGTCTATGGAACTTCTTAACTAGATAGTCCCTACAGACCTGTGTCTCAGAAGACCCAAAAATGAACAAAAACTCATTGGCCTCCCAATCCCTAACACCACTTAGAACCTTCTAGTTATACTGGAAGGGGTTCATCTCTAACCCCTGCCTCCCCTTCATTTCTTTAGATCCAAATGGTGTGTATTATCACAAATCTCTGTTAACTTGCTAATGAACATTGCCAAGATGGCTGATTCCCTTAAAATGACCTTTCATGGGGCACCTGGATGGCTCAGTCTGTTGAGTGTCTGACTCTTGATTTTGTTTGGCTCAGGACATGGTTCATGGTCGGTCATGAGATCCAGCCCTGCGTCAGGCTCTGTCTGCCCTGGGTGTGACACTGCTTAAGATTCTCTCTGTCCCTCTCCCTCTGCCTCTCTCTCTCTCTCTCTCTCTCTCTCTCTCTCTCTCTCTCTCTCCTCTCTCTCTCTCTCATTCTCTCTCTCTCTCTTAAAAAAAATGCCCCTTCATATTGTTCAGCTCAGGTCTTTCCTCATGGAAGCACTTAATTGGCTGATACTCTGCTAGGTGCTTTATCTTGAATACATTAACTCTAATCCTCCAAAACAACAAAATGGTTACCTACTTCAAACCTGAATCTATTCTACATCCAACTTTTCTGCGTTCTTCAGAACAGCTGGCTCAAATCCATTCACCTTTATATTCCAGTAGTCTGCAACCCTCAAGCAGATCTCCACTGACTCATTTATCTAACCATACAAGCAGTATGACATTGGGCAAGTTAACTAACCTCTCTATGCCTCAATTTTCATATCTGTAGAATGGTGTTAATAATGAGTTCCTAATTGTTCAATTGGAAAACCACTGTCTGGCTCAGACAATGTACCATGAAAGTTTTACTTGTTAGAAAACAAATAAAAGTGACAGTTATGGAGCTCTGTGCTGGTTTCATAGGCCAGAGGAAAACTAGTTCAGTTCCTAGAACAAACATTCAATAAATTGAATGAATGAATGAATGAACAACACACAACCTGTCCTTGGGGAGCTCATGCTGTTAGTTCACCGTAGGGTGAGCAAACCAACCTCAATCTCCTGTCTTTAGGATAGACAGTATATATACTAGCATATACTAACTAGAATTAATGCCTTTCTTCCTCCCCAGCCTACCTGAGTCCTATATATCCCTCATGGCCTAGCTCCAATTCTTCTTCCTTTTTTCACAAGGCTCCCTAACCACCTCAGACCACAGTGAAATTTCTCTCCACTGAATACATGTTGCTCTTAGATCCTATACCATGGTTTCAGCACTTAAAGGTTTTTGTTTCCTGGGCTTGCAGTAGTGGCTCTCCTCACAGAACTGTCACTTCCAGGGAACAGGTCTTCTATGATGGCTATCTCTTGCATTCTCTAGTTTAGAGTTAGGCATTTTAAAAGTACTCAACAAATATGTGTTGAGTGGTCATTTGATTGATTGATTGATTGATTGATTGATTTGAGGCTTAGTTGAGAGCTCTTAGGTAGAGGCCAAACAAGGTTTAGCATAGCCTTTCAAATTGCTGGCTGTTCAGACATTAGCCAGAAATTATGTCTGGTCTTCCAACTTCTGGCCGCAGAAGACATCCCATTAATGGTGTCTTGCCACTTCACACCTTCTGAAAGATTCCATAACTTCATACAATAAATTTTGTAAATTCAAAATTCTCTTAAGAGAATTTTTGTTTAATAAGAGACAACTGTGGAATGCTTTTGTCTCCTAAATCACATACACATCTGGTATTTATATGAGATAAAGGATAAAATCAATCTCCCTTCCTCTTAGGAAAAAAGTGTGAGTTTTATCATTTTCATTTTGCAAAACAGGAAATTGAGACACAGAGAGGGAAATGACTTGCCTAAGGACACACAACTGAGTAGCAAAGCACAGACTAAACTTCAGGCCTTCTGAATAGGAGCCTGCACCCCTTACCCTGATTTGAGATTTAAAACAAAATGAAACAAAATCCTTCCTTTGATCTTGGCCCCTGAGGGGCATATACAGGTAATGTTACTGGTTTTTGCACAAATTTCCATTTCTCTCATTTCTTTCTCCCTCCTTTCCTCTCCCTCTCTCCCCTGCTCCCACTCATTTTTCTCTTTTCATTTCTATCTTATTTCTCTATCTCATTTCATCCCCCCACCAGGATCATATTCTTATCCAGTTCTTTTTGTCTTTCTCTTTCTTTCATTCACCTATGGTATTGTAGAAAGAATCTGGGATTGGGGGTCAGACAGAAGTAAATTTTGATGCCAGCTCTTGCACTTACTGTGTGACTTAGAATCTATTACTGAACTTCCCTGAGCTTCAGTCCCCTCATCTCTACAGTGGAGACATCAGTATCTACCTCAAAGAGTTACCGTAAAAAATGAAATGAGAATACATGTGAAACACCTAGAAGCAGCAGTATTTGCCACATAGCAGGTCTGTTACCTCTTGTATCCCACGATGTCTAGGTGTTGACTACCCTTTGGATGTGAGAGGTTGCTGAGATCCTTCTAAACTCCATTGCCTCCAGCCAGTGAGGCACATCCACACACGTGGAGTACCCAGGTCCTTGCCCAGTCCACTTTTCAGCCTGTTGTCTTGATACTCCCTGATTGCAACTTTAAATTAACACAGAGCTCCAAACTCTCAGTCAAAGCCCTCCAAAGAACATGAGAGTCAAGATCTAGTTACTCACCCCTGAGGCTCCAAGATGTCATCACTCACCCTCTCTGTCAGATAATATGCCATCAAAAGCTGCCTACCTGCAGAAGTTTCCACAGGAGCTTTTACTGACATCAAACACATGCAAAACAAAATGGAAAACAGCAAGGCAGCTCAACAAAGACAAGGCTTTAGCTTGTCATCTTCTCATAAGCAAAGATGGGGCTGTAGCCATGAGATTCTAACCGCTTTCCAGAATAACTAGTTGAACCAGCTTTACTCCCAGGTCTACCTCACATCACCCCCAACCCCCATCCCCAAAAGAAAAATCAATTTCTGATGGACCGTGAAAGGCAGTATAGGAGAACCATTCAAAACTTCCCTGCCAGAGGCTCAGGAAGAGAGCTGAGCATACCGCTGGGAATCTGCTGAATGGCATTCCGGTGGGGGCCAGGAGACACCACAAAGGGTCTGTCCATCACTGGGTTTAACCCTTGATCTTGTCAAATTAGTCCCACCTCTCGCATTCCTCACAGATGTAACATTAAAAGACTTGAGTGAAAGTTAACAGACCATGCCGCATGCCATCCCTGAGAACATACCAGGAAACAGCCACTTCTGGGAAGATGGGAAGTAGTAGCGTGGAGAAAAGCAATGCCCTGTAATAACTGCCTGATGTCAGTCAAGCTTCACACTTCCACAGCCCAGACCAAGCAAGGATCCTGGAGCCCTTAACAGCCCTTCAATAAAGCAGAAGCTCACCCCACGGAAAGTCTGAGAAGAAAGAGGAGGGTGCAGAGAAGTGAAGCAGCTTGCCAAGATTACTCTGCAAGTTGATGAAAGAGTATCAGTAATGTGACAAAGGTCCTGTCTTCTACTGAAACAGGACAGAGAGAGACACAAGACAATATCCCCCAATGTCCAGCTATTAATTTGCTGAGTGTTTTCAAACTTTATCAACCTTCACTCTGTGAGTTTTGCACTGGTAGCATGGCTGAGCCAAGAGGGACAACATCGGTACAGCAGATTAGAAGGGCCCTCTGTGACCAAAGAAGAAAAAAAAGTTGGGTTTTGGACAGAGGGCTGAGTGGCCAATGAATGAACAAAGAGGCAATGGCACTTGAATAAGCCAGTCCAAAGGGTAGGCCTCGAGCAACTGGTGCTGATGGGTGGGGGCTGGGAAGCAAAGATTGGACATGAAAGAAGAGAGAAGCCTGGATACCAGGAAAATGTGTTTCTATTGCTACTAGGCAGTGCTCACTCTGCGACACAGCATAGCCATAGACTTGCACTGATGGAGGAGGGAGTGGATGTGAAGTCAAAGGGGAGGGGTTAGTCACTTTGAGAAACCAAGTCGTCTTGATTGTTGCAACCTTAGTGCCCAGCCGGGATGGCTATGTGGCCAAGTAAACATGCCAGTGTGATGTGAGGAAGAACGGATCATTCCTTGCAAAACTAATGCCTAAGACAATCTTCCCACTTGGCCTATTTACAATGGATGTGGCAAAGGGGTATAAAGAGACAAATTTCTACCCCACCCCAGTCCTTGGAACACAATCTTTAGGCAGGAAAAAAATATCTCAAACTATTCATTAATGACTTAACTGAAGTCTGTTTGAAGGGGATATTTCAGGAGAGAGAGCACCAGGAGACAAAATACTGGCTTCACAGAAATTGAGTGAAAGTGATCTAGGTACCAACATAAGCAATATAAAAGGATCAGTTGTTGATTACAAGGTAACAGGTAAACCTGGAGTTCAATTTCAGAGACAAATTTGACCATAAAAACACTGGGGACATACATCTGTTCCCAGCATCAAGAAGATGAGCATGTTCAGGGGGGTGCCTGTGCGGTACAGTTGATTAAGCATCCAACTCTTGATTTCAGCTCAGGTCATGATCTGATGGTTCATGAGATCGAGCCCCACATTGGGCTCTGTGCTGACAACATGAAGCCTGCTTGGGATTATCTCTCGCTCTCTCTTTCTGCCTTTCCTCCACTTGTGTACATACACACTCTCAAAATAAATAAATAAATTAAAAAAAAAGAATATGAACATGTTGGGCACCGATAGTAGTAGAAACCCCAAACCCACCCAGATCTCTGTAACAGAGATTCTACAGCACTTGTCCCTAACTTATGAATAAACTGTTTTCTCAAGAATACTTTTTGAAAATAAACAGCTTGGAGCTTTGGATGGTTTCCTGTAGACAGAATATTATAAATGGTCCGTAGGTTCTATAATTTCTTCAGTTACACTATGGATTAAGTAGGCCTCCCAGAACTGTTGTGAACCTAGGCACTATCAATAACACTGTGTCAGAAAGACATGTTTCCTACTCTTCAATGGTGTCTCCTCCAGGCTTCTCATCCTTCAATAATAACGAGGATTAAACTCCATCCAATATACTCCCTGATCAGGGCTTTAGTAGCAAGAAAAAATATTTGCCCAACTCAGGTGGCAAACTGGTAGATGTGAAGGGCATGAAGAGATAAGGCCATGGGTGCAAGGCCTCCAGCAGAAGTGACCCTTATGGGTATTCAAGGTATAGACAGAAGACCTCAGAACCCAGGGATGACAGCAACAGCAGGAGCTTTTGCAGTCTGGGCCAGTGGCAATATGCAGGGAGATAAATATCTGACAGGGGTTTGGGATGGGAATTGCTGTGTCTAAAATCCTACATAGGGGCTCTGCAACTTGGAGACTGTATGTCACATATGGTCAGCATCTTCAATCTTGGAGACACCTGTTTTTCTCAGAAAGGGAACATTCCGTTCGGAGAGGCTACACCTACAAATTCCAAGCCAAAAGTTGATAATAAAATAAAATAATAAAATAAAAAAATAAATAAAATAAAATAAAAATAAAATAAAATAAAATAAAATAAAATAAAATAAAATAAAATAAAATAAAATAAAATAAAATAAATCTG
>NW_024420586.1:26893099-26900657 GCF_014898765.1 Herpailurus yagouaroundi
ATTCATTAAATGCTGCTTCCTTCTTCTAATATACACCTTCCTTCTTTGTGCCTTTTTGTATAAACATATATGCTCATTGAGGTCAGGGCTTATATCTTCTCTCTCATCTCCCTTAGAACACTTTTCTTAACACTAGCCTGAGCTAGGCATGGGGCTGGGGCAATTTTAACTAAACAATAAGAGATGAAATGTGTTCCTCCCAAATCTATTATGTGGCTATCTCAGATGCCTATGTAGACACCTTGGGCAGGTATGGCTTCACAGCAGCACATGGACTTCCAATAAAAGGTCTTGCTTGACATCGGGCTTTTGTAGGCAAGGACACCAGAAAGAGCCAGAGTGGTCTTCAGTTGTATTTTTTTTTAAAGAATCATCCTTCTGGTCAGATTCTCCTCAGCTATTGTATTTGGCTGCAGGGTCCATAATTCAAGAGAAACATGGACAGGCGACATCCAAAGTAGGAGGAGGAAGCAGGAGAGAAGGCTGGATCTCAGATGCCATAAGGAATAGCTGAAGTTGCTGGGGTTCTTTAGCCTAGAAAAGTGAGACAAGGAGACGTGGTCTGTGTCTTTGGACCTCCAAAAGACTGTCCTGAGACAAAGAGAAAGCATTCTTGTTTTGTGTGGTCCCAGAAGGTAGGGCTAGGACCCATGGATGGAAGCTAGAGGGATAATGACTGCAGCTCAATATACGAGAAAGTTGTCTATGGTCAAAACTTTCCAACCAGGAAATGGATTGGCTAAGAAGGCAGTGAACTCCCAGCATAAGCACAGGAGAACAAGCTTAGAGCTACTACACAGAAGGCTAATATGGGGCGCCTGGGTGGCTCAGTCGGTTAAGCGTCCGACTTCAGCTCAGGTCATGATCTCACGGTTCATGAGTTCAAGTCCTGCATTGGGCTCTGTGCTGACAGCTCGGAGCCTGGAGCCTGCTTTCAATTCTGCCTCCATCTCTCTCTGCCTCTTCCCCACTCATGCTCTGTCTCTCTCTGTCTCTCTCAAATATAAATAAAACGTTTAAAAAATTAAAAAAAATAATAAAATACACAGAAGACTAATGGACTGGTTAAGATTAAGACCAGGTGACTTCCAAAAGGCCCTCTTGGCTCTGAGAGTCTGTGATGATCCTAGGCCTCCTCCAACAACAGCATTCGGTTAGCAGCCCTGAGTCAAGTCTGTCCTTTGGTGCTTGATGGGGGTGGGGTAGTGATGAACTCTCCTCAGATGGGTCAGCATCCTTTTCCCCTCCTGGTTCTGAAGAAGCTTAACTATAAAAACTGTGGTGTTCCCTCCAGATAATCGCTCCATAAACACCAATGTCAAGCCTGAGTCTCTTTCCTCTTTAAAAAAAAAAATCCTGGGAGAGGGTTGGGAAAAGCAAGAGGGGAAATCATTTTAATTTTTTTTTTTAAAGGGACAATGCTCAAGTGTCTTCCAGATGGAATTGAATTATTTTCTTTGTCTGAGGTTTTGGAGGGGGAAAATCCTCTAACAGGCTTGACCTGTTTCACTTTAAGAAGCACATGTGTGGATCTCAATAGGGTACCATGTGTATTATGACAGCCTAGCAGGCCCCAAAATAGTGTGTACCCAAAGCTCAGCCAAGGATTTCCAGACACACCACCCATTCCCCACTCTTCCTGCCCTACCTCCATCCAACCTTCTTTGTATCTCTCTGGATGGATTCCCATTCCATGTGTCTAAATGCCTTCTACTTTCTGGGAGAGGGTAGCA
The DNA here is from genome assembly GCF_014898765.1 of Herpailurus yagouaroundi. Lineage (NCBI taxonomy): Eukaryota > Metazoa > Chordata > Mammalia > Carnivora > Felidae > Herpailurus > Herpailurus yagouaroundi. The sequence goes on from NW_024420586.1 coordinate 26,894,833, forward strand.
GTTGGGGAACTGAGGCCCTAGATGTGTTTGCTGATTCTAGAGGCAGATGAGGAGGGTATTCATGTAAGTACCCAGACTGGACTAAGCTCCCAAGAAGCACACCTCTTGAAGGTCCCTCTGTGAATGCCAAGCCTTGGTCTGGGGTGGGCCCAGGAAGGTTTCACTGTAACTAATGGTTCTCATAGAACACTATCTTTGCAGCCAGCAAGAACTCAAACTCACAGCCAAATTTACTGCCAGCCACACGAAAGCCTCCATTTTACTTTACCCACGTCCTCTTGAAATCTCAACCAACTCTTTGTGTGCTTCTCCTAGAAATAAGGTCACAGTGGGGATGGGTGAGGGGGAGTTAAAAACAACCTAAAGAGCATGCTCTGCCATCTTCTAGGCTAAAGACAGCAAACAGTATTAGAGTTTTCCCAATTCATTCTCACATCACCTTTGATAATAAAGATATCTGCATACTCCCATTTAGCAAATAGACATCTGGGTATACAGAGGGTAAAATGATATAGCAATAGCAATACCCATTAAGTGGAGGAAGTGAAGTTTCCTTCTCCTCCAGGCTACTCCCCCATCCCACCCTACCTTGTTCCACGGTGATAACTAGCCCCCCCCCCACCCGCTTGCTTCACCATGCCAGATGGAGACTGCCACCAAAAATGGGCCAGGAATATGGCAAATATGTAGGAGGAGTCTGTCTTCTCCTCCCCAAATTTCCTCCTTCTCCTGCATCCCCACTGGTCTCCACTCCTTTTCTTCACCTTTCACTCACCTCAGGGCACATTTGCAAGAACTCAGAATCAGTATAGGAACCTCAAGTTACAGCTCAGTAACTCTCTCTCTCTCTCTGTGTGTCTCTGTCCATCTGTCCATCTGTCTGTCTATCTGTATGTCTGTCTCTTTCTCTCCTACACACACATGCACACACACCCCACAGGAGGATACAATTGAATTTCTGAGGCCTCTGAGAGGTCCTGTTTGATGCAGAATTACTGCTGCCAGAAACTTGGAAGGGTCACCCATCCCCAAAGAAGATCTTTTCATGGATGGCTATTTATACTGTAGATGGGACCCCAAATAGCAAAACAGATAAATATGATTAGAAGAGAATTTCCACTTTATCTAAACAGGCCTCCTGGGCCAAGGAGGTAGTAGAAGATGCTAACGAAAGGAACTAATAACACCAAGGTCATGGGCCTAAGGCCCTTGTGGGTTATGTTTCTTTGGAAACATCACAATGTATGGTGAAATCATAAACCATCCCTTAACACTTGGGATAATCAGTAAAAGGTGTTTTGTTTTGTTTTGTTTTTTAACATTTCTTTTTTTCTCACTTGATTGTCAGAAGACTACACCAGTCTCCTAAAACGTGGGCAGTTGCATTCCCACATTCAAGAAAATCACAACAGTCAGTAGGAACTGACCATTTTCCAACCTGATCATGACAAATATGAGATAGACTTTCACACTCAATGTGATCTTTTCCCACTAATCACCCTTTCTCAAATCCCACCACTCCCTAGATGTCTCCACAAGCTATCTCTAAGCATGTATGCCACACCAGACCCATTTTTTTTCCCCGTGACATAAAAGGAGGTTCTCCAGCATTTCTCACCATGGGTCTTGGACCTTACCCTCTCTCTGCCTGACCTGAAATGATCACAGTGGTTTGGAGGCACTAAAACCATCCTCTCCTACTTCCTGAGCCCAGACTTCAGCAGGGAGTGTCTGCAATCTGGTCCTCACCTACTACGGAGCCACAGGCTGGCACGGAAAGTCACCTGGGAAGCTGTCAAGACTAGGTATGTCCCTGAATGGTACTGCCCCATGCCCCTTCACAAACTGCAATACTACCAGAAGAATCAAGAAACTCTCCAAGTAGTAGAAAATATGATAAACTTAGAGCCTACCACTGACTCACTGTATGGCAGACCTAGGCAAGCCATTCAGTGAATCACAGCCTCAGTTTTTCCATCAGTTTCTCCACAACCTTCCCTTGACTGCCTCACAGGGTGGCGGGAAGAGGCTAATGAAACAAGGGATATTGAAACACAGTATAAACAGTAACACTGTATGCAAATGGAACAAAGCCTCTTCTTCAGTCCACAACCCTTGAGAAAAGGGCCAAAGCTAGCAGAAAGGGTTGCCTACCAGATTGTCATAGTCTTATTCAAAGCCCCCCCCCCAACTTGAACCTCGTTATACACATAGGGACACCTAAGCCCAGCGTGGCAGGGGGGCGGGCAGGGAAGTGATGAACTCAGGACCCCAAAGCAAATAAGCAGGAGAGTAAGGATTAGAACCCAAGTTTTCAATCTGCCAATACAATTCTCTTTCTACTACCTTCCATCTCATCCACACCAGTGTGTGCAGGCTTAGGCTATTTTCGAGAAGAAAGCTGTATTGTTCTGAAACATAAGGGGAAACAAAAATAAGTTAGAAAAATGAAAAGGGGACTAATGAACTATGCCACAGAGTGTCTTGGTAAGAAAAAAAAAAATACCACTGAACTTAAATACCATGCTTTTACTGTAAGGTGCCAGGCTATGTGGGAGAGATGGGAGAAATGATTCTACCCCCTGCACACCCAAATGTGTGTAATAATGAGCTTTCATATAATAGGGGTCAACTGTACATTCAGTGGAAAGGGAATCATTAAAAGGCACCCTGCCTCTCAACACACGAGTCACTTCCTCAACCGCTTGGCCAAGGAAACCCTCATCTACCCTCAAATAATCCCCCAGTCAGACCACAAATTGCTGGCTGCCCCATACTTAGTAACACCCCCTGCTATGCTCAGCACTGGCACACAAAACAATCCAGGGAGGGCCACAGCAATAAGCACTCTCTGGAGCACTTCTCAGGATGGGTCAGCCCTGGGCAGAGGTGAAAACATGATCTCTCCAAGATAGGCTGTTTAGGCAGACTGTGGAAATTCTGTGGGTGGTGTAAGGAGAAAAAGAAAGGGAGGAACTGCCAGACCCTGGAGGGCTGTATAGCCAATTCGGACCTTGGTGGAAAAGGGGAAGACAGGAGTCTGATTAGAAGAAATTCCTGAAGGTCAGGATTCCCCTCCCCAAAATTGTTGTCTGAGAGTGTTGTTTCATTTTGTTTTGTTTTGTTTTGTTTTCAAAGAAAGCTTATTACTCCCTCAGAAAATATTGGAGGGAGAGTACCTTAAGAGGGGGAGGGACAGTGGGTGACAAAGGCATCTCAGGCTGGTTAGAAATACATGACTAGTATGGGGAAGAGAGAGCTGGGTGACGATATGGGCCCCAAGGCCTGAAGGACCTCTACACTACAAGCTGACCAGCAGGTCCAATGCGAGGGGAAAAGCAGCACTGGTTCCTGGGGAGGGGGGGGGCGTGGCAGGACACTAGCCACCCCTGCTGAGACGTGACCTTCCCTTACAAAGCCAAAACTTAGTGACATTTGTGCCCTGCTGAGAAGCCACACCTTTCTATCTCCAGCCCAAACCCACATCCACAACCCCAACTGCAATCTGCGTGGGCTGGCAGGGGAAGAGCTTCTCAAGATGCGAACGTTTACGAGAAACAAAACAAAACAAAAAATGGGATAAAGTTCGTGAAGTCCGTTCACTTGGCAATCTGGCGCCACAAGGTGAGTGGCCCCACAAATCTTTCTTCCCAGGAAAGGCCCCCGCAGCCCCCACACCCCCTCACCCCTGCTGACGATGGCTCGTCTGGGGAGTTCTGGAGCACTCAGGAGAGCTCCTCTCCCCTGCCCTTGGCTGCAACTTGGCTTCCAGCGGATCACAGCCTCCTAAAACAAACAAACCCTGGCGGCGGCGGCGGCGGCGGCGGCGGCGGCGGCGGCGGCAGCGGCAGCAGCAGCAGCTCCAGCACAGCTGCGCTCCATGGCGCAAAAGTTTCCTCCACACTTCTCAACGTGCAGGAAGTCTCGCCGGCGCTGGGGCAGGACTCCGGAGGGAGGGAAAGGCCGGGCAGAAGCCGCAGGAGCAACGCCTCGCCAGCTGAATGGATGTGCGCGCCTCCGGCCGTGGGAAGTGAGTCCGACGAAAGCCACCAGGGCCCCATCTCCGTTCCCACACCAGACCCTTGACCTGCAACCTGCCCTGGTGGGACGACCCCGCTTCCAAGAGAGCTGCCAAGCGGCGCTGCCTGTCCCGCAGGGGCGCGAGAACTTCCAAGGAGAAACCTCCAACAGCCACCACTTCCTCCAGCTCAAACTGAGGGGAGCAGCCGCCCCGACGTGGGGGAGCAAAAACTGTCCCCAGAGCCTCCCGAGTGTGCGCGCACTGGGCTCTCGCCCCAGGGCCAGGCGTGCTCGCGTCTAGTGCTCCAGCCACCGTCAAGGGTGTCTGTGACTGGCCTTGGTGGCAAGACTCCTGCGGGCAGCTAAATGCTCCACAGGAGGGCTTTCACGCCCAGCTCCGACCAAGTTTCAGAGTTGGTCTGAGGGCCGCGTCCCCCGGCAGCCTGCGCACCCGCTTGCCCATTCAAAGTTGGGCACTGCTGGGACACAGGCGCCAGGTCTTACCTTAGACACTGTGAGCGGTTCGCAGTGTTCCAGACCCCCCTTCAGGGTGAAGCCCCAGGGCGCCCCCCCTTGCAGCTGCACGGGGACGTACTGGAAGGACCCAGGCCGGCTCTCCATCCTCCGCTCCTCTCAGGCGACGCAGAGCTCCTTTTCCTCGGGGGCTACGTTGCCTCCGCCCCCAGCAGCTCCGCCACCATCGCCCTCCAGTGCTACGCCACCCCGCACCGCCCTGCTCCGCCTACTCTCCCGGCAGGAGAAGCTCGGGCAGCGGGCGAGCCTAGCTCGAGGAGGAAATGACACAGAGCTGGAGAAAGGGGGAGGGGGGGAAGGAGAAGGGGAAAAAAAAGAAAAGAAAAGAAAGAAGGAGAGGCGGAGGGATAGCGCGTAATGGACAAGAAAACGGAGCAATGGGGAGGGGCAGTCAGTGGGACCTCGCCTATAGGATCGCTGGGGAGCGGGAGCCAGGCGAGGCCTTACATCAATTGTTACATTGTTTCATTCAAGCTCCCCCGCCCCCCCCCCCCCCCGCCTTTGGTCCTCCTCCTTACGGCCGGGTTCCCCGCCCCTCGGGCCAGCCAAAGCTAGGGGAGGTGAAAGTCATTAGTGTGGATAGCCCTTGTGGCCCAGTGGGCTGAAACTCTGGCTTCCCGATTAGTGCGTTCATGTTTCTCTGACTACCTTTTTCTTCTGAGGGTCCCCAAACTGGGTCCTGGGAGGGTTACAAGGCTGCTCATTTGTGGACCTTGCCTAGAGGGATAGAAAGTAAAGCAAGCAGGCCAGCGAACACAGTGCGACTGTGCGTGTAGGCTGCTGTGTGTGTATGCACTAGGTGTGTGGGGTCATTTTGAAACATTGCCCCGGAGCATAGTTTAAATAAAGAAGCACTTTGAGGATGCCCCCTGCCCGGGCTTAGCCGCACCCTGGCTCAGCGCTGGCCTCTATGGGTAGCACTGTGCTTGTGTATGTTGCAGTCATCTGGAGTTCCTGGCACGGCCTTGCACTTGCTCCCACTGAGATGACCAAGCCAGGAATCACTAAACTGCTAGCAGACTACTACTATCGTTTCCACTCCTAAACAAACCTACAGGAAAGAGCATCCATTGATAAGCTGGCCAATTAACAATGTGCCTTTTGGAAGAATCAGCTTTTAGACAGGGTCCAGAATATTTCTGCTCATCTATCCATACTTGAGGCTGTAGTTTCTAAGCTGGGCTTTTAGAACAGACCAAACACACACACACACACACACACACACACACACACACACACACTCACACACACACACACACACACACACACAA
>NW_024420586.1:26930657-26946179 GCF_014898765.1 Herpailurus yagouaroundi
GTATTCGGCGCATAGACATTTATAATTGTTAGCTCTTCCTGATGGATAGACCCTGTCACTATTATATAATGTCCTTCTTCATCTCTTGTTACAGCCTTTAATTTAAAGTCTAGTTTGTCTGATATAAGTATGGCTACTCCAGCTTTCTTTTGGCTTCCAGTAGCATGATAAATAGTTGTCCATCCCCTCACTCTCAATCTAAAGGTGTCCTCAGGTCTAAAATGAGCCTCTTGTAGACAGCAAATAGATGGGTCTTGTTTTTTTATCCATTCTGATACCCTATGTCTTTTGGTTGGCGCATTTAATCCATTTACATTCAGTGTTATTATAGAAAGATATGGGTTTAGAGTCATTGTGATGTCTCTATGTTTTATGCTTGTAGTGATGTCTCTGGTACTTTGTCTCACAGGGTCCCCCTTAGGATCTCTTGTAGGGCTGGTTTAGTGGTGACAAATTCCTTCAGTTTTTGTTTGTTTGGGAAGACCTTTATCTCTCCTTCTATTCTAAATGACAGACTTGCTGGATAAAGGATTCTCAGCTGCATATTTTTTGTCTAGCACACTGAAAATCTCGTGCCAATTCTTTCTGGCCTGCCAAGTTTCAAAAGAGAGATCAGTCACGAGTCTTATAGGTCTCCCTTTATATGTGAGGGCACGTTTACCCCTTGCTGCTTTCAGAATTTTCTTTTTATCTTTGTATTTTGCCAGTTTCTCTATGTTATGTCGTGCAGAAGATCGATTCAAGTTACGTCTGAAGGGAATTCTCTGTGCCTCTTGGATTTCAATGCCTTTTTCCTTCCCCACTTCAGGGAAGTTCTCAGCTATTATTTCTTCAAGTACCCCTTCAGCACCTTTCCCTCTCTCTTCCTCCTCTGGGATACCAATTATGCGTATATTATTTCTTTTTAGTGTATCACTTAGTTCTCTAATTTTTCCCTCATACTCCTGGATTTTTTTTATCTCTCTTTTTCTCAGCTTCCTCTTTTTCCATAACTTTATCTTCTAGTTCACCTATTCTCTCCTCTGCCTCTTCAATCCGAGCCGTGGTGGTTTCCATTTTGTTATGCATTTCGTTTAAAGCGTTTTTCAGCTCCTCATGACTGTTCCTTAGTCCCTTGATCTCTGTAGCAAGAGATTCTCTGCTGTCCTCTATACTGTTTTCAAGCCCAGTGATTAATTTTATGACTATTATTCTAAATTCACTTTCTGTTATATTATTTAAATCCTTTTTGATCAGCTCATTAGCTGTTGTTATTTCCTGGAGATTCTTCTGAGGGTAATTCTTCCGCTTGGTCATTTTGGATAGTCCCTGGCGTGGTGAGGACCTGTAGGGCACTTCCCCTGTGCTGTGGTGTATAACTGGAGTTGGTGGGCGGAGCCGCAGTCAGACTTGATGTCTGCCCCCAGCCCACCGCTGGGGCCACAGTCAGACTGGTGCATGCCTTCTCTTCCCCTCTCCTAGGGGCGGGATTCACTGTGGGGTGGGGTGGCCTGTCTGGGCTACTTACACACTGCCAGGCTTGTGATGCTGGGGATCTGGCGTCTTAGCTGGGGTGGGTAGGCAAGGTGCACAGGGGCAGGAGGGGCAGGCTTAGCTTGCTTCTCCTTAGGTGATCCACTTCAGGAGGGGCACTGTGGCAGCAGGAGGGAGTCAGATCCGCTGCTGGAGGTTTGGCTCCGCAGAAGCGCAGAGTTGGGTGTTTGCTCGGAGAGAGCAAGTTCCCTGGCAGGAACTGGTTCTCTTTGGGATTTTGGCTGGGAGGTGGGTGGGGGAGATGGCGCTGGCGAGTGCCTTTGTTCCTGACCAAACTGAGCTCTGTCGTCCGGGGGCTCAGCAGCTCTCCTTCCCTTTGTCCTCCAGCCTTCCCGCTTTCTGAGCAGAGCTGTTAACTTATGACCTCCCAGACGCTAAGTCGTGCTTGCTGTCGGAACACAGTCCGTCAGGCCCCTCCGCTTTTTGCAAGCCAGACTCAGGGGCTCTGCTTGGCCGGCCAGCTGCCCCTCTGCCCCAGCTCCCTCCCGCCAGTCCGTGGAGTGTGCACCGCCTCGCCGCCCTTCCTACCCTCTTCCGTGGGCCTCTCCTCTGTGCTTGGCTCTGGCGACTCCGTTCTGCTAATCCTCTGGCGGTTTTCTGGGTTATTTAGGCAGGTGTAGGTGGAATCTAAGTGATCAGCAGGACGCGCGGTGAGCCCAGCGTCCTCCTACGCCGCCATCTTCCCTCTCCCCCTATTACTAGGACATTTTAAAAAATGCTTTTAATGTTTATTTTTGAAAGAGAGAGACAGAGCATGAGCCGGGAAGGGACAGAGAGAAAGGGAGACACAGATTCTGAATCAGGCTTTAGGCTCTGAGCTGTCAGCACAGAGCCTGCCGTGGGGCTCGAACCCTCCAACCACAAGATCATGAGCTGAGCTGAAGTTGGGCGCTTAACTGACTGAGCCAACCAGATGCTCCTACACTAGGGCATTTTAATTATTATAATCACTTTATAGTGGAGGAAATGGTGGCTCAGCAAAGGCATATAGCTAGTTGAAGGCCACACAGGTAGAAAATGGTAGAATTTGTTTTGTGAGTCTTCAGTGATAGCAAATCCCAGCCTTGTACATCTTACCTTTTATTACATGTTTCCACTTGGATGTCCCACAGGCTCTTCAAGCTCACCATGGTGAAAACTCAACTTATCATCTCTATCCCCCACCACAAAAACTTTGCTCTTTCTCTCTTCCTTATCTCAGAATATGGAGCCTTTATCTATTCTGGTGTTCAAGTCACATGTCTGGGAGTTAACCTTGACTTCTACTCTCATGATGACTCTTGAATTTGTTCCCTCCTCAATAGCACTCTGCCTTACTACCCTATCCCAGATTCTGCTCTTCTCTCATCTGAACTGATGTGATGAATTCTTCATTGGTGTTCTTGCCTCTGTTCTTACCCTGCTTCGTTCTCCAAGCCAGAAGGACCTTTCTAAAGGACCAACTAGATCAAGTCATTAACACTTTCCAATAACTCTCTTTGCCTTTAGGCTAAAGCATGAATTCCTTAGTTTGGCATCACATCTTCCCTCCTTTCTCCTCACATTCCCTGACATGAACCCTATATTCTATTGACTGAAACTTTTAGTTTCCTGAAAGGGACATAAACTGAGCTCATATTTATTGGGTACCTATTATGTGTCAGATCGTGGCTAGCCTAAACGTATCATCTCTTACAACTTAATCATCAGCAAGTAACATATGTGGTAGATAACGTCATCATTCCCATGTGACAGATGAGGAAACTGAGACAGGGAGAGGCTAATTAACTTACCCAAGATCATGCAGTTAATAAATAGCAGATTTGAGATTTGAGTCCATGCATTCTGGTTCCAGAGTCTGTGTTCTTAACTCCTACCCTATCTGTTTCATTTCTTTCTATCTGCCAAGAATGTCCTTCCCCACTTCTTCTTGTCCATCAGGCTAACCCCTTTAAGATTTAAGTCAAGAATCTTTCATGGGAAATGTTCCCTGGCCTCTCCACGTTCCTTTTGCTACCTATGAGCCCCACCTCTGGCTGAATAAGATACATCTCTTCTGACTTCTCCTAGAACTTGCGCATTTCTCTAATTATAGCACTTGACACACAGTTTACATGTCTATTAATGAACTTATTGAGGGTGAGAAGTTTGCTTTAATCACTTTTTAGCCCAGCATGTATGTAACATAATGTTTGGCATATAGTAAATATTTGTTGAGTAATTATTCTTCTCTTGGAAGATCTCCCACAAATAATTGGGATGAGTTCACATTTGCCAAAACATGCAAATCCACAGGTGACATCCTTCACTATTCTGCAGCCCTGAGAACCTCCATGAAACTACGCAGGGAAGGTTTTTAAGGATGAGATGGAACATGAAATATAGTTTAAAAATTTTTTTATTTGAATATATTTTCAAGATTATAGAAAAGTTGTAAGAATAAGAACTATACAAAGAATACTCTTATATTTACTTTTACTCAGATTCACCTATTGCTGTTTTCACCATTTGCTGTATCATTTGCTTACTTACTCATTCTATCTATATGCATGCCTGTATTTATCTGTCTATCTATCTATCATCTATCTATCTATCTGTCTATCTATCTATCTATCTATCTATACAGTTGATCCTTAAACAATCTGGGTTTGAACTTTGTGGGTCCAGTGGCATGTGGATTTTTTTTTTATAAAAACAGTATAGTACTGTAAATGCTGTAAATGTTTTTTTATATTCTTTATGATTCTCTTAATAGCATTTTCTTTTCACTAGCTTACCTTATTGTAACAATACAGTATGTAATGCATATAGCATATAAAATCAGGGTTAATCAACTATGTTATCAGTAAGGCTTCCAGTCAACAGTAGGCTATTAATAGTTAAGTTTTTGGGGAGTCAAAAGTTATACTCATATTTTGGACTGTGCAGATGGTGGGAGTTGGTGCTTCTAGCCCTATACTATTCAAGTGTCAACTGTACATATATCATAATTTATTTTTCCTGAACCATTTGAGAATATGCATATATCATGGCCCCTTTCCTCATAAATGCTTCAGTATTCTCTTACATAACTACAGTGCAGTTATCAACATCATTAAATTTAACATCAGTATAATACTTTAAAATCATCTACTTTCCATTTTTTATATGTGGAATATTCCATATTTCAACTGTGGCAATTGTCCTTTTTATCATTTTTGTTTGTTTCTGCTAGTACAGAATCCAATCTAGCTAGGATCAGATATTGAATTTAATTGTCATGTATTTTTATTCTCTTTTGATCCAGAACATTTCCATAGCATTTTTTTGTATTTTATGACATTGGCCTTTTTGAAGAATACAGTCATCTTCATTTCATACTTTTTAAAGAATATAATGTCTCTCACTGTATTTGCCTGATTTTCCTTCATGGTTAGATTCAGCATATATATTCCAGGCTGGAATACCACATAGATGATACTATGTCCTTCTTAAGGAATCATATAGGAAAGCAGATAATATCCATCTGCTGCTTCATTGGTCATATTAATTTTGATCACCCAGTCAAGATGTTGCCCAATACTTTCACTGTATAGTTACTACTTATCTCTTGAAATATGTGGGAAGACACGCTAAGAGCATGTAAATAACTTGATCCTCATTAAAATTTCCTTAGATTTAGTATCCATTTATCCTTGCCTGAACCAGTCTTTACCATGATAATTGAAAAATGATGATTTTTCCAACTCTAGAACTTTCTCCACATTTACCAGTCAGTCCTCAGTGTTTGACTATAAGCATAAGTTCTCCCTTCCCCCCTTTATTTATCTATTTGTTATAACTCTGAGCTTAAGAATTCATATTTTCCATCAGTGGTTTATAATTTATTACTCTTCTTAATTATTTTGATGCTCAAATAATTCTATATTCTATATTTTCCCCCTCAATCTGGTTTCTGTGTTCTTGTGATATGTTCTATCATTTTCTTGAACATTTCCTTACTTTCTGGAATAATAAGATGTTCCAGGTTCATCTTGTACCTACATTGCTCCAACTGTAGAATCATCCATTTCCCCAAAGAGCTCTGACTCATTTTAGCAAGCAATGATATTAGAGATGAAGATCTGGGCACTACGTATGTTGAGTTGAATAACATAAAGCATTATGGAAGCTGGCCAGATGGACAACAGTTGTCCTGGCTATGAGGAAAAGAGATGAGAACAAGGGTTAGAAGATATTCTTAAGGGGATGTTCAGTTACCATGGCCAACATTGTAGGTCGCTCACATGATAGCTCCACATGCTCACCCCTTATGCTAAAGAGAGAACTCAGAGTTGCTCTTTGCTCAGCCCTGAGAGATGAATCATTATTGGTTTAAGCCAATCATGGCAGTACCATTTCCATTTGTCTAGTGAGGAAAATCTGTTGAGATCTTTCTGAAAAATATTGAACTTTCTGATAAAAGCTGCAGGCCTTGGAAGAAAATGGCCTCTTTGTCCCATGCCTCTTTTTTGCTGCCCAGAATGTCATTGTTTGAGGATGTGATATTTAGTGCTGTAGCAGTCATCTTGTGGCCATTCATTAATTCAATAAATATTTATTGAGTGCATTCTATGTGCCATGTAATGTTCTAGGTACTGGGAATACAAGAGTAAACAAAACAGATTAAAGTCCCTGCCTTCATGGAGTTTACATTCTAATGTGGTGGACAAGAAACAAATAAATAAAATATATGGTATGTATGACTATGATAAGTGATAAGGAGAAAAATGAAGCAGGGCATGAAGAGAGGGAATACCAGAGTTGAGGTTGTAAATTTTAATAGGGTTATCAGGGACAGCCCAATTAGAAAGGAGTTGAGAAAAAAAAGTCATGCTTCATGAATTTAGTTACTTTTATACAGGAACCATGGTAATCTTTTCTATTTTGTTTCATTTTTAGGGGATATATGCTTTTGAAGAAAAGGGAGATATTGCTAGATGACTATGATGGTAGAGCACAAAGATGGAGAGAGCTTGGGTCTTTAATGACATCATTGAACTGCTGAATTAAGCAACTTTGGAATTGACTTGTTTCCATACTTCTTATTATGTGAGATAATGAAATCTCTTTATTGTCTAAGTGATGATTAGGCAGATATCTGTAGTCACAGCCCTGAGCACTGTAACTGATGCAGGGGTCATTAAGAAAGTTTGCTTGGCTGGCTCAGAAAGCAGATAAAGGGACAGCTTTGTGATTTCAGCTATGCAAAATTTGAAAGATGGGAGTGCTAGAGTTAGACAAAATCATCATTTTGCAACCATCATGGATAATATTGTGCAGGCAAAGGTCAATGGACACCAGTCTGGGGGACATTTTAATGAAGAGAAGGTTATAGACTGGTTAGAGGGTCAATGTTAAAGGCTGAATGTTACCAGGGGTCCCAGGATGGGAATTATCAATATGGAAAGTTGAAGATGACAATGAGAACATAAAATTGGGAAGAATTGAGGTACTAAAAGAAAGAAAATTATTTGGGAGATGTGAAAGCACACGAGGCAAGAAAGGACAGCCTTTGGCATAAGAGTCTTGGGTTGCAAGTCCAGTTCTGGTAGTTGTTGACTGGGTGCACTTGGGTGAGTGACTTCATCTTTGAGCTTCATTTCCTTTGTCTATAAAATGAGGGTGATGATGTCTGCTTTGAGGTAAATGTTGGAGGATTAAATGAGGTAGTTCATATTAAAGTATACTAGCATATAGCAGGATAATAAGTATTAGGGCTTGATCAACCATATCAGCATATGACAATGTGTAGACATATGGGCTCTGAGGTCAGTCTATTTCAGTTAAAAACTGTGCTCAGTCACTTACCAGACAAGTGGCTTGGGCAAGTTAAATAATCGCTGGGTTTCAGTTTCTTCAATATCAAATAGTGATGATAGTGATGTCTACTTGAGCTAGTTTATATCAAATTAGATTCTAGACCTAAATGTGAGACCTAAAACTCCTAGAAGAAAACATAGACAGTAATTTCTCTGATATTAGCTATAGAAACATTTTTCTAGATATGTCTCCTGAAGCAAGGTAAACTAAACCAAATTAAACTGTTGGGACTACACCAAAATAAAAAGCTTTTGCCCAGCAAAGGAAACATTCAACAAAACAAAAAGGTAACCTGTCTGGAAGAAAATATTTATAAATGATAGATCTGATAAGGGGTTAATACCCAAAATATAAAAAGAATTTATGTAACTCAACACCAAACAACAGCAACAACAAACAACAAAAACAAAAAGTGTGTGGGGGGAAGACAAACAAAAAACCAGACTCTTAAATACAGAGAACAAATAGGTGGTTGCTAGAGGGTAGGTGAGTGGGTCATCTTGATAAGCACTGAGAAGTATATAGAATTGTTGAATATTCTGTATGTATTGTGTATCTGAAACTAATATAACACTGTATTACAATTATACTTGAATAAAAAATAACAAAAATTTAAAATGAATAAATAAATACTTCCACTACTATATTGAATAAAAGTGGTGAGACTGGACACCCTTGTCTTGTTCCTGACCTTAGGGGAAAAGCTCTCAGTTTGCAAAACATAACCAATAAAGGGCTAGTTTCCAAAATATACAAAGAACTTATAAAACTCAACACCCCCAAAAATAAATAATCCAATTAAAAATGGGCAGAAGACATGAACAGACATTTCTCCAAAGATGATATCTAAATGGATAACAGACACATGAAAATATGCTCAACATCACTCATCATCAGGAAAATGCAAATGCAAACTATGATAAGATATCACCTCACACCTGCCAGAATGGCTAAAATCAACACAAGAAACAACAGGTGTTGGTGAGGATGTGGAGAAAAAGGAACCCTCTTACACTGTGGGTGGGAATGCAAACTGGTGCAGCCACTCTGGAAGACAGTATGGAGTTTCCCCAAAAAGTTAAAAATGGAATTACCTTAGGATCCAGCAATTGCGCTGCTGGGTATTTATCCAAAGAATACAAAAACATTAATTCAAAGGGATACATGCACCCCTATGTTTATAGCAGCATTATTTACAATAGCCAAAATATGGAAGGGAGCACCTAAGCATCTACTAATTGAAGAATGGATATAGACATATATATATGTGTGTATATATATATGAATATTACATACACACACACATATATATGAATATTATTCAGCCATAAGAAAGAATGAGATAGTGCCATTTGCGTGGACATGGATGGAGCTAGAGGGTATAGTGCTAAGCAAGAAGTAAGAGGAAGAGAAATATCATATAATTTCACTCATATGTGGAATTTAAGGGAAAAAAAAAGCAAATGAGCAAAAGAATAAGAGAGAGAAAGAGAGCGAGAGGAACCAAGAAACAGACTCTTCACTATAGAGAACAAAGTGATGGTTACCAGAGGGGAGGTGGTTGGGAGAATGGGTTAAATAGGTGATGAGGACTAAGGAGTGTGCTTGTGATGAGCACTGGGTGATGTATGGAAGTGTTAAATCACTATACTGTACATCTAAAACTAATATAACACTGTATGTTAACTAATTGGAATTAAAATAAAAACTTAAAAATAAAGAAATTAAAACAAATGAATAAATAAGAGCACATGTAAAGTGCTTAGAATAGTGTCAGGTTAAGTGCTCAGGAAATGTTAGCTGATATTATTAAATGTGACAGACATTTCAAGGAGGATCACTGCATTATGAAAAAAAAAAAACTGGTGTAATCTGTACTAAGAACTGCCAGAGGAACAATAATAGTCATTAACAAATCCCAACTTATATATTTAAAGAAAATATTTCCTGTCCTTTATCAGGAGCTCTTGGAATATATTATTAATCTTTTTAACACTAAATCTACTCTGTCACAAAAACTTAATTGTCTACCTCAGGTTAGGATGTTAAGAATTAGAACTTAGCCCTTCATCAACTCCTCTTCCTGACCTAAATTTCCCTGTATTTCTTCTTTACATATAGTACACTAGAATTCTTCCAAATTTGGGGGTGCCTGGGTGGCTCAGTCGGTTAAGTGTCCAACTTCAGTTCAGGTCATGATCTTACTGTTTGTAGGTTCAAGCCCTGCATCCCGCTCTGTGCTGACAGCTCAGAGCCTGGAGCCTGCCTCAGATTCTGTGTCTCCCCTGCCCCTCTCTGCCCCTCTCCTGCTTTCACTCTGTCTCTCAAAAATACATATGACATTAAAAAAAATTTAGGGGCACATGGGTGGTTCAGTCGGTTAAACGTTGGACTTCGGTTCAGGTCATGATCTCATAATTCATGAGTTCAAGCCCCACATGGGGCTCAATTTTGAAGGTTCAGAGACTGGAGCCTGCTTCGGATTCTGTGACTCCCTCTCTCTGCCCCTTCCCCACTCACCTCTCTCTCTCTCTTTCAAAAATAAATAAACATTAAAAAAATTAATTCTTCCAAATTTGGCTTCTCACCATTGAGGTGCTTGACCACAAGTCTCATTTCCCCCCTCTCTCTCTCTCAAAGAAAAAAAAACACACACACACACCTTGAATACACACACACACACACACAGAGAGAGAGAGAGAGAGAGAGAGAGAGAGAGATGGGGGCAGAGAGAGAGGAAGAGAGAGAGAATCTCAAGCAGGCTCCATGTTCAGCACGGAGTCTGATGCAGGGCTCAATCCCATGACCCTGGGATCATGACCTGAGCCAAAATCAAGAGTCAGACACTCAACTTACTGAGCCACCCAGGTGGCCCTAATTAGGAGTAATATTAAAAAATATTTATCCACCTTTTGTCTCAGCAGGATTTGGTCTAGAATACTTCCTGCATGTCAGTCATTTCCCCATAGTAGCTGGATGATAAGTAGGTGTGGCAGAAGCCTTGGGGAGGCAGAGGCTGGAGTGGCCAGGGCCAAAGCTATACTTGAGAGGCTTGGGGAAATGGCTATTTACGAATCAGTACAGAAGTATGTTAATATTTTCACTGTGGAATTTTAACCAGTGCATACCAGCAGTATATCAGTCCTGAGTTTAGGAGAGCACTCTTAGCCATATATTTGGTGTTTACCCCTAACACTGCCATAGAGAACTCTTAAATTTCTTGAGATTCTCCTGCCAGCTATAATTAGGCCTACAGCCAATACTATAGCATTGCAAAGAGATGATTTAAATAAGTGTCTAAAATCTTCTGCCATCAACCTTGGAGATATGTGCTCATGACACTGGCAATACTGAAGTCTTGACCAAATTGCAGACCAGGTGATACCTGTCTTCTTGGCCTTGTCCTGAGTCACGCTGTTCTTTTTTTTTTTTTTTAATTTTTTAACGTTTATTTATTTTTGAGACAGAGAAAGACAGAGCATGAACGGGGGAGGGTCAGAGAGAAAGGGAGACACAGAATCTGAAACAGGCTCCAGGCTCTGAGCTGTCAGCACAGAGACCAACACGGGGCTCGGACTCACGGACCTCGAGATCATGACCTGAGCTGAAGTCAGACGCCTAACCGACTGAGCCACCCAGGCGCCCCCTGAATCATGCTGTTCTGTTGCTGCTGCATTTATACTTAAAACTAAGATGGGGTTTATTAGATGAGGGAATTACAGCTTGCTAGTGTGGTGGAGTTAAACTAGAGGGTCTTCAACTATATTTTTCAGCTGGAAGGTGTCCTGTAGTTTGAGAATGGTCAGAACTGTTCACATTTCTCCAGTGTGGCTGCCAAGTGCAGATAGTGCAAAGTCGCTCCTGTTCTGTTTCAAGATTAAATGTTAGATTCAGAGAGCAAGGAAGGAGAAGGGACCCCAGTGTGAACGTGGGACCTTGACTGCTGCAGGAGAAACATCCCCCATGTCTTTGGGAAGCAGAGGTTTCAGCCTCCCATCCTGAACTTCACAGGTTCCCTTTGGCCACCCAGAAAACATGTGGGGCTAAAGTTGAGCAGCCAAGAGACAGAGCCAACCCAAGGCACCACAATGTCAGGTGCAGACAGACCTAGAGTCCATCTGTCCCACTTCATCAGCCTTTCTCCATCCAGGCACTCATCAGACTCAGGCTAGAAAAGCTTTCAGATCACCTGCTCCCAACTTCTCTACCTGGTGCAAGACTCCCCTCCTCAGCCTTTCTACTAAGTGCTGCCCACCCAACTTCCTAGTGAACTGGGACAGACCTGGAAGCTCCCTGCCTCAGCAGGCACAGGATTCCACTTGATAACATGTTCTTCCTGCTGGGGAGCCAAACCTGCTCCCCTGTAACTTCCTCCTGCACACCCACGTTCTGCCCTCAGAACAACCAACCAGACAAAACTGCTCTTCTCAGGAATGTCCTTCACATATTGAACACAGCTATCTCTGCAATTCTTGCTCCCTAACCAGGCTTCTCTTTCTCAAGCTAAATACCCTCATTTCTTTCAGTCACTCTTCATCAATGCCAAAGGAGGTGATGCTTATCTTGATGCCTGAGTGAGGCAGCTAATTGCTCAACTTGGGCAACTTGCGTGTGATTCACAATTGTGAAACTTTGGGTAAGTCCCTTTGCCTCTGTAAGACTCAGTTTCCCCGTGTGTATAATGGAATGCATTTACATTCTATTCCAGGGCTTGGAGAACATAATGGCAGAGGTACACCTGACTATAATGACTTTTTTCTAGAAATCTCAATGTGATGTCAATAGCTAAGGCTATGCATATACTACAAGGAATGCAATAATTGGCTCATCTTGGCTAACATTTATCTAACAAGATGTTCTTTGTGTCATGTCATCTGTTATTGTCATTATTTGTATTCTTAATTGATGAATTGATGAAAAATAATAGGAACTCAAGGTAACATTAAAAACAGTGACTTTAACTTTGGAATAAATATAGAATGTGAAGATATATGCATTAGAACAAATAAATCTGAAAATATGATGATTTAATGTAGCAGATAAAAAAGCTTTTAATTTACAATACTACTTTTACATGATTAATAGGATTAGTATGTGCTTTTCTATGACCAAAAAAACCCCTTTCTGCTAATGTAGCAGCATAAATTAGTAAATAGTAATTAAAACAATGAATATCTGAACACTGACATTTATTATGTGGAGACATAGTCTGTTATGAAACTTTATCAAATGATGCTATAGGTCTCAAGTCATTTTAATAGAAAGCACAGGGACCCCTCTGGAAATTGTCTGCCAGTCAAATGTCTCCAGAAAAAAGCAGAAAATAATGCTTTCCAACACTAAATTGATGAATATTATTGCTAATAAGAGATAAGAAACACAAATTACAATAACATTAACAAAATTGTACTGCTTAGAATATATGCACTATCTCTGAGACATTTATAATGATAAAGACAAAGTTTGTGGCAACTATCATATTCATAAAAAATTTAGAATGAATGTTTTGTACTATTATTTTATTATATTTCATAATATCATTGTATCGCACAAAGAACAATTTCTGATACGTGAACATGCTCTGGGATATTTTCAGTTGGCATATTGATAAATATATTCAAGAAAACTACTATGAACTTTTGTTCCATTTATTACTGAAAATCCAGCCTTCAAGAGATGGTAATATTCATTTACTTAAAGACCCCTTTCTGTGTGTGGTAAAGACTGAAAAATAATCAGGCTAAAATCAGTATTGACAAAGCAGCAGCTATGCATGCAACATGGAAAGATGCTGCAGCCACATGAATAAAAGAAGTTGTACCTGAATGTCAATTCATATATAGATGTATTAAAAGAAACATTAATGGTCAAAACTATGCCTCTTGATTTTGATTCATTGTTGAAGAGTCAAGATTGAAAGTATGGTAACATATCTCCCATTGAGTGTCAATCTTTTCATGATGTTAAATGAAGAAATGGGGAGTCAGTACAAGTCTATTTTTCCATACTGGTTTATGAGACCTATCAACAGGAAATATATTTTCCCAAGTTTTTTGAGGGATGAAACATAAAGCATTTCTTCTTGACTGCAATAACACCAAAGACCATTTGTATTATTTCAATTGAATTGTTCAAATGGTATATCTCAGCAATATATTTCATATTTTGAATAGCCTGAATGTATCACTTCAGGGCTTAAAGACTACCATTTTATGGGGATTGGTGAGGGCATGCGTTGGGCTGAGCACTGGGTGTTGTATGGAAACCAATTTGACAATAAATTTCATATTAAAAAAAGACAAAAAAAAAGACTACCATTTTATGGTATCAGGATTTCTTTCTATGACTTAAATGTATTACAAATGGTTCAATCACCAAGAGTTTGACATAGTGATTTTCTTTGCTCATTAGAGACAAACATTTGGCATATCTTAAAACCACATCCACATGCTATAATGAAACATGAAAAAGTATCTTTCAGAACTAAATGCAACCAAAGAAACGATTAGATCCATTTGCTATTATCTTCCAAGGTGAAATATTCACACTTTCATCTTGTAAGTATGAATACTTATCATCTTCGTGTCTGGTGGAGTGTTTAATGTAGTCTTTAGTGAGAAATAATTCCATAATTTCTAGGTTAATGTTGTATCCAATATGATACCCAAAACGATCTGCCAGAGCCACCAAATACTTGCTGTCATTCCCAACAAATTTAATTTGTGAATTAGATATTTTCTTTTAGTAAAACTATAGGCATGAAAAGAAACCAAAGGGATATCAAACATGACCTATAACTACAGATTTATGTGTCTTGGTTAAATACTGAAAATAAATTATTGTTATTCTCACTGTAATAAAATGATTGCTATCATTGATTTTTGAAATTCAGTTTCATTGTGTTAATTAAAGTTTGTAATGGATATTTGTGGTGTGTGTGTGTGTGTGTGTGTGTATCAAAAATATGGAAAACACTAACCTATATAAATTGGAGGCTGGGAAAATGTTCCAACCCAAACATCTCTCCCATGCCTGAATTTCTATCACTGGAGTGTTTTTTTTCTTTTTTTCATAATCAAAATATAAAATCCCACTGATGGCTAGCACATTAAGCTTCTATCAGTTATTAGTGCCTTATTGCAGATTAATTTATTAGAACTTTTTTCCAAATAATTGATAGATGAGAACAAATTTTGACAGATAAAAAGGCAGGGAGGGAAGACAGACCCCCAAGAATAGAATTAGAACCATCATCTGGGAAGCTGTGAAAAAATACTCATGCCTAAACGCCACTCTAGACAACTGATTGGAAAAAAAAAAAAACAAAAACACTTCCCACATGATTTCATTATTCAGTCAGGATTGAGAACCACTGGTTTATAGGTCTCCAGACAATTATGTTTAATTGGTTGTTTTGGGGGAGGGAGCAGATCCTGGGCTCCTGATAGGATCCTGAAGGGGAAGGACACTGGTCAGCAGACAAGGGCAGGGGCAGTACTGGAAAAAGATGATCCTAATAAAAGGGAAGATAGCAAGGGCCCTGTGATAAAACTAGTTTAATTATCTGTTCAAATTTTATTAAAAATCGTCTAGTTAAGATGAGACACATCTAGTCTCTTTCCATTTTCTGGAGCACTTTGTAAGGCATGCCCATTGTTGAGGGGTTTCTAGGGGGACTAAGAAATTTAGCAGTAGCCTCAGAAATGTATGTAAGCAACTCTGCTTGAGGTACTCCTGTGGAAGGTGCAATGTAGAGTGAACCCTAACAAGGAAGAAGAGGAAAATTACATACAAGAAAAAAACTGCTCAGGCAAAATAGCTATAAAGCTATATGACTGGGGTAAGCCTAGTAAGAGGGGCATTTGATCTTGCTCAAGGAAAAGAAGAAAAAACTGTTAGGGAACAGAGATCATCACTAGTCTTTCTTTCTCCTTCCCCCTTGCCTCCATTTAAGATGTTCTTTCATACAAATTTTAGGATTATTTGTTCCAGCTCTGTGGAGAATGCTGGTGTTATTTTGATAGGGATTGCATTGAATATGTAGATTGCTTTGGGTAGTATCAACATTTTTTTTATATATGAAATTTATTGTCAAATTGGTTTCCATACAACACCCAGTGCTCATCCCAAAAGATGCCCTCTTCAATGCCCATCACCTCCCCTGGCGCC
>NW_024420586.1:26946279-26949402 GCF_014898765.1 Herpailurus yagouaroundi
CCCCATCAACCCTCAGTTTGTTCTTAGTTTTTAAGAGTCTCTTATGCTTTGGCTCTCTCCCACGCTAACCTCTTTTTTTTTCCTTCCCCTCCCCCATGGGTTTCTGTTAAGTTTCTCAGGATCCTCATAAGAGTGAAAACATAAGGTATCTTTCTCTGTATGGCTTATTTCACTTAGCATCACACTCTCCAGTTCCATCCACGTTGCTACAAAGGGCCATATTTCATTCTTTCTCATTGTCACGTAGTACTCCATTGTGTATATAAACCACAATTTCTTTATCCATTCATCAGTTGATGGACATTTTAACAATATTTGTTCTTCCTATCCAGGAGCATGGAATATTTTTCTATTTATTTGTGTGTCTTCTTCAATTTCTTTCATAAGCTTCCTGTAGTTTTCAGTGTATAGATTTTTCACCTCTTTGGTTAGATTTATTCCTAGGTATTTTATGGTTTTTGGTGCAACTGTAAATGGGATTGATTCCTTGATTTCCCTTTCTGTAGCGTCATTGTTGGTGTATAGGAATGCAACCAGTTTCTGTGCATTGATTTTGTATCCTGAAACTTTTCTGAATTCATGAATCAGTTCTAGCAGTTTTTTGGTGGAATCTTTTGGGTTTTCCATATAGAGTATCATGTCATCTGCGAAGAGTGAAAGTTTGACCTCCTCCTGGCTGACTTGGATGCCTTTTATTTCTTTGTGTTGTTGGATTGCAGAGGCTAAGACTTCCAATACTATGTTGAATAACAGTGGTGAGAGTGGATATCCCTGTCTTGTTCCTGAACGTAGGGGGAAAGCTCTCAGTTTTTCCCCATTGAAGATGATATTAGCGTTGGGTCATTCATACATGGCTTTTATGATCTCGAGGTATGATCTTTATATCTCTAATTTTTTGAGTGTTTTTATCAAGAAAGGATGCTGTATTTTGTCAAATGCTTTCTCTGCATCTGTTGAGAGGATCATGTGGTTCTTGTCCTTTCTTTTGTTGATGTGATGAATCACATTAATTGTTTTGCGGATATCGAACCAGCCCTGCATCCCAGATATAAATCCCGCTTGGTCGTGATGAATAATTTTTTTAATGTATTGTTGGCTCCAGTTGGCTAATATCAAACTCAACACGCAAAAAACAAATAATCCAGTGAAGAAATAGACAAAAGACATGAATAGACACTTCTCCAAAGAAGACATCCAGATGGCCAACTGACACATGAAAAAATGCTCAACATATCATCAGGGAAATACAAATCACAACCACAATGAGATACCACCTTACACCTGTCAGAATGGCTAACATTAACAACTCAGGAAACAACAGATGTTGGCGAGGATGCGGAGAAAGAAGATCTCTTGCATTGTTGATGGGAATGCAAGCTGGTGCAGCCACTCTGGGAAACGGTATGGAGGTTACTCAAAAAACTAAAAATAGAACTACTCTATGACCCAGCAATTGCATTACTAGGTATTTATCCAAGGTATACAGGTGTGCTGTTTCTAAGAGACACGTGCACCCCAATGTTTATAGCAGCACTATCAACAATAGCCAAAGTATGGAAAGAGCCCAAATGTCCATTGATGGATGAATGGATAAAGAAGATGTGATACACACACACACACACACACACACACACACAATGGAGTATTACTTGGCAATCAAAAAGAATGAAATCTTGCCATTTGCAACTACTTGGATGGAACTGAAGGGTATTATGCTAAGTGAAATTAGTCAGAGAAAGACAAATGTCCTATGACTTCACTCATATGAGGACTTTAAGAGACAAAACAGATGAACATAAGGGAAGGGAAACAAAAATAATATAAAAACAGGGAGGGGGACAAAACAGAAGAGACTTATAAATATGGAGAACAAACAGAGGGTTACTGGAAGGGGTGTGGGACGGAGGATGGGCTAAATGGGTAAGGGGAACTAAGGAGTCTACTCCTGAAATCATTGTTGTACTATATGCTAACTAATTTGGATGTAAATTTAAAAAATAAAATTAATTAAAAAATAAATTTAAAAAAGATGTTATTTCAGGCTGAGAGATGGATAAACAGTATAGGAATACAAGTTGATCTGATAACTGAGATGAAGGTTGAAAAGATTTTTATGTTGAATAATAGGTATAGGCTAAATTGCCAGGAAATGCTTTCCCTTACAAAGTATCACATGGAAAAGGAATTAAGAACAAGAGAAAGGGAACAAAGATGTCCAATTTATCTAATAATTTTGTTTAAAAGTAGCCCTCAATCATCAGCTTTCAAAAGGAAATATTTGTTTGAAGTTCTTTTAAGTTCGGTCATATGTTTGATTTAAGGAGGTGGGACAATTAATTGTACTTCGGAATCTTATGGACCTGACTTCAAAATTCCCATGTAACTCACAAGAAAGACATATCTTTCTACCTACCTTTGACACTGTGCACAGACCATCCTCTCTCCCAAATTAGCCTCTCCAAGGGGAGAGAGAGCTGTTGAGGCAGCATGGTGTAGCAGAAAGCCTGTGACACATGAACATCACACACAGCTGGCTTCAAACCCCAAGTGTGCTCTTATTATCTTGAGCAAGATACTTTGCCTTATTGATTCACAATTTGCTCATTTATAAAATGGGAAAATAATAGTGCCCACTTCCAAGGGTTTTTTTCTTTTTTTGAGGATTAAATGAAATGATCTATGTAGTATGTTAAGCATGTAGTAGGTGGTCAGATAAATTACAATACCAGGTTGAGCTGTATTTCCTCTTTGTTCTTCTCAGTACTGAAAATGTCCTGTTAAGACCAAGAATATAATGTTAAAGTGGGGCATCACAAATATTCCCAATTCAATGCAAAGAGACAACTTGAGTTTGCAAAGGTGAAACTTTCTTGGCACACTATAATCAGTACCATTCTTTTCTTGAATGCATAAGATTTGAGCCAGTGTCTGGGCACACCAGATGTATTTTTCTTATTTGAGCAAAAGGAGAGTCTTTAAAAAGAAGGCCAAACTATTGATTGCACAAATTTCAGACAGCATAGTTCTCAACATAGTTCTATAAGCACCAATTCAGTCCAGGGATATTCAGTGGATGATCTCAATGGAGCAAGTTGTTTTTCTCACAGGCTCAATATCAATTAT
>NW_024420586.1:26949802-26972852 GCF_014898765.1 Herpailurus yagouaroundi
TCAACCATTAAAAAATAATGAAATCTTGCAATTTGCAACAACATGGATGGAGATACAGAGTATAATACTGAGTGAAATAACTCAGAGAAAGACAAATACCATACGATTTCACTCATATGTGGCATTTAAGAAACAAAACAAGCAAAGGAAAAAAGTGAGAGAGAGAGAGAATGAGAGAGAGAGAAAGCAGGAAACAGGCTTTTAATTATACAGAACAATCTGATGGCTACCAGAGGAGAGGTGGGTTAGGGGGTGGGTTAAATAGGTGACAGGGATTAAGTAGTGCACTTGTGATGAGCACTGGGTGTTGTATGTAAGTGTTCAATCACTACATTGTACACCTAAAACCAATATAATACTGTATGGTAATTAACTGGAATTTAAGTAAAAACTTAAAAACATAAAGACAATTTTCAGCAACAAGTAGATTATTCAATTAATTGGAGGTATTCTGCTTTGGAGCTATCCAGTATTTAAAGCTACCAAGTGTAGTTTCTTCTCTGGATACCAGGAAACCACAGTGTTTATCTATTTGCTGTCTTAGTGTCCAGCACTCGTCCTTTTAGAGCTAGCAGACCAGATCCTCTTGATCACACTACAATGACAATGGCCAACAATTCTTATCTCACCTTGGTATATCTCTGTCTATTCAGGTTTCTCTGAGTCCTCAAGTAGCCCAGGGTTACCTACAGTGGTGCACTACTGGGTGGTATGTGCTTATGAGAGCCCAGGAAGTTTGCAACGAACTTGCTAAACACAGCCATCATTAAAAATTAAATTATATACACTTACACTTAAATAAAGGTCATAGATACTCATCATTTATTATTTTACTTTATTTTTCTATTATCTATTATTTTGAAGTTATTTATATCTGTTGTATCTATATAGTGAAAATACTACATAATGGTGTGCTACAGAGCATTTCTTCTCAACTCTGCATTCAATGATGCCACACTGATAGCATGAAATTGGCCATCATAGGAGCATTTACAGGAAGAAAATTGGCAAATGTTACAAATTAAGGTCTGTTCCCACCCAGAGAGCAAGTTGTTAAATATTCACCAGCATTCCATTCGACTTACCTCCCTTAAGTCTCTAGAGAATCTAATGGCCATCATCTCAAGTGGAACACTAAGACCTCTGTCAATATTTTTGAGCCCCAAAGAGTATTTCCTTGTACAGCCTTGTAATTGGCTGTTGGTGCTCACTGTCCTCTTCTCATTCACATTCATGTATTTATGCATTCATTCCTCCCCCACCCTGCCTCTCTCTCCTTATTGGGAGCAAATATTGGATGAATTTCTCCCCTTTAACCCCTTAAAGGCATGAGCTACAAACCCTTTTACTTTTTAATTTTTTAACGTTTATTTTTTTTGAGAGAGAGAGAGAGAGAGAGAGAGTGTGTGAGCAGTGGAGGGTCAGAGAGAGGGAGACGTGGAATCTGAGGCAGGCTCCAGGCTTTTAGCTGTCAGCACAGAGCCTGACACAGGGTTCAAATTCACAAACAGCGGGATCATGACCTGAGCCGAAGTTGGATGCTTAACTGACTGAGCCACCCAGATGCTCCTCTACAAACCCTTTTAAATGAAAAAAGGAAAAGACTCTGGTTTCCACTATAATAAAGTAGATATATTCTGGCACCATTATCCATTCACTTATTCATATACTCAGGAAGCTTTTAAGCGTGTACAATGTGCCAAGTAGCTAAGTGCTGAGAATCCTGAAATAAAATAAGACATGACTCTGCCCTCAAAATCCTCACAGTCTAGAAGGGATACAGACAAGTAAACATAAAATAATCAGATAGTATGGTAAGTGCTGAAACAGAGGTATGTATAAAATGTTAACGGGGAGGGGCACCTGGGTGGCTTGGTTGAGCCTCTGACTTCGCTCAGGTCACGATCTCACGGTCTCACGGGAGTTACCGACCCACATCCGGCTCGCTGCTGTCAGCCTGTCAGCGCAGAGCCCATTTCAGATCCTCTGTCCTGCTCTCTCTGCCCATCCCCTGCTTGTGCTTTCTCAAAAATAAATAAACATTTTAAAAAAAGGCTAAGGGAAACTGGAGGAGTAAGCAACTAAAGTTTTCTAGAGAGAGTGGGGACTGGAGAAATTTTCACAGAAGTAAAATTTGTATTGGGTATTGAAGGATAAGTAGACATTCTGGGCCAAGGAAACATGAAAAAGCATTCTGAGGTTTGGAAACAAGGATTTGATATATGGGGGGAATGGCAAGAATCACTTGTTGTATGGAAGTGTTAAATCACTATATTGTAAACTTGAAACTAAAATTACACTGTATGTTAACTAACTGGAATTTAAATTTAAAAATTTAAAAAAATTTCCAGGCTTAAGCATATGAGAACAAATGAAGGAATTTAATGGAAAAAGTGATAAAGGTTTTGGGGGAAAATAAAATACAAATTAGTGTCTCTGGGGATCTAGATGGATAGTAATAGATGCATGTTCTTTTCAAGGTACCACCTATGGCTGAAACAGGTCCAACTGTTTTCTGGTCTTGTGCTCAAGATGAAAATTTCTCAGAGAGGATGTATTTTGTATATCATGTATCATATGTCTACCCATATCCTGACGAGTTTGGGCAGAGCACCTTGCATGACAGTATCACCAAGACTAACCGAAATGGGAGAAAAGCAGTTCCCTAGAAAGAAAAATCATGGTGTAAATATCAGAAGATATGGAAATGGATGCTGGTTGAACAATAACAAAATCAACCCAGCAAAGTGTTCTCTAATTCAAGTGGCATCTCTGGCTGTAGCTGGTTCTTCTCCTAAGTTCTGGTTTCGGCTGAGGAGCCTTGCTTCAGTTGTTACAGCTTCTAGCTGGGAACTTCTACAATAAATGAGGCACCTGGGCTGTAGTAACACTACTTTCCTGTCTTCTTGCAGTCCTAAGGATTGTAGGCAGGTTTCTACTATTTATAACTTTTGGGTTGCCTCACTTTCTTCTGTTTGGTTTCTGAGCTCTCCCAATTTGTTGACCTATCAAATTTCACCTATTAGACACTTGATAAGAACTCTGCTTTCCCGACTAGATTCTAACTGATGTAGTTCCTACCCCTTTTGCCAGGTTAAAAACTGACAAAAAGCACAGGGGGCTGCTGGGCTCAGAGGGGCCCACATATCAAAGCTGCAAATAGAGCTATTTTATGCACATACCTGGACTTTAATCTTTGAATCACTAGTGCTGAGCCAGATTGGCAAAGGAAGCTAAAAAATCACAGCAGTGTATCAAGGGCAAAAGAAGTAGTTATAAACTGTAACCAAACATTCACTAAGCTGTTGTTTTGTGCCAAACCTCCATGGGGGGTATTTTATAAAATGAGTTTTCCATTGACTTAGTTAATTATTATAGGCTTTTTCTTGTGACCTTGTCCCTTTTTTGGGGGGAAATAAATGCTTTGCTGTTGTTGTTTTAGAGTAGAATCATGCTGTGTCTCGGCTCACAGCATATGTGTGGGGTGTGGTATGTTGACTCTTAGGGGAGCATGTGAGTGCAGGGCACTCGGTGTGCATGCCTTCAAGTCTGATGACAAGTTTAGGCTTTTTATCTCTAATCTTATATAGGAGGACCCTGACTCTGGACAATCAAACTGGAGGTTTCTGCTGTCTCATTGGACTCATCTTTTCTCCACCCTTTCAAGTACATTTTTGCAGATGATTAGTCATTACTTGTCAAGAGAACGTAGGGCCAACCAGGGGGGACACACATGGCTTGGAAACAGGACAAAGGTAGAGCCTTAGACTCCCCATAACCTCCACTAGTTACTTCTAAAACCCCCAGAAAAATATAGTTTAATTCAAAATAGTATGCAAATGTAGTTTCAGAACAGATTCCCTAGTTTGCTCTCACCCTGATCATTTGCAAACTGAACATTATACAAGCTTCTCTTTTATTGAAATTCAGAAGCATCCACTGTTCCACAACATCATTTGAGATTCACTTGAATTTCCTTCAGTCTCTGGATTTGGGATATATGGCTTTTTGCATGGCTGTTAAGACCAGTAGTAACCCTAACTCTGTAGAGTGGGATTAAAGCAAGATCAAGTCCTAGAATTCATGTGCCCAGTCATAGATGGTCTGGTTGTACTCAGATTTTGATTCACTTAGGTAAAACTCACTAGTATAAGGGCTGTGGAGCTAATGTTGAGTGGCCATGACTGTCTGCCCTGTTTGGGAGCAGTAGGAAAGGGAGACCTGAATGGAGGACAATGCACCACTGGAATCCCATTATGGATTTCTCAAAGAATGCTGACATAGAGATGCCAGAGAGTGCCACAAAGCCCCCAGTTATGCCCCCAGGAAATTAAGCTACTACTTATAGGCCACACACTAAGTTGTCAAATTTGAGCTTGCATCAGAATCACCTATAAGGCTTGTAGTGACACTGCTCCCACAGAAGCATCAAAAAGCAAGAAAACAAATGTCAAAAATAACTTTGCAAAGACTCTGGTAAATACTCCAGGGTATCTAGCAACCAGTTAAATGCTTCATCAAGAAAAATGCAATTTCAAAATGGCAGGAAATCCTTGTGGCACCTTAACTTGCTTTTCTCCCATTTCCTTCCCAGAGCAGAAAAAAGCAGTCTTAGCCCATATTCCCAGTGTGGAATGCTGGTCCCTGGCTCCAGAGGAAGAAAAGACCTTATCTGCACATTATGTGGTATGTCTGTTCTAACCTGTCTGGGGCTACCTGAAGAGCTAACACGAAATGCTCATTTCTGTTTTACCTAACTTGGAACTCAGGCTGGAAAAGCATCAGGCATTCCTTAAAAAAACATTGCAAGCTGAACTAACAACCCACAGATGCCTGGGGCAAAACATTACTTTCAAAATATACAATAGTCTGGTCTAAGCCTGGGAACATAAGCTAGGAAGAGTTTCTTTGGGAAATTAGGACATTCAAGAGCACCGTGCATACAGGAGAATTTAGGAGGCCACATGTATGCCTAGAAGGCCACATGTATGCTAAGAAAATACTTGAGAGAACCCTAAATTTTCCCCTCAGGCTGATCTCTAGGCTCTGTACAAGCTTGGCTAAGAGACAATCTGCAAAGACTGAAAGAGGTGTTTGTTTGCTTTAACCTGTGGGCATTCAAGGAAAACTGCCAAAATACTAGCTGAACACAAACTAAGGAACAGATACATTAGTGAACACACACAATATACCAAAACTTTTGGGATGCAGCAAAGGTGGTGTGCAGGGAGAAATTTATAGCTATAAATGCTTATATTTAAAAAGAAGAAATATCTCAAATCAATACCCCAAACTTACACCTTGAAGAACTAAAATAAGAGGAGCAAACTAAACACAAAACCAGAAGAATGAAGAAAATAATAAAGACTAGAGTGGAGAAAAATAAAATAGAGAATAGAAAAACAATAGAATCTACAAAACCAAAGTTGGTTCTTTGAAAATATCAACAAAAGTAACAAATCTTTAGCTATTCTGACAAAGAGAAAAAAAGAAATAATTAAAATAGAAACTGAAAGTGGGGACATTACTATCATCATTACAGAAATGTTAAAGGATGACAAAAGAATATTATATATAATTATATGCCAGAATATTTGATAACCTAGATGAAATGGAGAAATTCCTCAAAATACACAAACTACCTAAATTGACTCAAGTGAAAAATCTCAACAGGCCTATAAAAAGTAAAGAGATTGAATCAGTAATCAAAAACCTCCCAGGAAAGAAAAGTCCAGGACCAGATGGCTTCAATAGTAAATTCTAGCAAATATTTAAATAAGAATAAACATCAATCTTCTTGAAACTTTTCATAAATAGAAGAGGAGGAAACACTTTCTAACTCATTCTATGAGGCCAGCATTACCCTGATACCAAAGTCAGACAAGGCATCACAAGAAAATAACAGATAAATATCCCTTATGAATTTGGAAGCAAAATTCTCAGCCAATTCTAGCAAACTAAATCCAATGGTATAGTGAAAGGATTATGTACTATGACTAGGTAGGAATACAAGAGTAGTTCAACATAAGAATATCAATGTAGTACGCCACATAAATAGATGGAAGGAAAAATCCACATGACCATCTCCACTGATGCAGAAAAGGCATTTTACAAAATCCAACACCATTTAATGATAAAAGCACTCAGAAAACCAGGAATAGAAGAAAACTTCCTCAACATGGTTTAGGGTATTTATGAAAAAATCACAGCAAATACCATACTCAATGGTGAAAAATTGAAAGCTTTCCCCTTCAGATCAGGGACAAGATAAGGATGCCCACTATTACCACTGCTATTTAACATTGTACTGAAAGTTGTAGTCATACCAATTCAATAAGAAAAAAAGTAAAAGGCATCGAAATTTATTTATTTTTTTACAATATATGAAATTTATTGTCAAATTGGTTTCCATACAACACCCAGTGCTCATCCCAAAAGGTGCCCTCCTCAATACCCATCACCCACCCTCCCCGCCCTCCCACCCCCC
This sequence comes from Herpailurus yagouaroundi, assembly GCF_014898765.1. Lineage (NCBI taxonomy): Eukaryota > Metazoa > Chordata > Mammalia > Carnivora > Felidae > Herpailurus > Herpailurus yagouaroundi. Next base: position 26,956,290 of record NW_024420586.1, read on the forward strand.
ATCAACCCTCAGTTTATTCTCAGTTTTTAAGAGTCTCTATGCTTTGGCTCTCTTCCACTCTAACCTCTTTTTTTTTTCCTTCCCCTCCCCCATGGGTTTCTGTTAAGTTTCTCAGGATCCACATAAGAGTGAAACCATATGGTATCTGTCTTTCTCTGTATGCCTTATTTCACTTAGCATCACACTCTCCAGTTCCATCCACTTTGCTACAAAAGGCCATATTTCATTCTTTCTCATTGCCACGTAGTATTCCATTGTGTATATAAACCACAATTTCTTTATCCATTCATCACTTGATGGACATTTAGGCTCTTTCCATAATTTGGCTATTGTTGAGAGTGCTGCTATAAACATTGGGGTACAAGTGCCCCTATGCATCAGTACTCTTGTATCCCTTGGGTAAATTCCTAGTAGTGCTATCGCTGGGTCATAGGGTAGGTCTATATATTTTTTTATTTTTTTTTCAACGTTTATTTATTTTTGGGACAGAGAGAGACAGAGCATGAACGGGCGAGGGGCAGAGGGAGAGGGAGACACAGAATCGGAAACAGGCTCCAGGCTCTGAGCCATCAGCCCAGAGCCCGACGCAGGGCTCGAACTCACGGACCGAGAGATTGTGACCTGGCTGAAGTCGGACGCTTAACCGACTGCGCCACCCAGGCGCCCCAGGATAGGTCTATTTTTAATTTTCTGAGGAACCTCCACACTGTTTTCCAGAGCGGCTGCACCAATTTGCATTCCCACCAACAGTGCAAGAGGGTTTCCGTTTCTCCACATCCTCACCAGCATCTAGAGTCTCCTGATTTGTTCATTTTGGCCACTCTGACTGGCGTGAGGTGATACCTGAGTGTGGTTTTGATTTGTATTTCCCTGATAAGGAGCGACGATGAACATCTTTTCATGTGCCTGTTGGCCATCCCGATGTCTTCTTTAGAGAAGTGTCTATTCATGTTTTCTGCCCATTTCTTCACTGGGTTATTTGTTTTTTGGGTGTGGAGTTTGGTGAGCTCTTTATAGATTTTGGATACTAGCCCTTTGTCCAATATGTCATTTGCAAATATCTTTTCCCATTCCGTTGGTTGCCTTTTAGTTTTGTTGGTTGTTTCCTTTGCTGTGCAGAAGCTTTTTATCTTCATAAGGTCCCAGTAATTCACTTTTGCTTTTAATTCCCTTGCCTTTGGGGATGTATCGAGTAAGAGATTTCTACGGCTGAGGTCAGAGAGGTCCTTTCCTGCTTTCTCCTTTAGGGTTTGGATGGTTTCCTGTCTCACATTCAGGTCCTTGATCCATTTTGAGTTTATTTTTGTGAATGGTGTGAGAAAGTGGTCTAGTATCAACCTTCTGCATGTTGCTGTCCAGTTCTCCCAGCACCATTGGTTAAAGAGACTGTCTTTTTTCCATTGGATGTTCTTTCCTGCTTTGTCAAAGATGAGTTGGCCATACGTTTGTGGGTCTAGTTCTGGGGTTTCTATTCCATTCCATTGGTCTATGTGTCTGTTTTTGTGCCAATATCATGCTGTCTTGAGGATTACAGCTTTGTAGTAGAGGCTAAAGTCTGGGATTGTGATGCCTCCTGCTTTGGTCTTCTTCAAAATTACTTTGGCTACTCGGGGCCTTTTGTGGTTCCATATGAATTTTAGGATTGCTTGTTCTAGTTTCGAGAAGAAGGCTGATGCAATTTTGATTGGGATTGCATTGAATGTGTAGATAGCTTTGGGTAGTATTGACATTTTGACAATATTTATTCTTCCAATCCATGAGCAGGGAATGTCTTTCCATTTCTTTATATCTTCTTCAATTACCTTCATAAGCTTTCTATAGTTTTCAGCATACAGATCTTTTACATCTTTGGTTAGATTTATTCCTAGGTATTTTATGCTTCTTGGTGCAATTGTGAATGGGATCAGTTTCTTTATCTGTCTTTCTGTTGCTTCATTGTTAGTGTATAAGAATGCAACTGATTTCTGTACATTGATTTTGTATCCTGCAACTTTGTTGAATTCATGTATCAGTTCTAGCAGACTTCTGGTGGAGTCTGTTGGATTTTCCATGTATAATACCATGTCATCTGCACAAAGTGAAAGCTTAACTTCATCTTTGCCAATTTTGATGCCTTTGATTTGATTTTGTTGTCTGATTGCTGATGCTAGAACTTCCAGCACTATGTGAAACAACAGCTGTGAGAGTGGACATCCCTGTCGTGTTCCTGATCTCAGGGAAAAAGCTCTCAGTTTTTCCCCGTTGAGGATGATGTTAGCTGTGGGCTTTTCATAAATGCCTTTTATGATCTTTAAATGTGTTCCTTCTATCCCGGCTTTCTCAAGGGTTTTTATTAAGAAAGGGTGCTGGTATTTGTCAAAGGCCTTTTCTGCATCGATTGACAGGATCATATGGTTCTTCTCTTTTTTTTTATTAATGTGATGTATCACGTTGATTGATTTGTGAATGTTGAACCAGCCCTGCATCCCAGGAATGAATCCCACTTGATCACAGTGAATGATTCTTTTTATATGCTGTTGAATTCCATTTGCTAGTATCTTATTGAGAATTTTTGCATCCATATTCATCAGGGATATTGGCCTGTAGTTCTCTTTTTTTACTGGGTCTCTGTCTGGTTTAGGAATCAGAGTAATACTGGCTTCATAGAATGAGTCGGGAAGTTTTCCTTCCCTTTCTATTTCTTGGAATAGCTTGAGAAGGATAGGTATTATCTCTGCTTGAAACGTCTGGTAGAACTCCCTTGGGAAGCCTTCTGGTCCTGGACTCTTAAATGTTGGGAGATTTTTGATAACCCATTCAATTTCTTCGCTGGTTATGGGTCTGTTCAAGCTTTCTATTTCCTCCTGATTGAGTTTTGGAAGAATGTAGGTGTTTAGGAATTTGTCCATTTCTTCCAGGTTGTCCAATTTGTTGGTATATATTTTTTCATAGTATTCCCTGATAATTGTTTGTATCTCTGAGGGATTGGTTGTAATAATTCCATTTTCATTCATGATTTTATCTATTTGGGTCATCTCCCTTTTCTTTTTGAGAAGCCTGGCTAGAGGGTTGTCAATTTTGTTTATTTTTTCAAAACACCAACTCTTGGTTTCGTTGATCTGCTCTACAGTTTTTTTAGATTCTATATTGTTTATTTCTGCTCTGATCTTTATTATTTCTCTTCTTCTTCTGGGTTTAGGCTGCCTTTGCTGTTCTGCTTCTATTTCCTTCAGGTGTGCGGTTAGATTTTGTATTTGGGATTTTTCTTGTTTCTTGAGATAGGCCTGGATTGCAATGTATTTTCCTCTCAGGACTGCCTTCACTGCATCCCAAAGCATTTGGATTGTTGTATTTTCATTTTCATTTATTTCCATATATTTCTTCATTTCTTCTCTAATTGCCTGGTTGACCCACTCATTCTTTAGTAGGGTGTTCTTTAACCTCCATGCTTTTGGAGGTTTTCCAGACTTTTTCCTGCGGTTGATTTCAAGCTTCAGAGCATTGTGGTCTGAAAGTATGCATGGTATGATTTCAATTCTTGTAAACTTATGAAGGGCTGTTTTGTGACCCAGTATATGATCTATCTTGGAGAATGTTCCACGTGCACTCGAGAAGAAAGTATATTCTCTTGCTTTGGGATGCAGAGTTCTAAATAGATCTGTCAAGTCCATCTGATCCAATGTCTCATTCAGGGCCCTTGTTTCTTTATTGACCATGTGTCTAGATGATCTATCCCTTTTTGTAAGTGGGGTGTTAACGTCCCCTGCAATTACCACATTCTTCTCAATAAGGTTGCTTATGTTTATGAGTAATTGTTTTATATATTTGGGGGCTCCGGTATTCGGCGCATAGACATTTATAATTGTTAGCTCTTCCTGATGGATAGACCCTGTCACTATTATATAATGTCCTTCTTCATCTCTTGTTACAGCCTTTAATTTAAAGTCTAGTTTGTCTGATATAAGTATGGCTACTCCAGCTTTCTTTTGGCTTCCAGTAGCATGATAAATAGTTGTCCATCCCCTCACTCTCAATCTAAAGGTGTCCTCAGGTCTAAAATGAGCCTCTTGTAGACAGCAAATAGATGGGTCTTGTTTTTTTATCCATTCTGATACCCTATGTCTTTTGGTTGGCGCATTTAATCCATTTACATTCAGTGTTAGAGTTACATTCATTTAGTTACATTCATTTAGAGTCATTTTGATATCTGGATGTTTTATGCTTGTAGTGATGTCTCTGGTACTTTGTCTCACAGGATCCCCCTTAGAATCTCTTGTAGGGCTGGTTTAGTGGTGACAAATTCCTTCAGTTTTTGTTTGTTTGGGAAGACCTTTATCTCTCCTTCTATTCTAAATGACAGACTTGCTGGATAAAGGATTCTCGGCTGCATATTTTTTCTGTTTAGCACACTGAAGATATTGTGCCAATTCTTTCTGGCCTGCCATGTTTCAAAAGAGAGATCAGTCACGAGTCTTATAGGTCTCCCTTTATATGTGAGGGCACGTTTACCCCTTGCTGCTTTCAGAATTGTCTCTTTATCCTTGTATTTTGCCAGTTTCACTATGATATGTCATGCAGAAGATCGATTCAAGTTACATCTGAAGGGAGTTCTCTGTGCCTCTTGGATTTCAATGCCTTTTTCCGTCCCCCTTTCAGGGAAGTTCTTAGCTATTATTTCTTCAAGTACCCCTTCAGCACCTTTCCCTCTCTCTTCCTCCTCTGGGATACCAATTATGCATATATTATTTCTTCTTAGTGTGTCACTTAGTTCTCTAATTTTCCCCTCATACTCCTGGATTTTTTTATCTCTCTTTTTCTCAGCTTCCTCTTTTTCCATAACTTTATCTTCTAGTTCACCTATTCTCTCCTCTGCCTCTTCAATCTGAGGCATCGTTGTTTCCATTTTGTTTTGCATTTCGTTTAAAGCATTTTTCAGATCCTAGTGACTGTTCCTTAGTCCCTTGATCTCTGTAGCAAGAGATTCTCTGCTGTCCTCTATACTGTTTTCAAGCCCAGTGATTAATTTTATGACTATTATTCTAAATTCACTTTCTGTTATATTATTTAAATCCTTTTTGATCAGTTCATTAGCTGTTGCTATTTCCTGGAGATTCTTCTGAGACGAATTCTTCCGTTTGGTCATTTTGGATAGTCCCTGGAGTGGTGCGGACCTGCAGGGCACTTCCCCTGTGCTGTGGTGTATAACTGGAGTTGATGGGCGGAGCTGCAGTCAGACCTGCTGTCTGCCCCCAGCCCACCACTGTGTCCACAGTCAGACTGGTGTGTGCCTTTTCTTCCCCTCTCTTAAGGGCGGGATTCACTGTGGGGTGCTGTGGCCCGTCTGGGCTACTTGCACACTGCCAGGCTTGTGGTGCTGGGGATCTGGAGTATTAGCTGAGGTGGGTAGGCAAGGTGCATGGGGGCAGGAGGGTCAGGCTTAGCTAGCCTCTTCTTAGGTGATCCACTTTGGGAGGGGCCCTGTGGCAGCGGGAGGGAGTCAGACCCCCTGCCAGAGGTTTTGCTCTGCAGAAGCACAGAGTTGGGTGTTTGTGCGGAGTGAGCAAGTTCCCTGGCAGGAACTGGTTCCCTTTGGCATTTTGGCTGGGGGATGGGCGAGGGAGATGACGCTGGTGAGCATCTTTGTTCCCCGCCAAGCTGAGCTCTGTCGTCAGGGGGCTCAGCAACTCTCCCTCCGTTTGTCCTCCAGCCTTCCCGCTTTCCGAGCAGAGCTGTTCACTTATGACCTCCCTGACGCTAAGCCACTCTTGCTGTCGGAACACACTCCGTCAGGCCCCTCCGCTTTTGCCAGCCAGACTCGGGGGCTCTGCTTGGCCAGCAGGCTGCCCCTCCTCCCGGCTCCCTCCAGTCAGTCCGTGCAGAGCGCACTGCCTTGCCGCCCTTTCTACCCTCTTCCGTGGGCCTCTCGTCTGCGCTTGGCTCCGGAGACTCCTTTCTGCTAATCCTCTGGCGGTTTTCTGGGTTATTTAGGCAGGTGTAGGTGGAATCTATGTGTTCAGTAGGATGCGCGCTGAACCCAGCGTTCTCCTAGGCCACCATCTTCCGCCAAAGGCATCCAAATTTAAAAGAGAGAAGTAAAATGAACTCTACTTACAGATGACATTGTAAGTACATGTCAAACATACATACCTACAAAATGCCAAAGAATCCACAGGAAAGCTACCAGAACTAAGAAGAGAATTCAGTAAAGTTGCTGGGTACAAGACCAACATAAAAAAATTAGTTGTGTTTCTATATACCTGCAATACGCAGTCTGAAAAAGAAATCAAGAATGTAATTCCATTTACAATAGCATCTAAAAAATAAAATACTTAAGAATTCATTTAACAAGGAAATTAAAGACTTGTATACTGAAAACTACAAAACATAGCTGAAAGAAATTAAAGAAGGCCTAGAATAATAGAAAGCCATCCTATATTCATGGGCTAGAAGACATTGTTAAGATGTCAATATTACCCAAAATGATCTACAGATTTAACACAATGCCTATCAAAATTCTAAAAGTTTTTTTTTTCAAATATGGAAAAGCAGATCATCAAATTCATAGGGAATTGCAAGGGGACCCCAAAAAAACTAGGAACTAATTAATAATAATACAATAATAGTAGTGGATGTTAACACCCCACTTACATCAACGGACAGATCATCAAATATTTACAATTGCTATATCTCCTTTTTGGATTGTCCTCCTTGTTATTATATGGTGCTTTTCTTTGAATGTTGTTACAGTCTTTGTTCTAAGGTCTATTTTGTCTATGTGGCGCCTGGGTGGCTCAGTCAGTTAAGTGTCTAACTCTTAATTTTGGCTTAAGTCATGATCTCATGGTCTGTGAGTTCAAGCCCCGTGTTGGGCTCCACGCTGAGTGTGGAACTTGTTTGAGATTCTCTCTCTTTCTCTCTCTCTCCCCCTCACTTGTGCACTTGTTAGCTTTCTCTCTCTCCCTCTCTCTCTCTCTCTCTCTCTCAATAAATAAATAAACTTAAAAAAATAAAGTCTATTACTCTGGCTTTCTTTTCACATCTATTTTCATGATAGAAGTTTGTACATCCCATCAATATCAATCTGTAGGTGTCTTCAGGTCTAAAATGAATCTCTTACAGGCATCATATAATGGTTCTTTTTTTTTAATCTATTCTATCACCCTATGTCTTTTGATTGGAGTGTTTACTCTATTTACATTCAAAGTAATTACTGACAGATATGTAGTTATTGTCATTTTATTATTTGTTTTGTGGTTGTTTCTGAAGAATTGCTCTGATCATTTCTTGTCTTTCTTTCATGGTTTGCTGATTTTCTTTAGTGATATATTTGGGTTTGTTTCTCTTTACCCTTTGCATATTTATTAGGGGTTTTTGATATATGATTACCATTAGGTTTGTATACAGCTCAAAATTCTTCCATACTGATTAGTTAATAGCAGCAACCCAAGAGCCTAAAAGTGCCTCTTCTGTTAGCCCAACGAACCCCTGAACCCTTGACTTCACCTCAGATGTTACAGAGTTAGTGCCTAGCCCAACAGAGTGCCTATAGGACTTGCATCTTTGCTGAGGCCATTCTGATAGGTTATACCTATGCTTTAATAGGCTGCTAAATTTGTTGATTATCACCTAATACTTATAGTATCACTCCAGATCTTTCTCTGCTCCCTTCCATGAGAACAAATCAGTTGAAGGTGAAAGTAATGATTAGGAAAGTCACTTTATAAAAAGAAATATCCTCTACTAAATGTTTTATAATGTATTAGATCATTTATATGTCATTATTATCATATGAAGTAAAAACCAATAGTACTATTTTTTATGCTGAGTAAACTGAGTCATAGAGAGATCACATGACTTAGCCAAAGTTCCACAGAGTGTGAATTAAAACAATGTTACTAATCCTATTTAATTGAAATTTCCAGAATAGACAAATCAATGAGATATGAAGTAGAGAAGTGGATACCTAGGCCTCAAGTGCTGGGAGGAGTTGGTTGATAGCAGGTACAAAATTTCTTTTAAAGGTGATAAAAATTTTCTTGACCCTGGTGATGGTTGCCCAACTCTGTGAATAAACTAAAAAGTATTGAATTTTACACTTTAAATGGATGGATAATTTTATGGTATTTGAATTATATAACAATAACACTGAGGGGTGGGGAATGGCTGGTTAGGGAGCAGGAATGGCAGAGGTAGCTATGTTCATTATGTGAGGGACATTCCTGAGAATAAGGAGCAGTTTTGTCTGGTTGGTTGTCCTGAGGGCAGAACATGGGTGTGTAGGAGGAAGTTACAGGGGAGCAGGTTTGGCTCCCCAGCAGGAAGAACATGTTGTCAAGTGGAATCCTGTGCCTGCTGAGGCAGGGAGCTTCCAGGTCTGTCCCAGTTCACTAGGAAGTTGGGTGGGCAGCACTTAGTAGAAAGGCTGAGGAGGGGAGTCTTGCACCAGGTAGAGAAGTTGGGAGCAGGTGATCTGAAAGCTTTTCTAGCCTGAGTCTGATGAGTGCCTGGATGGAGAAAGGCTGATGAAGTGGGACAGATGGACTCTAGGTCTGTCTGCACCTGACATTGTGGTGCCTTGGGTTGGCTCTGTCTCTTGGCTGCTCAACTTTAGCCCCACATGTTTTCTGGGTGGCCAAAGGGAACCTGTGAAGTTCAGGATGGGAGGCTGAAACCTCTGCTTCCCAAAGACATGGGGGCTGTTTCTCCCGCAGCAGTCAAGGTCCCATGTTCACACTGGGGTCCCATCCTCTGCCCTGCTTCCTGAATCTAAAATTAAAAATAGAATTACCTTTAAATAGATGCAGAAAAAGCATTTGACAAAATACTGCCTCTTTCTTGATAAAAACCCTCAAGAAAGTAGTGATAGAAGGAACATACCTCAACATCATAAAAGCCATATATGAAAAACCCACAACTAATATCATACTCAATGGGGAAAAACTGAGAGCTGTCCCCCTACGGTCAGGAACACGACAGGGATGTACACTCTCACAACTGTTGTTAAACATAGTACTGGAAGTCATAACCCTAGCAATCAGACAAAAAAAAAGAACTAAAAATCATACATGTTGGCAAAGTAGAGGTCCAACTTTCATTCTTCACAGATGACATGATATTCTATACGGAAAACCCCAAAAACTCCACCGAAAAATACTGGAACTGATACATGAGTTCATCAAAGTTTCAGGATATAAAATCAATACACAGAAATTGGTTGCATCTCTATACACCAATAATTAAGCATCAGAAAGAGAAATCAAGAAATTGATCCCATTTATAATTGCACCCAAAACCATAAAATGCCTGGGAATAAAACTAAGTAAAGAAGCAAAAGATCTGTGTGCTGAAAACTATAGAAAGCTTATGAAAGAAATTGAAGAAGACCCAAAGAAATATAAAAACATTCCGTGATCATATTTTGGAAGAACAAATATTGATAAAATGTCTATACTACCCAAAGCAACCTATACATTCAATGCAATCCCTACCAAAATAACACCAACATTCTTTACAGAGCTAGAACAAACAATCCTAAAATTTGTATGGAACCAGAAAAGACACCTAATAGCCAAAGTAATGTTGAAAAAGAAAACCAAAGCTGGAGGTATCACAATTTGGACTTTAAGTTGTATTACAAAGCTGCAATCATCAAGACAGTGTGGTACTGGCACAAAAACAGACACATAGATCAATGGAACAGAATAGAGAACCCAGAAATAGGCCCACAAATGTATGGCCAATTAATCTTCGACAAAGCAATATCCAATAAAAAAAAAGTCTCTTTAGCAGATGATGCTGGGAAAACTGGACAGCAACATGCAGAAGAATGAAACTGGAACACTTTCTTACACCATACACAAAAATAAATTAAAAATGGATGAAAGACCCAAACATAAGACAAAAAATCTTCAAAATCCTAGAGGAGAAAACAGGCAGAAACCTCTTTGACTTTGGCCGCAGCAACTTTCTACTAGACATGTCTCCAGAGGCAAGGGTAATAAAAGCAAAAATGAACTATTGGGACCTCATCAAAATAAAAAGCTTCTGTACAGTGAAGGAAACAATAAACAAAACTAAAAGGAAACTGACGGAATGGGAGAAGATATTTGCAAATGACATATCAGATAGTTAGTATCCAACATCTATAAATAACTTATCAAACTCAATACCCAAAATACAAATAATCCAGTGAAGAAATGGGCAAAAGACATGAATAGACACTTCTCCAAAGAAGACATCCAGATGGCTAACAGACATATGAAAAGATGCTCCACATCACTCATCATCAGAGAAATACAAATCAAAACCACAGTGAGATACCATCTCACACCTATCAGAATGGCTAAAATTAACAACTCAGGAAACAACAGATGTTGGTGACGATGTGGAGAAAGGGGAACCCTTTTGTACTGTTGGTGGGAATGCAAACTGGTACAGCTACTCTGGAAAATAGTATGGAGGCTCCTCAAAAAATTAAAAATAGAATTACCTTATAATCCAGCAATTGCAGTACTAAATATTTATCCAAAGTATACAGAAATGCTGATTCGAAGGGGCACACACACCCCAATGTTTATAGCAGCAGTATCAACATTAGCCGAAGTATGGAAAGAGCCCAAATGTCCACCTACTGATGAATGGATAAAAAAATGGTACACACACACACACACACACACACACACACTGGAATACTACTCAGCCATCAAAAAGAGTGAAATTTTACCATTTGCAACAATGTGGGTGGAACTAGAGTGTATTATGCTAAGCAAAATAAGTCAGTCTGAGAAACAAGTATCATATGATTTCACTCCTATGTGGAATTTAAGAAACAAAGCAGATGGACATAGGGGAAGGGAAGGACAAATAACATAAAAGCAGAGAGGGAAGCAACCCATAAGAGACTCTTAAATACAGACAACAAATTGAGGGTTGCTAGAGGGGAGGTTGGTGGGGGGATGGGCTAAATTGGTGATGGGAATTAAGGAGGGCACTTGTTGGGATGAACATTGGGTGTTATATGGAAATGATGGATCGCTGGGTTTTACTCCAGAAACCAATACTACATTGCATATTAACTACCTTGAATTTAAATAAATAAATTAAAAAGCCATATATGAAAGACCCATGTGATCCAGTAAATCCACTACTGGGTATTTACCCAAAGAAAATGAAAACACTAATTTGAAAACATATATGTACCCCTATGTTTATTGCATCATCATTTACAATAACCAAGGTATGGAAGCAGATGAATTGATGAATAAATAAAGAAGATGTGATACACACACACACACACACACACACTTTAATATTACTCAGCCATCAAAAAGAATGAAATCTTGCCTTTTGCAACAACATGGATTGTCCTAGAGGCTATAATGCTAAGAGACAAAAGTCAGTCAGAGAAAAACAAATACCACAGGATTTCACTCATATGTGGAATTTAAGAAACAAAACACATGAACAAAGAAAAAAAAGAAACCAAGAAAACAGACTCTTAAATATAGAGAATAAAGTGGGGATTACCAGGGGGGAGGCGGGTAGGGAGATGGGTGTATTGGTAAAGGTTATTAAGAGTACACTTGTCATGATGAGCACTGAGTAATGTATAGAATTGTCAAATAATTATATTGTAACCTGAAACAAATATAACAACATATTAAGTATATACTGTAATTTAAACAAACAGATAGACAAATAAATAAATAAATAAATAAATAAGGTTTAATCCTGAAAGCAAGAGAACAGAATGGGTTCAGACTCTCATGGCTTTGGCTCTTGGTGTGATTGCTTCTGATTAGATTTGGGGAAAATGGTTAACAGTTATTGTCTGGGTTCCTTGGAGTATGCAGCATTGTTGAGTGTGTGGTGAGGAAGAGGCCTATAAGAGGGTGAATCTCCTTCAGGCTAAGAGTTTGTGTGGCTGCCCACATTCTGTTGCAGTTGGAAAAGCAAAGGCCACATATAGTAAATGACCTGTCCAAGGTCATAGTGATTTATTGAATTAGCATATAGTAAGTTAACATAGCTCTGTTTCTTGACCTAGGACTATTTACTCTATGCATCTATCTATCATCTATCTATCCATCCATCCATCCAGCTACCCATCTTTCTATCAGCTATCTGTCTCCTATTGTTTATCCATCTTTCTTCGTAGCCAAACCTGTGTTTGATCAGAGTGAAGGAAGTGTCTTGAATAAGGGTCACATGTTATATCATATGAGAATCATACACCTGGCCCAGGCTATGCTTATTTTAACCTCCAAGACTTTATTAAGTTGTTCCCTTGCCGGGAGTATCCTCTCCCCTTTCGTCCCTGCCTTTTCCCTTTCCCACCTTCTCAAATCTAACCATTCTTTAAGGTCCAGCAGCTCCATCCAATTTTGCCTTCCTCGGGTCTCTGAGCCCACTCATTTTGCCCTTTAGTACATTTTGTAATGGAACCCAAGGGTTTGTTTTATCTTTTCAATTAGATAGCAAAGACTAGTTCTTAGCTTATTTGTATCTACTACAATCCCCTTCTGAGGCTAGGCACCAATAAACTGTTCACAAAATCCAGATTAAGGTCGAATTGATGAGCAGTGGATGAAGTATAAGCCAGTCAAGTAGCTAGCCACGTAGCTGTAGCTGTATATTTTTGTTGAAATACATTAACATTACATAAGTTATGCATAGCTTTCACATTCAGTTTGAGGTATTCTGTATTTTCCAAACCTCACTAAGTTCTCTCCCAGCAGCCCCTCTGATATTAAACGGTCAGTGGGGTGTTTGTGTGGCCATCCCTATAAGGTCACTGTCAGCATTATGAAACAATAAAAAATACTACAAGTTCTGTTCTAGCTTCCACATGGTAAAAAATGTCTTCAAATTCCACTCACCATTGTCTAGGCATTGTACTTTCTTATACTCAACTCAGCCTCCTTTAGATCAGTCCCTCAGTCCAGTCTGTCCATAAATCTCTCCCTCCCTTCTCTTTCCTTCATACCCTCCCACTCAAACCTCAGTCATCAGCTGCCAGCAGTCAGGGGCTCTGAGAACCCAAATGGGGGTTTCCCAGACACTTTACCTTTTCCTCACTGTTAAAAAATGGATTTTGCTCACTTGAACTGATTGGATTCCTCTTGCCCTCAGTGAGGCTGGGAAGAGGAGGCATTTGTCCTAGGCAGACCAAAGAAAGTCACAGCCTGAGCAAAATTTAGCCACTCCCATCTCAGGAATCTTAGTATGTATAAACCATAATCATCTTCTCAGGCAGGCCCTTCATACCAACGAGTCCAGGATATTTTAGAGAAATGTATGGTTTTTTTAGCCCCCTACTCCCTTTCTTCTTCTATACTACCAGGGCTGCTGGACTGCTGCTCAACTTCTTATCCTCCTCCCTATTTCTCTCTGACTCATGGTGTCAAGGTAGACAATTTGTAGCCTGGACTGGGACACAATGATTTAATCCAAGTCTCCCATTTTCTCCATAACTTGGTCACTCCCCTCTCTCAGAGGAGACTGCAGTACATAGGGTGGAACCTTTTCCTAAGGCTTCACAGGTTTTTATCTCCTTGTCACATCACTTGATCTAGTTGGCTTCTTTCTGTACGCTGGGACTCTTCCTGCCAAACTCTACCACTTCCTGGGCCTATTATAGTGGTAAATAGGAGATATCCAGCAGACTTCGTAGCCCACAGTCTACATGAGGGAAGGGGTCTATTTATACAACATTGGGCTCACACGTGATCTAGGAATTGTGGGCCTCTTGACACTGGCAGGATCAACCCTAGAGGATTTATCCAACCTTATGAAGAGTTGCTGCTCACCTGTGAGTGTGAAGGTAGGCTACATAGAATCTGTACAAGTGATTTGGGATATTTTATAAGTTTCAGTTTAGCATCTACACTGTGCTGTTAAGATGACAAGGCATTGACAATTCCATATCTTTTGCCTCATTTTTTTTCTAAAAAATTTTAATGTTCATTCATTTTTTGAGAGAGAGACAGAGTGAGCAGGGGAGGGTCAGAGACAGAGGGAGACACAGACTAGGAAGCAGACTCCAGGCTCTGAGCTGTCAGCACAGAGCCCGATGTGGGGCTTGAACTCATGAACTGGGAGATCATGAACTGAGCCAAAGTTGGACGCTTAACCAACTGAGCCACCCAGGCGTCCTCTTTTGCCTCATTTGATCCTCATGACAACCTAATGAGACCTTCTTATCTCCATTTTTGTATAAAAAATATTAAAGTATAATAATAACATTAATGATTAACATTTATCAAGCACTTGCTATGTTCCAGATAGTGTTCTAAGCACTCTGTATTTACAGCATACCTCAGAGATAGTGCAGGTTTGGTTTCAGAGCATTGCAATAACATGAATGTCACAATAAATAAGTCAAATGAGATTTTTTGATTCCCAGTGCATATAAAAATTATTTTTAGGAGGGCACCTTTTGGGATGAGCACTGGGTGTTGAATGGAAACGTATTTGACAATAAATTTCATAAAAAAATATTTTTTTATGCATATAGTCTATTAAAATATAAAAAATAGTCTATAAAAATATAGTCTATTAAGTATGCAGTAGCATTATATCTCAAAATATTCATAACTTAATTCATAACTACTTTATTTCTAAAAGTTCTAACCATAATCTGAGCTTCAGCGAGTTGTAATCTTTTTGATGGTGGAGGGTCTTGCTTCAATGTTAATGACTGCTGACTGAGCAGGGGTAGTTGCTGATGGTTGGGTTGGTTGTAGCAAGTTCTTAAAAAAGACAATAAAATTTTCTACATCAATTCTTTCCCAAACCATTTCTCTGGAATATATAATTCTCTTTGATAGCATTTTACCCATAGTAGAAATTCTCTCAAACCTTGCCACTGCTTTATCAACTAAGTTTATATAATCTTCTAAATCATTTGTTGTCATTTCAACAATTTTCACCAGGAGTGGACTCCATTCAATAAAGACTTTTTTTTGCTCATCCATAAGAAGCAACTCCTCATCTGTTCAATTTTGATCATGAGATTGCAGCAATGCCATCCCATCTTCAGGCTCCACTTCTAATTCTAGTTCTCTTGTTATTTCCACCATATTGCAGTTAACTTACTTCCTTCATTGAACTCTTGAACCCCTCAAAGTCATCCATGAGGGTTGGAATCAACTTGGTACAAACTCCTATTAATGTTGATATTTTGACCTCTTCCCATGAATCATAAATGCCTTTAATGGAATCTAGAATGGAAAATCCTTTCCAAAAGGTTTTCAATTTACTTTTTCCAGATCCATCAGAAGAATCACTACCTTTGCAAACTATATTTCTTAAATAATAAGACTTGATAGTTGAAATGACTCCTTCATCCATAGAATGGATGTTGTGTTAGCAGGCATGAAAACAACACTAATCTCATTGTACATCTCCATCAGAGCTTTTTGGTAACCAGGTGCACTGTCAATGAGCAGTAATATTTTGAAAGCAATAGTTTTCAACAATAGGGATAAAATATTCAGTAAAGCATGTTATAGAAAGATGTGCTGTCATCCAGGTTTTGTTCCATTTATAGAGCACATATTAAGCATAATTCTTAAGGGTCTTACGATTTTCAGAATTGTAAATGAGCATTGGCTTCAACTTAAAGTCACCAGTTGCATTAGCCCCTAACAAGAGAGTCAGCCTGATACCAGACATTGGCTTCTCTTCTCCAGCTATGAAAGTCCTAGATAGCAACTTCTTCCAATAGAAGGCTGTTTCATCTACAATGAATATTTGCTGTTTAGTGTAGCTACTTTCATTAATGATCTTAGCTAGATACTCTGGATAATTTGTTGCAGTTTGTACATCAGCACGTGCTGCTTCACCTTATACTTTTATGGAGATGGCTTCTTTCCTTAAACCTCACAAATCAACCTCTGCTAGCTTCAAACTTTTCTTCTGCAGCTTCCTCACCTCTCTCAGCCTTCACAGAATTGAAGAGAGTAAGGGTTGTGCTCTGGATTAGGCTTTCACTTAAGGGATGGTTGTGGCTGGTTTGATCTATCCAGATTCTTAAAACTTTCTCCATATTAGCAGTCAGGCTATTTCCCTTTCTTATCATTTATGTATTCACCAGAGTAGCACTTTTAAGTTCCCTCAAGAACTTTTCCTTATGCATTCATAACTTGGCTGTTTGGCACAAGCAGCCTAGCTTTCAGCCTATCTTGGGTTTCAACATGTCTTCTTCACTAAGCATAATAACTTCTAGGTTTTGATATAAACACATGTGACTCTTCCTTTCATTTGAACACTTAAAGGCCATGATAGGGTTATTGCCTAGCCTAAATTTAATATTGTTGTGTCTCAGGGAATAGGGAGGCCTAAGGAGATGGAGAGAGATAAGGCCAGGAGGGGCATGGTGGGCAGCCAGTTGGTAGAGCAGACAGAAAATGCACGTTTATGGATTAAATTTGCCATCATATATGGGCGTGGTTCATGGCACTCCAAAATGATTACAATAGTAACATCAAAGATAACTGATGACAAGTCACCATAGAGATCTAATAATAATGAAAAAGTTTGAAATATTTGAGTTACCAAAATATTATACAGAAATCCAGTGAG
>NW_024420586.1:26972952-26976902 GCF_014898765.1 Herpailurus yagouaroundi
TAGACTTGCTCAACACAGGGTTGCCACAAACTTTCTTTTTGTAAAAAATGCAATGTCTGCAAAGTGCAATAAAATGAAGTATGCCTATATTAACTCATATTTCCCTCACAACAAATGTGTAAGTTTATTACAATTATCTTCATTTTAAAGATTAGGAGACTAAGGCCCAGAAAGGATAAAGGATATGCTCAAGGTCATACAGATCCACGTGCTGACTTCATAATGCTCTGGCGTTCACCTGTTCTAGTGGGAAGCAGTAGGTCCTCAGACCCACCAGACATGCTCCAATGCCTGGCATCTTTCACTGTCCCCATGTGCTTGGCCACCTGGCATGGCCAGCCTTTCCCAGATACACCCCCCTAGTGCTCTGGGCCTCCCCAGGTGCCCAGTGTGCAGGTGCCTACTGAAACTTAACCTGAAAACAGATAGACTGGCTGACCTGGGGAGCCAGATGTGGTGACACCCTGTACCTGCTGAACTCCAAGCTCCCCAGGATGTTTGTTCTAAGGAAGGTGATCTTCCATACTGTGTCTACATGATAAAATTGAAGAAATGCTGTAATTCTTTATGGCTATATTTGAGGAAAACTTCATGATTACCCAAGGAGTTGAATAATGTGTACTTTGAGTATAGATTTTAAAGGGAAAATAATTAAATGTATTATTTATTGCCCCTTGTGGAAAATAGTGCCTTATGTAGAAAATAGGCAGCCTGGCTCCAGAGCCCACATGTATAAATACTATGTATGCTATTTAGATTTAGAAAGGTTGAAAAATTGACTCACTCAGTATAAGCCACAAAAATTGTCAGATGATAGATACTAGGAGAGACACTAGGTATTCTTTTTTTATGTTTATTTATTTTGAGAGAGGGGGGAGGACTAGAGAGAGAAGGTGAGAGGATCACAAGCAGGTTCCATTGTGTCATCTCAGAACCAGATGTGGGGCTCCATCTCACAAACTGTGAGATCATGCATGACTTGAGCTGAAATCGAGTCTGACACTTAACTGACTGAGCCACCCAGGTACACCAATACTAGGCTTTCTGACTCCAAATTCTGTGCTCTTTTCACCATGTATTTATTTATTTATTTGCTCGCTCAATAAACATTAAGCACTACCATGAGCCAAGCCCTGTACTAGGCCCTGGGCATAAAATTCCTCCTCATAGGAAGCAATAGACAAGCCAAAAGCAAAGCATAGCATGATGATTAAGAGCATAGTTTCCATACTCATTGTATATAGGTTCAAATCATAACATCACTACATATTAGCAGTAGGATGAACCTTGATGTCCTCATCCATAAAATGGATATGATAATATCAGTACTCTTAATAGGATTGTCATGGTGATGACTGAATGTATTAATATATGCAATAAACTTAGAAAGTTGCCCAGCATGTAAGTATTAGATGCTATCATCATCATCATCAATCATCAATCACTGTTGCTGTTTTTGGTGCTAGCTGTTTCTCTGTTCTATGATACAGTGCCAATGGCTAAAGGAAAACCCTAAACCAGTGTTTAAAGAAGAGCCCAAGAATGTCTGGAAGGATGACTGATAAAAGGTAGGCAGGGATCAGATCATAGAGAACTTTGAATGCCATGCACTATGCCAAGCTATGTAGCAGAATGGGATTGGAGAAGGGTCTCCAAAGAGGTGGTTGACCAACACCTACATTTCTGCTATTTCAAGGAAGAGTAGGCTGGGTGATCAACCTGTACATGTGGTCTAGTGCCCCTAGCATGCAGCAAACTATTTTTCCCTAAACTATGGTCACAAGATTGAAGAGTTGGGAGTTGCCATATGAACTGTTTGTTTTGAAAAAAAATTCCACCCTTCTTCAGTTGTCAGCGACCTTTTGCTCCACCTGGTAAGAGCTGTAGGTCATCATTTAATGCCCATGACCTTAGGCAGTGAGTGACTGAGGAGTAATGAGGCTATTAGACAGTGGCTTTTGGATCTGACTTCTATCAAGTGAGGATTTGGAAGCAGAGTTGGTTGAGAGAAAGGGGATGTGACATTGCACTGGGATCCTGGGTAGTCTGAGGCCAAAGGAGTCAGACACTTTAAGAATCTAGTCAGAATATCTTCCAAACAACTTGAGATGTTTCAATCTGATTACAAGGATTGTCCTTCATAAAATCATACATTCCAACATGGGCCTGACAAGTCAGTGTCAGTTTTAAGGGCACTGTAGTTTTTTGGTTGTTTCTCATCTTCTCTATTTCCAAGGTCACCTGCCTGAGCTACTAGGCCCTGGGGAGTCTGGAAAGAAAAAGAACTAACATTCCTCACATTTGTATAATACTTTATGATTTACAAAGAGCTCCCACATTCATTGGATTCTAAAGAAACCCTAAAAGGGAGACAAGGCAAGCGTTTGCATGGTTATCATTTCCTATTTTACACATGAGCAAATTGAGGCAAAGAGAGGGGAAGGCCCATGCCCACACAGCCAGTGAGTGGTGGAGCTAGGACTGTGTATTAGTTTTCTATGCCACATAAAAAATTATCACAAACTTAGCAGCTTAAAACACCATATATTTATCATTTACCAATTTATTTTGTCAGAAGTCTGGGCATTGCTTAAATGAGCCCTCTGTTTTGGGTCTTTCAAGGCTGCAATCAAGGTGTTGGTCAGGGCTAGATTCTTATCTGGAGGTTCGACTAATGAACAATCTGCTTCTGTATTAATGTGATTGTTGGTAGCATTCAGTTCCTTGCAGTTGTACAATTCATGGCAGTTTGTTTCTTCAAAGCCAGCAAGGGGAGAGGGAGGAAGTCTGCTAGCAAGATGCTGCCATATATAACACAATGTAATCATGACAGTGACATCCCATCACCTTTGCCATATTCTATTGGTTAGGACCAAATCATAGGTTATACCCCCACTTCAGGGGAAGGGATTACACAGGGACATGGACACCATAAAGTGGCAATTATGACTGTCATCTTAAAGTTTGTTTGCCATAGATTCCAACCTAGCTTTGTCTGACTCCAAATCTAGTGGTCTTTCTACGGGATCACACTGTTGCTGCCAGGGATGCATGATATCCATTCCTAATACCCCCAGATGTGGGGTATTGAAAGATGCACTTGTCAAGGACAGAGTAGAAGAAATCTAAGAAGCCTACTCTGCCATTAAACTTGTGCCCTGTGTCACATAGCCTAGGGTCCTAATCAACTGATGTATGAATACACTCCCATTTTCTTAATTTAGAACAAGACAAATCATCACTTCTAAAGATGGAATGTTGTTTTGAGACAATTTTGTGCAAACCCTGAGCTTGTTAACTTCAAAAAAGGAGGGATGCCTTTTAATTTCAGGAGACTTCAGCTCTTATCCTGACAACTTCCAAATTACGTACAAAGGCAAAGGGAGTCATGCTGTATTTTCTTTCTTTTGCCTTTGTAGCTTAGCCCCATTAGTTTGATCCCATAATGACTGTCAGAGAAGAAGTGGCCTTGGAGGAAAGGGCTTAAAGAGAACTCTTTAAATCTCCCAGCCAGGACCAGAAAGCTTTCTGTGAATGGTTTCTAAAGTTTAGGCTTGTTTGCAAAAAAAGCCCTGTATCTCTCTCCAGCAGCCTGTTCTTAATTGACAGTAGGGGATACCTCAACTATTCATTTTATTTCATTAATTTAGTCAGTCATTCAAGAAATATTGAGAACTTCTTTGTGTAAGGCACCATTCTAGGTACTAGCAATACTGAGATCACCATCCTTATACTAAAAAAACCCATAGTAAAGACTCAGATAAGAAAATAGAAGACTATAGAGCTGCTTTAATAGAGGTATGTACTGAACCTGTGAGATTCTTCTGAGGGGGTGAATAAAGAGAGGTGCTTACTTAAGACTGCAAACTCAAAGCTTCCAGGACCAAGCAAAGGAATCAAATAGGTGGATGCAGGGAGTGGTGGATTTTGTACTAAACTGGAGGGCATTG
>NW_024420586.1:26977002-27000993 GCF_014898765.1 Herpailurus yagouaroundi
ATATATATATATATATATATATATATATATATCGTGTGGTCCTAATAAAACATAGCCTACAAGCTGCCCATTTGTGACCCTAGTTTACACAAAGAAAGTAGTGTTTGTGCTATGATTTAAATGACAACAGCAAACACTTATACAGAGGTTACTGTGCACCACCTATGCTTATAAACAATTTAAATATATAACTCATTTAATCTCCATAACATCCTATTAGGTAGGTACTTTTATTAGCCCTATTTTATATATGGGGAAGTAGAAATCCAGAGAAGGTAGATAATTTGAGGTCACATAGCTAACAACCAGAGCTTGAATTTAAAATCAGGCAGCCTGGTTTCAGAGCCCATGCTCCAAACTACATATATGTATACATGCATATATCCTCAACTTTTGCTAAAGTATGATTAAGTGTTTGAAAGGTGGTAAGAAAGCATGCCATGCAGAGGAAGTAGCATGTGTGAAGATGGAGGCCTGGAGAATTTGAGGGATTCCAGAGTCTATAAACAGTGTAGTATTTCTGGAACAGCAAATGTATGTTTTGGGGTGGTGGTGTGGGAAATAGGTGGAGCAGGGTAAGGAGATGAATAGGAATTAGGCTAGACAGAAAAAATCAGCAAAATACTTGTAGCCATGCAATTATCATATTCATCCCTTGGAGATACATTTATTAAGCACTTGTATGCCAAAACACAAGGCATTGTGCTAAGCACTAAGATAGACCTAGGCAAAAAGTGTTTGAGGACAGTGGGTTCAGAGAAGGGACATTAAATTCAGCACAAGGAAATCTGGGAGCATTTCCCAGAAAAATTGTTAGTTTGGCCTAAGTCTTGAAGGAAAAGTAGGGGTTGACTAGACAAAGGATACAGGAGAGGGCATTGTAAAGAGAGGGAACAGGATATACAAAAGTATTTCTGAACTCATGGTAAAAATGACCTTTCTTCTTACCTCAAGTTTTTCTTTTCCTTTCTATCCTCTCACCTATTCACATGTCACAATGGGAAATAGAAAGTCAGAGGACAATTGAACTGGGAGTTGCTCCACAGGATTTCCACATTTTGGCATACCTATCAGAGGCAAGCGGAATAAATTTGGGGTTAGAATAACTGAATATGGGCTCAGACACTTTATTCACATTAATTACAATTAACTCAAATCATTGATCAACCCTGCAAGCTTTTCCTTTTAATCCTTCACCCCTATTTTATAGATGAGGAAATGGAGGCTCAGAGAAGTGATGCCACCTGTTCAAAGTACTCTGCTAGTAACTGGTACAATTTGGGGCTTGAGCCCAGGACTGTCTGGCTTCAAAGCCTGTGTTCTCATCTTCTCAACCTCTGAGAGTCTTCTTTCAACCAAAAGCAATTCTGTCTCTTAGTAACAATAGCTAAAAATGATTTATTGCAAGCTTAGTCTATAATTCCAAACTGCTTCCTTCAACATGTCATTCCTCTTGGCTTTCTCAGCTGTAAAATGAGGCTGTGATGGAAATTACTACTGTTCATCACGAATCAGTTCCTTTCTACTTTCAGTAATACAGGATATTATACTTTGCCATCTTAAAGGGTTTTTTTTTTTGTTGTTGTTTTTAATTTAAATCCAAGTTAGTTTACATATAGTGTAATAATGGTTTCAGGAGTAGAATTTAGTGATTCATCATGACATATGACACCCAGTGCTCATCCCAACAAGTGCCCTCCTTAATGCTCATCAACCATTTAGCCCATCTCCCCAACCACCTTCCCTCCAGCAACCCTCAGTTTGTTCTCTGTATTTAAGTCTCTTATGGTTTGCCTCCCTCGCTGTTTTTTTATCTTATTTTTCTTTCCCCTCCCCTATGTTCATCTGTTTTATCTCTTAAATTACACATATGAATGAAATCATATATTTGTCTCTGACTTATTTCACTTAGCATAATATATTCTAATTACATGCACATGGTTACAAATGGCAAGATTTCATTCTTTTTAATCACTGAGTAGTATTCCATTGTATATATACCACATCTTCTTTATCCATTCATCAGTCAATAGGCACTTGGTTTGCCATCTTAAAGTTAAATGTGGCCCATTGACTTGCTCTGACCCACGTGATATGAGCAAAAGTGATGTGTCACTTTAGGGTGGGAGCATTTAAGAGATCACGTGATTCTTTGTCCTCTCTTGTCCCTGCTACTGGACATTTCAAATGGTAGTGCTTCCATTAACTTTGGTTTCTGTGTGAAGATGACATGGACCAGAGTCCTCTACTGACCAGTAAATAAATACATAGAACGAGTAAAAATACATACTTTCATTGGTTTAAAGCCACTGAAATTCTGGGATCATTTGTTCCCTCAGCATAGCCTATTATATTCTGAGGAATGCACAGGAAAATGCTTTCTAGCTCATAGATTTATTGTAAAAATCAATGAAATAATGGGAGTGGAGGTGCTTTATAACCTCTGAAGCTGTGTGCTTATGCCATGTATTATTACTTGCCAAGTGGTATATCTGAATGCAGGTCCTATTGAGTTGTGTTCTAATAGATTTTCACAAATAGAACTTTAAGACACTTACACTGTATTTTTTTACATTATAGGCAGATATTTAATTGTTTGCATAATGCTTTTATGTGGGAATTTTCTCTTCTGATAGGGCGGGAACCAACTCTGAGATCTGAAGATTTCTCAAAGACTATGAGTAGCTGATAACCAGTCCCTCTGAGCACAACAGTTACTACTAGTTCCATTTTCTTTCTATCTAGGCTCAAAGAAACAATTGGGGTGGGAAGAAATGCCACTTCTCCCAAAAAGTAACTCTGGATTATACCTGTTCTAGAGCAGAGGAAAGGCGGTTTATCCTGGGCCTGACAGTTCTAAGTCAGTAACTCCACCAAATGATGACTTGCAAACATTAGCCTAAAAGGGCTAATCATGACACTTGTCATGTAGTGTGGCTTGGATCATTTATGAACACGGGAAGAAATCAACCCTTCCCCCAGGACTTCCTTCACTCAAGCCCAAAAATGTTGCCATGGAAAAGCTGAGCACTAGAGAGTTTTTAGGCCAGAGACTTACCCAGACCTAAACAACATCTGCCACCAGTTTCTCCCTTGTCCAAGAGACTCTAAGAACAATAACTATCTTTTTTCTTTGAACATAGAAGTTATTCCTAAGAACATTTATGCTTCTTGTTCCCTCTGACTAGAATTCTCTTCTCACAGGTCTTCCCCTGTCTGCCTCTTCTCATCATTCAGATTATAATTCAAAGCTAACTCTTTAGAGAAACCTTTGCCCCTTTTGGTGTTATCCCCGCCCCAATTGCTCCCTATGTCCTTACCCTAATTTATTTTACTTTAGACCATCTGTATCAATATGATGTTATATTTTATATTTATTATTTATTTTGTACAGTTATTTATTTCTTATACATTTATTTTATGCGTTGTTTTTTGCTTTCTTTTTTAATTAATTAATTAATTAATTATTTTTTAAATGAAATTTATTGTCAAATTGGTTTCCATACAACACCCAGTGCTCATCCCAACAGGTGCCCTCCTCAATGCCAATCACCCACTTTCCTCTCTCCCCCACCCCCCATCAACCCTCAGTTTGTTCTCAGTATTTAAGAGTCTCTTATGGTTTGCCTCCTTCCCT
This sequence comes from Herpailurus yagouaroundi, assembly GCF_014898765.1. Classification (NCBI taxonomy): domain Eukaryota; kingdom Metazoa; phylum Chordata; class Mammalia; order Carnivora; family Felidae; genus Herpailurus; species Herpailurus yagouaroundi. Next base: position 26,980,640 of record NW_024420586.1, read on the forward strand.
CTCTCTAACTTTTTTTCCCCCTTCTCCTCCCCCCTGGTCTTAATTTTTTTTTAATGTTTATTTTTGAGAGAGAGAGAGAGAGAAAGAGAGAGAGAAGGGGAGGGGCAGAGAGAGGGAGTCACAGAACCCGGAGTAGGCTCCAGGCTCCAAGCTGTCAGCACAGAGCCCAATGTGAGGCTCGAACTCACAAACCATGAGATCATGACCTGAGCTGAAGTCGGACCCTTAACCAACTGGGCCACCCAGGTGCCCCAAGTTTGATAAATTCTTTATAGATTTTGGATACTAACCCTTTGTCTAATATGTCATTTGGAAATATCTTCTCCCATTTTGTAGATTGCCTTTTAGTTTTGTTGTTTCCTTTGCTGTGCAGAAGCTTTTTAACTTGATTATGTCCCAATGGTTCATTTTTGCTTTTGTTTCCCTTGCCTCTGGAGATGTATCTAGTAAGAAGTTGGTATGGCCTGAGGTCAAAGAGATTGCTGCCTGTGTTCTTCTAGTTTCCTGTCTCACATTTAGGTCTTACATCCATTTTGAATTTATTTCTGTGTATGGTGTAAGAAATTGGTCTAGTTTCATTCTTATGCATGTTGCTATCCAGTTTTTCCATCACCATTTGTTGAAGAGACCTTCTTTTTTCCACTGGATGTTCTTTTCTGCTATGTTGATGATTAGTTGACCATATTGTTGTGGGACCATTTCTGGATGATGAATGGATAAAGAAGATGTGGTGTATATGTACATATGTGTGTATATACACACATACATACACACACACAATGGAATACTACACAGCCATAAAAAAGAATGAAATGTTGCCACGTGAAATGATGTGGATAGAGCTAGAGCATATTATTCTAAGTGAAATAAGTCAGTCAGAGAAATATATATATATCATATTTTTTCACTCATATATGGATCTTGAGAAACTTAACAGAAGACCATGGGGGAAGGGAAGGGGAAAAAATAGTTACAAACAGAGAGGGAGGGAGACAAACCACAAGAGACTCTTAAATACAGAGAATAATCTGAGGGTGGACAGGAGGGTGGGGTAGAGGGAAATGGGTGATGGGCATTGAGGAGGGCACTGGTTGGGATGAGCACTGGGTGTTGTATGTAAGCCAATCTGACAATAAATTATATTTAAAAAATAAAAAACAAAACAAAATTAAATAAAAATAAAAACTTGAAATATTAAAAAATAAAAATAAAAGTTAAAAATATACAGTTCAGTATGTGTTTAAAATCTTCTATATAGAGAAAAAGCACTAAACTAGAAATTAAGGAAGAAACAGGGAAAATATGTGCATTAAATATGATAGGAAAAGATTAATACCTACATGTGTGGGGTATCAAATATACACTAGATAAAAAGGCAAAGAACAAGAAAATAATTCACAGAAGAAGAAATATAAACAGTAAATAAACATATGGGGAAAAGTTGAAGGTTACTAATAACAAAGGAAATGTAAAGTGAATTAGTAAGTAAATAGGAAGCACCTATTAAATCAGTTTATAATAGTTTGGTCCTTTTGCAAAGCAATTTGGCAATATGGGGAAGCAGTGATCAAAATACTTATATTCTTTTTTAAAAATCAGTTTGTACCTTTTAATCCCCTTTATTTCACCCATCTTCCTGGCCTACTTCCCTTCTGACAACTCTCAGTTTGTTCTCTGTATTTAGAGTCTGGGTTTTTTGTCTCTTTTTTTCTTTGGTTGTTCATTTGTTTTACTTTTTAAATTCCACTTATCATTGAAATCATTTGGTATTTGTCTTTATCTGACTTATTTCACTTAGCATTAAACCCTCTAGGCCCATCCATGTTGCTGGAAATGGCAAGATCTTTCTTTTCTATGGCTGAGTAATAGTTTATTGTATATGTATATATACAATATATATGTGTATATACACACACACATATATATATGTAATTTCTCTTTTTGCTACTATATATATATATATATCTCACATCTTCATGTATAAATGGATACTTTGGCTAATTCTATACCTTAGCTATTGTAAATAATGTTGCAATAAATGTAGGAGTGAACATATATTTTCAACTTAGTATTTTCATTTCTTGAGTAAATACCCAGTAGTGAAATTATTGGATCAAGTGATATTTTTATTTTTAATTTTTTGAGGAAACTCCATATTTTTTCCATAGTGGCTACAAATTTGCATTCCCACCAATAGTAATAGGCATGATGGTTCCTTTTTCTCCACATCCTTGCCAACACTTATCTCTTTTTTATTCTAACCATTCTAACAGGTGTAAGGTTATATCTTACTGTGCCTTTGATTTTCATGTCCCTAATGATTAGTGATGTTGAGCATCTTTCAATCTGTCTTTAGAAAAATGTCTATTCAGGTCCTCTGCTCATTTTTATTTATTTTTGTAATATTTATTTATTTGGGGGAAGAACGCAAGTGGGGGAAGGGGCAGAGAGAGGGGCACAGAGGAGCTAAAGTGGGCTCTGTGCTGACAGGATGACAGCAGTGAGCCCAGTGTGGGGCTTGAACTGATGAACTGCGAGATCATGACCTGAGCTGAAATCAGTTGCTCAACCGACTGAGCCATCCATGTGCCCCTCCTCTGCCCATTTTTAAATGAGATTATTTGTTTTTTTGGTGTTAGGGTATATACCTTATTTATATTTTTTGGATATTAACCCTTTACTGGATATATCATTTGCAAATATCTGCTGCCATTCAGTAGGTTGCCTTTTCATTTTGTTGGTTTCCTTCACTGTGCAGAAGCCTTTTATTCTGATAGTCCCAGTAGTTTATCTTTGCTTTTGTTTTCCTTGCCTGAGAAGGCATATCTAGAAAAATGTTTCCATGGCTGATGTCAAAAAGATTACTGCCTACATTTTCTTCTAATGTTATGGTTTTAGGTATCACATTTAGTTTTTTAATCCATCTTGAATTTATTTTTGTGTATGGTACAACATTCCTTTGCATGTTGCTATCCAGTTTTCTTAGCATCATTTGTTGAAGAGACTGTGTTTTCCCCATTTTATATTCTTGCCTCTTTTTATAGATTAATTGACCATATAAGCATTGGTTTACTTCTATTTATTCTGTTCTGTTGATTTTTTTTTTCTATTTTTGTGTGGGTACCTTATTGTTTTGATCACTACAGCTTTGTAGTATGTTTTGAAATTTGGAATTGTGATACCTCCATCTTTGTTCTTCTTTTCTATATTGCTTTGGCTATTTGGGGACTTTTGTGGTTACATACAAATTTTAGTATTATTCTATTTCTGCGGAAAATGCTGTTGGTATTTTGACAGGGATTGCATTAAATCTGTAGGTTGCTTTGGGTTGTATGGACATTTTAACAATATTTGTTCTTCCAATTCATGAGCATTGAATATATTTCCACTTGTGTCATCTTCAATTTCTTTCGTAGATGTTTTATAATTTTTGGAGTATAGGTCTTTCATCTCCTTGGTTAAGTTTATTCCTAGATATTTTATTATTTTGGTGCAATTATAAATGAAATTGTCTTCCTAATTTCTTTTTGCTACCTCATTATTATTTTATAGAAATGCAACAGATTTCTGTATATTAATTTTGTATTCTGTGATTTTACTGAATTCATTTATCAGTATTGATAGTTTTTTGATGGAATCTTTGGCTTTTCTATATATAATATCATGTCATTTGCAAATAGTGAGTTTTACTTCGTCCTTACTGATTTGAATGCCTAAAATAGTTACATTCCTTGACCTAGTAATCCCACTCCTGAGAGTCAATACCAAGAGAACAATTCAATAGAAAAAAAACCTATATGTATGAATATTTTTATAAGAGTAAGAATACAGAAACACCTAAAGCATAACAACAAGGTAAAGACTTTGAAATTTAAAGTTATTATTATTAAAACTATTCAGAAGCATTAAACTATATGTCAGAGGTGAGGAAACTAAGGCATATGAAAGTGAAGTCAGTTATCTAAGTTCACCCAGTCAGTAAGTGGTAAAGCTGGAACTTGAACTCAAGCAATGGAGCAATCAGAGTCTGGGGTTGTCTTAGTCTTCTCAGTCTGCAATGACAAAATACCATAGACAGGGTGGCTTAAGCAACATAAATTTATTTTCTCACAGTTCTGGAGGCTGGAAATGCAAAAATCAAAGTTCTAGCAGAGTTCAGTTTCTGGTGAGAGCTCTCCTCCTGACTTCAGAGAGCTGCTTTCTTGCTGTGCTCTCATGTAGTGGAGAAAGAGAGAGATCTCTGGTGATTCTTCCTCTTTTTTAAGGACACCAGTTCTGTAAGATCAAGGCTCCACCCTTATGGCCTCATTTAGCCTTAATCACCTCCTTAAAGGTCCTATCTCCAATACAGTCGTCACATGGGGGACTAGGACTTCCACCTATGAATTTTAGAGAGACACAATTCAGTCCATAGCATTTTGCTCCTGACCCCCAAAATTCATTCCATCCTAACAGTCCTCATTTCAGCATTACTCTAAAGTCTAGGTCCAAAATCTATTATCATCTAAATCAGGTATGGATGAGTCTCAAAGAGTGATTCATCCTGAAGCAAAATCCTCCCCAGTTGAGAACCTGTAAAACCAGACCAAGTTATGTGCTTTTAAAATGCAATGGTAGGATAGGCATAAGATAGGCATTTCCAATTGAAAAGAGAGAAATAGGAAAGAAGAAAGAGTGAAGGGTCCCAAACAAGTCCAAGACCTATCAAGGCAAATTCCATTAGATGTTAAAGCTTGATGGTTTTTTTGTTTCTTTTTTATTTGAATATAAATACAACACATGATGTTACATTAGTTTCAAATGTACAACATAGTGATTCAACAACTCTATACCTTAAGCTATGCTTGCCACAAATGTAGTTACCATCTGTCACCATACAACGCTATTATAATATCATTGACTGTATTTTCCATTCTGCACCTTTGACTTATTCATTCCATAATCATAACCCTGTATCTTCCACTCCTCCTTACCCATTTTGCCCATTCCCCCAAACCTCCTCTCCTCTGGTAACCATCAGTTTGTCCTCTGTATTTATAGGGTATAATTCTACTTATAATTCTTTTTGGCTCAATGACCCACCTTCTGGATACACAAGGGTGATAGTCCCTCCCCCTTTGCTCCAGGCAGCCCTGTCCACACAGCTCTAGTCAAAGGCCATCTGGCTTGTTAAAACTGAGGGGACAGCCCCAGCCTTTGAAAACAAGGAAACAGCCCTGATGTTCCTTTAAGGGTCATTCTTTCCTTTTCTTGAAAAATAGTGTATGTTCACAGTCAAAGAGCTCTAATGTTCAGTCCTGTGGGATCTAATCTTCCTTCATTTTGTCTCATTTTTTTTTCTGTCTTCTTTAATCCCAGATGTCAGTGTTTCTGTTGGTGTCAACCCATCTCTATTTCTAGCTTCTTATGAGATGGCTAATCAATCAGTTTATAAGTCACACCCATGAACTCTTTATCAAATGCTTATTCAGCCACACCTTTAGTGTTCTCTTCAGGACAAGCCTCCTCATTTTTTAAAAATAAGATAGAATATACTGAGAATATAGAATACTGGGAATAGGATAGACTGAAAATTGTCCAAATCTCCAAGTTCTGGTTCCTTTTTGCCTAATAATTTCTTCTTAAATTCATCTCTCTTCTCACATTTTACTATAAAAAGTAAGGATGACCAAAGCTGCATCTTCAATACTTTGCTTATAAATCTCATTTGCTAATATCCAATTTTATCACTCTCAAGTTCTACCTTCCACAAAACACTGGAGCACAATTCACCCAAGTTCACTGCCACTATAACAAAGATCACCTTTCCTCCTCTTTCCAATAATAATCTGTTCCTCATTTCTGTCTTAGATCTCACCATACTTGTCCTCAATGTGCATATTTCTACATGCACCTCAAAACTCTTACAGTTTCTACCCATTACTTAAGTCCAAAGCCACATTTTCAGGTATTTTTTGCGTTAGCACCCTACTTCTATGTACCAAAATCTGTATTAATCAGGGGGTTATCCAGAGAAACAGAACCAACAGAAAGCATGTGTGTGTGTGTGTGTACACACATATGTATATGACATAAGAATTAGCTTATGTAATTATGAAGGGTAAAAAGTCCCAAGATCTGCAGTAGGCAAGCTGGAGACCTAGGAGAGCTGATGATGTAGTCCTAATCCTACTCTTAAGTCCTGAGAAACAGGATAGCTAATGGTGTAAGTTCCAGTCACAGCCAGAATGCTCAAGATCCCAAAAGAGTTGATTTTTCAGTTCAAGTCCAAAGGCAGGAAAAGACATATGTCAGGCAGGAGGAGTTCCTTATTTTTCACAGCACAGTCAATATTTTCTTCTATTCAGGCCTTCAATGAATTGTATAGGGCCCACTCACATTAGGGAGGGCAATCTGCTTTACTCAATCTACCAATTCAAATCTTAATCTTATCTAGAACTATCCTCCTAAACACACCCAGAAAAATGACCAAATGTCTGGACAACCCATGGACCAGTCAAGTTTACACAAAACTGTCACAGTGTGCTTAACCATGGGGTTATTTTAATAGTGCATATTTTAATAGTGCCTGACACTTACTAATTGGCCTTTTGTACCATTTTCTTAATTATTTTGCTATTTACCTTCCCAAGTGTATTTCTGGATTCTAAAAGTTATTATTAGGATTTGCATTGGAATTGCCTTGTTTAATTCAATCTCTATGCTACTGCCAAGGCAAACTTCTTCAAGTACAAATCAGATAGTGTTCCTTTCTTGATTAAAATATTTTTGGGGCACCTGGGTGGCTCAGTCAAACATTTAACTCTTGAATTGGGCTCAGGTCATGATTTTATGGTTTGTGAGTTTGAGACCCGTGTTGGGTTCTGTGCTGTCAGCACAGAGCCTGCTTGAGATTCTTTCTGTCTCTCTCCCCCTCAAAATAAATAAATAAACATTAAAAAATATTTTTATAGTTTCCCAAGCTCTCTAAACTCCTCAGCATGATACTAGACCTCTCATAATCTGACCCCTGTCAATTAATGTAGCCTCCTTCCCAACCTCTCTTGTTACGCTCTAGTCATCTTTCAAAATTTTCATTTCCCAAAAGTGCACTCTCTCTTTCTCCCCTGCTTTTGCTCATGCTTATCCCTCTGCTTGGAATGTTTTACTAATTCTCCTGTACTAGATAAACTCCTATACTTATAAATCTGTGTTTTCTGTGAAGCTTTTCCTTAACCCTACAATATTAGTTAGGGGCTATCCTTCTGTGTCCCATGGTTTTCTGTATTTACATCCACTTTGACACTTATCTCTGTAAGGCTATTTCCTTTTTAGTTGTCTGTTTTTCCTACAGGACTGCATGCTTCTTGAGATTAGATACACTGTTGCATACCCAGCACCCAGCATGCTGTTAGTTTGCTGTATATATGTTTGTTGAAAAAATGAGCTATTTTACAATAATGAAATGTATAAAGAGGTTGTTATAATTGTTAATCAGAGAGGTAATGAGAAACGGACTTAGTGTGACAGCAATGGGAATAGCAAAGAGAAAACATATTTAAGATACTTAAAAGCTCACCAAACTCCACACCCCCCAAAAAAACAAATAATCCAGTGAAGAAATGGGCAGAAAACATGAATAGACACTTCTCTAAAGAAGACATCCAGATGGCCAACAGGCACATGAAAAGATGCTCAACGTCGCTCTTCATCAGGGAAATACAAATCAAAACCACACTCAGATGCCACCTCACGCCAGTCAGAGTGGCTACAATGAACAATTCAGGAGACTATAGATGCTGGTGAGGATGTGGAGAAACGAGAACCCTCTTGCACTGCTGGTGGGAATGCAAACTGGTGCAGCCGCTCTGGAAAACAGTGTGGAGTTTCCTCAAAAAATTAAGAATAGACCTACCCTATGACCCAGCAATAGCACTGCTAGGAATTTACCCAAGGGATACAGGAGTACTGATGCATAGGGGCACTTATATCCCAATGTTTATAGCAGCACTCAACAATAGCCAAATTATGGAAAGAGTCTAAATGTGCATCAACTGATGAATGGATAAAGAAATTGTGGTTTATATACACAATGGAATACTACGTGGCAATGATAAAGGATGAAATATGGCCTTTTGTAGCAATATGGATGGAACTGGAGAGTGTTATGCTAAGTGAAATAAGTCATACAGAGAAAGACAGATACCATATGTTTTCACTCCTATATGGATCCTGAGAAACTTAACAGAAGACCATGGGGGAAGGGAAGGAAAAAAAGTTAGCGAGGGAGGTAGCCAAAACATAAGAGACTCTTAAAAACTGAGAACAAACTGAGGGTTGATGGGGGGTGGGAGGGAAGGGAGGGTGGGTGATGGATATTGAGGAGGGCACCTGTTGGGATGAGCACTAGCTGTTTTATGGAAACCAATTTGACAATAAATTTCATATTTAAAAAAAACATGGGAAATGAAAAAAAAAGATACTTTTGAGGGGTGGAAGGCTGAAGGAGAGAAAGAAGACAAAGATGACTAGGTTTCTTGGCAGAGAAAGTGGTAGTGGCAATAATAAAAGGGAATAGATGATGAAGAACTGGCTTGGGAAAGTAGATACGTGTTGTTAGGATAAGTATAGCAGGTGAAAGTACAAAATCCAGGTAAAGATGTCCAGACAGCAACTAGAAATACTAACTAGAGACTGAGATTGAGATGAGGAGACCAAAATCACCCAGAAAGGATACCTGATATTGTGGGAAAATGGTGGCAAAGAAAGAGTGTGCAGAAAAGAAAAAAAGAGACTCATGAGGAAAACCTTCTCTGAGTGAGCCAGAGCAAAAATGGAGCCTTGAAAGGCAAAGAAAGACCTGTCAGAAAGGTAATAACAGAACCTGGCATGTGCTGGCTCATGGAAGCCTGGGGGGGGGGGGGTAGTTTCAAAAAGGAAGAAATCAGCAATGTTAAAAAATCCTAAAAGAGGAGGAAAGAGATTTAGACTATATGGAGGCTGTTGAAACATCTGAGATAATACTATAGGTTGAATGGCAGGAGCAGAAGTTAGTGTACAATTATGAATTATGAAACCAGTTTAATGGTGAAAAGATGAAAGAGATAGAACTATATGTCTAGGGAGTAGAAAGATTGAGAGAAACATATATTTAATATGGCTACTTGTAGAGTTCCTTACATAAATGATTGAGTAATTAAAAAGTCAACAAGATGATTGCATAGCAAATACTATTTTCTAGTCCTCCCCAGCTATACTCACACCACAAAACCCATATCAATCCTGTAAAAATGCCCATGTCATGCAATATAAACTCATGTTTTCTACCTCTATATTAGGTGGCTCAAAGCAAGTCTCTCCAATTGGGACACTCAACCCATTTCTACTCTTGAAAAAGAGATAGTTATAAATTATGGTCTCAAATTCCACAAGTTAAATGCAAACCATACCCCTTCCTGTGCAAAACATCTTTCCAGAACACCTCTCTAGGCCTCCTTCTTTTGCTGATAATGACACCCTGCCTACCCCCACAACCTCTGTCTCAATTTTTACCCTCCTTTCCTTTTTTCCACAGGGCATCCAGAGCTTCATAGTTTGTAAATAGTATTTACTCTGTATTACATCTTGATTTCATGGTAGGGATGGAGGCAGGAAAGAAGAGAAAGTGATTAGAACTAGGAAAACAGAATGGTTTATGCAAGACAACACAAGTGAAACGCTGAGCCAGATGGTCAAAAGTCCAGATTTTATGGTATCACAATCCCTGTTACTTACCCCCAAACTGAGCTTACTCGTATAGAAAGTACTCAGATAATAATTCCCAACTACAGTTGTACTTCATCCATCCAATGACCCTCCCCTTTACATACCCCATCTATAAGATCTAAGCACTTAGCTAAGCTCTTTCTGCTCAACCCAGACCTCAGGATTGCAAAATCCTTGTCTTTCAGGAAAAATGTCCCTATAAAATTCCAGGATTTTCATAGTCCTTGTGAATGGATAGAAGAGGTCTGGCTCACAGGTATCGCAAACCTGAAGAGGTCAATAGAAGGAACCTCATAATAGAAGGAACACGAGCCTGGGACTCACTTTGTTGAAACTCCACCTTTGCCAACTTATCAGATACATGACTTTGGAAAAGTCCCTTACTGAGCCTCAATTTCCCCACCTGTACCACCTGTAAAGTGAATTAGTAGTGCCAACTTCACCTATATAAGGATTAGATGTCTAGAACCTAGAAGATAGTAAATAAATGCTAATTAATTTTCCACCTATTTGTGGGAAACACCTGAATGGTAGGTGATCTATCACTGGAAATGACCTGAAACTCTGCTGCACTCCACTGAGTTCTCTACCTTGAGCATCTGGGATGGGTAGTATAAATGATTTTGATAGACCTTTTATTTCAACAAGATGACTAAAATTGCCCAAAGTACGTTTTAGGTTCTAAATCAATTTTTCTCTGCACTTGGTTATATTTCAGATTGGCTTGTTTCTGCCTCAAGGCCATCACAACATCACTTCTGGGCAAAGTGGTACTGTTATCTGTTTCCCAAAGGCTGCCTCCCACTTCCAAGTTCTCTGGCTCCCTCTTCCCTTTTTAGCACTCCTCCCTCCTTCAGAGACTTCAAGTAACACCCAGCCCTTGCTCAAGGAAATAAAACTCTCATGGGATAAAGTCCAATGATAGGCTAACAGGAGTGATGGTTTAATGAAGTGATGATCTCAATGATTTCCTAAAATCCTATCACATAAGTATCTTCCAACTTCCCCAAATAAATGCCCCACTCATTACCATGTACAGCCATGTAGCCCATCTCAAAAATGACCAATGAAACTGAGGTAAATGCATGTATGCATTTGTTCATCCATACACTTATCCATTTATTTAATATTTTTTGTTGAACTCCTTAGCTAAAAGCATTCTTTCTAGCTAGGCAAGATGAACAGCATGAGAAAAGGCAGAGAAGATTAAGGGAGAGATTGGCTGGTTCAAAGAACTCTTAGTACTTGGATTTAAATGGAGTGAAGGATGCGAATGTGCATGTGAATATAGATCAGACCTGAGAAATAGTTACAGGTCAAATCAGAAGAGGCCTTGCTTCTTCCAGTTATGGAATAAATGAGTCATAGGAATGAAAGACACAGCATAGGGAATCTAGTCAATAATATTGTAATAGCATTGTATGGTGACAGAGGGTAGCTACACTCATGGTGAATATAGCATAATGCATAAACTTGCTGAATCCCTATGTTGTACACCTGAAACTAATGTAATATCATGTGTCAACTATACTCAAATGGGGGGAAAAAAAGAAAAAGAGAAAGAGAAAGCCTTGCTTGTCATTCTGAGTAGTCTGGGACTTTATCTTGAAGGTCATGGAGAACAGATGAAATATGTTAAGCAGGACAATGACATGATCAGATGTGTTTTTAAAAGGTTACTTAAGTAGTCAGAGTGTGAACAATGCTGAGCAAACTAAACACAGCTTCAAGATATCATGCAACTGGGGGGGCCTGGCTGGCTCAGTCAGTTAAGCATCCAACTTTGGCTCAGGTCATGATTTCTCAGTCCAAGTGTTTGAGCCCCATGTGGGACTCTGTGCTGACAGCTCCCTGCTTGGAGCCTGTTTTGGATTCTCTCTCTCTTTGCCCCTCCCCCACTTCACTTGTTCTCTCTCTCCCTCTCTCTCTCAAAAATAAATAAACTTAAAAAAATATCATGCAAGTGAAAAACAGGGCCTCAGCCCATAAAAACCCCTCTTCCTTTAGGGGTCATCATAGAAACTAAAGTACAGCTTATTTAAAAGCAATGTAGTTGGGTCTGATCAGGATACCCCAAGAGAATCAGCTTTTGTTGGCAGTGAGCCCAAACCCTCTATCTATGGCCTGACCTTGACTAATTTCTGATCCTTGGATCCTGAAAAATGGAGCTGATATATGATACATTCCTATCAGCAGTCATAAATTTCTTCCATTTAAAAAATTTCCCAGATCCCACACATTCCTCTAGTTACTACTGAATCTATTTTCTCTTTACAACCACACTTCTGAAAGGATTCTCTAGTCTCACTTTTTCCACTGTTTCACCTCCTATTCATTCTTAAATTTTTTTTCAATGTTTTTGTTTTATTTTTGAGAGAGAGACAGAGCATGAGTGGGGGAGGGGCAGACAGAGAGGGAGACACAGAATGTGAAGCAGTCTCCAGGATCTGAGCTGTTAGCACGGAGGCAATGTGGGGCTTGAACGCGTGAACCGTGAGATCATGACCTGAGCTGAAGTTGGATGCTTAACTGACTGAGCCAGCCAGGTGTCCTTCACCTCCTATTCATTCTTAAACTCAATACAATCAGATTAGTGCTACCATTTCTTCACCAAACACAAGTCTCACTAAGGTTATCAATGACCGTGATACTAAGTGCAAGGGCCACTTATGGTTCTCATATTCTTTATTTACATCATAATTCTATACAGTTTATTATTTCCTTCTTAAAACATGATCTTTCTTTAGCTTCTGGGCTCAGAATTCTCCTAGCTCCTCTCCTCCTGCCTCTTTGGACTTCTTACCTCTACTTAAAATGTTGTACTCATCTAAGTTTTACCCTAAGCCCTCCAGATGAACTCAACCATCCCTATGTCTTCAATAATCATGTATATGCCAACAACTCCAGCTCTGTATTTCTAGATTTCTCTTCTGAACTTTAAAATAATATATCAGTCACCTACTTGACATGCATTTAAAATCATAACATTAGAAATAAAACTCATTATCTCTCCTCCTTTGCAGACTTAGTCTTCTTCCAGTACTCTGCAATTCAGTAACAAAGGCAATCAGTGGAGCATACCAGAATTCAAATATTCTTGAGATTTTCCTCTCCCAAATAAAAAATCATTGATATAGTCTAAATGTCCACGGCATGGTTTGACCCCTGCCAAATTCTTCAGCCTCATCTTATGTTCTACATTCATGCCAAATTTGCCTTCTTCCAACTTTGAGGATATTCAGATCTTTTGTGGTTTGCTTTGCTTTGTTTTGTTTTGTTTTGTTTTTGCCTCGGAGTATTTATATTGGTATATCTTCTTCCTGGGATGTTCTTTTCCCAAATCTTCACCTGGTGAATAACTACTCAATTTTTATATCTCAACTTAAATGAAACTTCCTTGGATGCACCTTCCTGGACCCATCTGATTAAATTGTGTCCTCCAACCTACCTTTGTCTCCTACTGGATTGTGCTCCCAGTGTGGACCATAATTTTCTTTCATAGCATTACATTATAATTTTAAGTATGTATTAATTTTTAAGGTTGTCTACATAATGACTGTCTTCCCCATTTGATTGTAAACTTCACAAAGACAGGAACACTATTATCATTGTTCTCTTTGGTGTCCTCTACATTGAGAACTGACACACAGAAGATAGTTAATGTATATTCACTCAGTGAATATATGAATGACTGAATGAATACAAGTTTTTCTCAAAGAGCATATATTTCTCTATTAAAGAGGAAGCACCTTCTGAATTTGGGGAACTACTTCATGGTCTTGATGAGTGGATAGTCTGAAAGATTGAGAATTGTCTTTGAAAATTCAGTGAAGTTTTCAACAAACTTCCCAAACAGTTTTACAATTATTTCCCAAGTTGGAGCTGACTGTTATACTCCCTCATTGTCTTTTTGCCCCAAGGCGTCTCCCTGGGATTTCCATCAGCTTTTCTTTAACCTGAGAAAAGACAAAAAGAACAACACCATAAAAATTTTCACTAGATTTTCCTCAGAATCCAGTAAACTTGAGGTCTTATTAGCGATTTGGCTGAAATTTGGGATTGTCTTCAAGTTTATGCCAATTTATCAGGGACTAATTCAAGCTTTCACAAGTTTACTTACTTCTTCAGCTTTTAGTTTCAGCATGAGAGATGGAATTGGACTCTCCTCATGGTTCAAGTGAAGCAGTAAAACTCAGGGCTGAAGGCGGAAAGACTGAGACAAGAAATCTGTACTTCCAAATTTTATGACCCACAGTGGTTGTGTCCCAGGTCCATAGGGGTTTATGCAATGGTTTCTCTTAGAAGTCTTACCATAGTAGCAGGGGAAGGGAACACTTGTTATGGACAATGAAGGAGAACATCAGCCTGTACATTTTCCTCCCAATATCAGAAGTGAAATGTAAGACAAAGGCATTTCTAGCCTTGTCTTGCTCAGTAGAACAGTGTCAAGGATTTGTTTAGAGAGAGAAAGTGACTATTCTAAAACAACAAACTTCATACATCACACTGTTGGTCTTAAGTGCTTGGCTTAGGTCCAAGGTGTACATCTTCCTTTCTAAGACCAATCTTTACACTGGCTTTTGAGATGAGGGCAGGACTCATTGACCTGTAAAGAAGGAGAATAGCTGCTGAGTCTTTAAAGAGGCTACTTTTAATTTCTTTCTTCTCTGTACCAAGAATCCAGAATGTCTTCCTTATACTGAGCTGTTCTGGCCTAGGATCCATTGATACTTACCTATGCCCAACTACTGGGAAACTGACATCCAATGGAAACTGGAATAATACTTATGCAACCAGTTGTTGTACGACTTTCAGGGGAAGAACTGTCTCCCAATATCTAATGTGAGAAGTCAATTACATACTTATTTGCTTTAGTATCATTTTTTTGAAGTTTTTTATTTAAATTTCAGTTAACATATAGTGTAATATTAGTTTTGGCTGTGTGATTCAACAATTCCATGCAACACCCACTGCTCATCATAACTGTGCTCCTTAAGCCCCATAACCTATATAACTCATTCTCCCACCCACCTCCCATCTGGTAACCATCTTTTTGTTCTCTATGGTTAACAGTCTATTTCTTGGTTTCTCTAGCTCTCTTTTTTCCCCTTTGCTCATTTGTTTTGTTTCTTAAATTCCACATATGAGTAAAATCATATGGCATTTGTCTTTCTCTGTTTGACCTATTTCACTTAGCATAATACCTTCTTACCTCCATCCATGTTGCTGCAAATGGCAAGGTTTTATTCTTTTTCATGGCTGAGTAATATTCCATTGTATGTATATACCATATCTTCTTTATCCATCCATCAGTCAATGGACACTTGGGATCTTTCCATAATTTAGCTATTGTGGACAAAGAAGGAACGAATATCCAATGGGAAAAAGAGAGCCTCTTCAACAATTCTGTGGGGAAAACTGGACAGCAACATGCAACAGAATGAAACTGGACCACTTCCTTATACCATACACAAAAATAAATTCAAAATGGATGAAAGACCTAAATGTGAGACATGAAACCATAAAAATCCTACAGGAGAACATAGACAGTAATCTCTTTAACATCAGTCATAGGAACATTTTTCTAGATATGTCTCCTGAGGCATGGGAAACAAAAGCAAAAATAAACTATTGGTACTATATCAAAATAAAAATCCTCTGCACAACAAAGGAAACAATCAACAAAAATTAAAAAGCAACCTATGGAATTGGAGAAGATATTTGAAAATAACATATCAGATAAAGGTTAGTATCCAAAATCTGTAAAGAACTTATCAAACTCAACACCCAAAAACCAAATAATCCAATTAAAAAATGAGCAGAAGACATCAATAGACATTTCTCCAAAGAATTCATAGAGATAGCCAATATACACATGAAAAGATGCCAACATCATTCATCATCAGGGGAATTCAATCAAAACTACACTGAGATATCACCTCACACCTGTCAGAATGGCTAAAACCAACAACACAAAAAAACAACGGGTGTTGGCAAGGATGTGGAGAAAAGGAAACACTCTTGCACTGTTGCTGGAAATAAAAACTAGTGCATCCACTCTGGAAAATAATATGGAGGTTCCTCAAAAAGTTAAAAAGAGATAAATGGATAAAGAAGATGTGGTATGTACAATTAAATATTACTCGGTGATCAAAAAGAATGAAATCTTGTCATTTGTAACAACATGAATAGAACTAGAGTGTATTATGCTAAACGAAGAAGTTAGAGAAAGACAAAATATCATATGATTTCACTTCTATGTGGAATTTAAGAAACAAAACAGATGAACATAGGGGAAGGGAAGGACAAATAAGATAAATATAGAAAAGGAAGAAAACCATAAGAGACTCTTAAATACAGAGAACAAACTTAGGGTTGCTGGAGGGGAGGTGGGTGGGGGATGGGCTAAATGGGTGATAGGCATTAAGGAGGACACTTGTTGGGATGAGCACTGGGTGTTTTATGAAACTTACATGCCACTGGGTTCTACTCCTGAAACCAATACTATACTGTATGTCAACTAATTTGAATTTAAATAAAATAAAAGAACTACCATGATCCAGCAATTGCACTACTAGACATTTACATAAAGAATACAAAAATGCTGATTCAAAGGGATACATGCACCCCAATGTTTATAGCAGCATTATCTGTAATTGATTTAGTATCAAATTTTGAAAGCACAAGTGATTACTAGGACCAGAGGGAGGGAAGCCAGAGAATGGGAACATGGTCAATTGTTTATTGATGACTTGATCCATAAATGACTGAAAACTCCAAAGACTACACCAGCTAATGCCAAAGGGATCTTCAGAGTATATTATGCTTAGCTCTTGCTTCCTTACTTGGTTAAAGAAAACATAATATTCTGATTGCCTAGGACTGATATGGTCTATAACCAATGATAAGAGTTAAAATTTTGCACACTTATGCTAAGGTTTACAAGGTTATATTTCAGATCCCTGTCCCCAGAGATTCTATCTTGAACATTCCTTCCAGACCAAGGATCCCAGGAGCACCATTAGGAGCTCTTGTAGAGACCATTTGGATAGAAGCTTCTCTACCCCTACACTAAAAGCCAAGTTCTAGAGACCTAGAATGGGAATCCAAGCCTTGAGTATGGTAGATGATAAGTACAGACTCTTTAAAGGTATGATAAAAGCCCTGGACCTGGAGTCAGGAGATCTAACTGAAAATCTGCCTTTCATTATAGCTATGTGATCCAGGATAAGTCATTTAACTGCTCTGAACTTCAGTTTCTCTTTCTGTAAATCAGAAACCTGTAATTAATGAAATAACACATGCACAAAGGATCCAGTATATACTAAGTATGTGTGACTTGTATCTGAATTTGTTCCTTAGAGCTACTTCCCAACTCTTCCTAAGTATCCCGTGGTAGGGAGGACACCATTCTTCAGGTCCTGCTTTAAGGGACCTTTCAAGGTACCTTCAACCCATCCTTCTTACTATTTTCAAGGCAATATTTGAAAAATTCTGAACTGATCCTGGAATGGTATATCTTCTTTTCTCTCCCTATTAAAATCCTACTCATAACTGAGGACCTAATTGAAATCATTCTCATTGTAAATATTCTTTAAATACTCTTTAGATCTAATCTAGAGACTCAGGGAAAGCTTTCTCAAGGAAGTGATGCTTGGGTTGAGATATGAAGGTTCAATTGGGGTACCCTAGAGGAGAGGGTAGAAAGCATTCTGAGCACCTGGGTGATATTGAAACTATACCCCACCTACCTAAACTGGTTAATGCTGGCAAGGAAGATCCATTTGGGCTACTCCAAGGAACATATCAAAGCACATCTGATGGAGGGTCCAAAGTATTACCACAAGTAGGGTAACAAAATAACCAAAGTCACAACAACAGAGAGCAAGTAACAACCCCCGAAAAAACATCTACTGAAGGGCCAGGCCCTGGACAGTGTATGACCCTCCTTTAATACAGCAGCACTCACAGGTACAGAGCATACAACAAAATTTTAAAATGCATAAGGGACAGAAAACTAGCCAAAATGAAACGGAAGAATTCTCTTCAAAAGAAATTCCAGGAATTAGCGACAGCTAATGAATTGATCAAAACCGATTTAAGCAATATAATAGAATAAGAATTTAGAATAATAGTTATAAAATTAATCGCTGGGCTTGAAAAAAGCATAGAGGACAGCAGAGAATCTATTGCTACAGAGATCAAGGGACTAAAATATAGTCATGATGAATTAAAAATGCTATAAATGAGGTGCAGAGTAAAATGGAGGTGGCTATGGCATGGATTTAAGAGGCAGAAGAGAGAATAGGTGAATTAGAAGATAAAATTATGGACAAAGAGGAAGCTGAGAAAGAGAGATTAAAAACATCCAGGAGTATGCGGAGAGAATTAGAGAACTAAATGATACAATCAAACAAAACAATATCCATACCTTAGGAATTCCAAAAGAAGAAGAGAGGAAAAGGGGCTGAAGGTGCACTTGAACAAATCATAGCTGAGAACTTCCCTGATCTGGGGAAGGAAACAGGCATTGAAATCCAAGAGGCACAGAGAACTCCCTTCAGACGTAATTTGAAGTGATCCTCTGCACAACATAGCATAGTGAAACTGGCAAAATGTGAGGATAAAGAGAGAATTCTGAAAGCATCTAGGGATAAACAGGCCTTAACATACAAAGGTAGATACATAAGGATATAGCAGACCTATCACCAGAAACTTGGCAGGCCAGAAAGGAATGGCAGGAAATCTTCAATGTGATGAACAGAAAAAATATGCAGTCAAGAATCCTTTATCCAGCAAGTCTGTCATTTAGAATAGAAGGAGAGGCAAAGTTTAAATATAAACAAACAAAAACTTAAGGAATTTATCACCACTAAACCAGCCCTACAAGAGATCCTAAGGGGGACTCTGTGAGTGAAATGTTGCAAGGACCACAAAGTACCAGAGACACCACTACAAGCATGAAACCTATAGATATCACAATGACTCCAAAACCATATCTTTCAATAATAACACTGAATGTAAATGGACTAAATGTGCCAACCAAAAGACATAGGGTATCAGAGTGGATAAAAAAAAGACCCATCTATTTTCTGTCTACAAGAGACTCATTTTAGACCGGAGAACACCTTCAGATTGAAAGTGAGGGGATGGACAATTATCTATCATGCTACTGGAAGTTAAAAGAAAGCTGGAGTAGCCATACTTCTATCAGACAAACTAGACTTTAAATTAAAGGCTGTAAAAAGAGTTGAAGAAGGACATTATATAATAATTACAGGGTCTATCCATCATGAAGAGCAAACAATTATAAATGTCTATTCACTGAATATGGGAGCCCTCAAATATATAACACAATTAATTACAATCATAAGCAACATTATTGATAAGAATGTGGTAATTGCAGGGGACTTTAATACCCCACTTACAACAATGGATAGAACATCTAGACACAGAATAAATAAAGACACAAGGGCCCTGAATGATACATTGGATCACATGGACTTGACAGGTATATTTAGAACTCTGCATCCCAAAGTGACAGAATATATTTTCTACTCGAGTGCACATGGAACATTCTCCAAGTTAGACCACATACTGGGTCACAAAACAGCCCTTCATAAGTAAAAAATAATTGAGATCATACCATGCACACTTTCAGACAAAAATGCTATGAAACTTGAAATCAACCATAGGAAAAAGTCTGGAAAACCTCCAAAAGCATGGAGGTTAAAGAATATCCTACTAAAGAATGAATGGGTCAACCAGGATATTAGAGAAGAAATTGAAAAATATATGGAAACAAATGAAGATGAAAAGACAACAATCCAAACACTTTGGGATGCAGCAAAGGCAGTCCTGAGAGGAAAATACATTGCAATCCAGGCATATCTCAGGAAACAAGAAAAATCCCAAATACAAAATCTAACAGCACACCTAAAGGAAGTAGAAGCAGAACAGCAAGGATACCCCAAACCAGTCAGAAGAAGAGAAATAATAAAGATCAGAGCAGAAATAAACGATATAGAATCTAAAAAAAAAACAGTAGAGTAGATCAATAAAACCAAGATTTGTTTTTTTCTTAATAAACAAAATTGATAAACCTGTAGCCAGGCTTCTCAAAAAGAAAAGGGGTATGACCGAAAGAGATAAAATCATTAATTAAAATGGAATTATTACAACCAATCACTGGGAAATACAAGCAATTATCAGGGAAAACTATGAAAAATTATATGCCAACAAACTGGACAACCTGGAAGAAATGGACAAATTCCTAAGCACCCACACCCTTCCAACACCACACACTGGTTATGGGGAACCGACCCATAACCAGTGAAGAAATTGAATCAGTTATCAAAAATCTCCCAACAAATGAGAGTACAGGACCAGATGGCTTCCCAGGGGAGTTCTACCACACATTTAAAGCAGAGATAATACCTATCCTTCTCAAGCTGTTCCAAAAAAGAAAGGAAAGGAAAATTTCCAGACTCATTCTATGAAACCAGTATTACTTTCATTCCTAAACCAGAGACCCAGTAAAAAAAGGGAACTACAGGCCAATATCCCTGATGAATATGGATGTAAAAATTCTCAACAAGATGCTAGCAAAT
>NW_024420586.1:27001393-27028700 GCF_014898765.1 Herpailurus yagouaroundi
CTTTATCCATTCATCAGTTGATGGACATTTAGGCTCTTTCCATAATTTGGCTATTGTTGAGAGTGCTGCTATAAACATTGGGGTACAAGTGCCCCTATGCATCAGTACTCCTGTATCCCTTGGATAAATTCCTAGCAGTGCTATTGCTGGGTCATAGGGTAGGTCTATTGTTAATTTTTTTGAGGAACCTCCACACTGTTTCCAGAGCAGCTGCACCAGTCTGCATTCCCACCAACAGTGCAAGAGGGTTCCTGTTTCTCCACATCCTCTCCAGCATCTATAATCTCATGATTTGTTCATTTTAGCCACTCTGACTGGCGTGAGGTGGTATCTGAGTGTGGTTTTGATTTGTATTTCTCTCATGAGGAGCGATGTTGAGCATCTTTTCATGTGTCTGTTGGCCATCTGGATGTCGTCTTTAGAGAAGTGTGTATTCATGTTTTCTGCCCATTTCTTCACTGGATTATTTGTTTTTCAGGTGTGGAGTTTGGTGAGCTCTTTATAGATTTGGATACTAGCCTTTGTCCGATATGTCATTTGCAAATATCTTTTCCCATTCCGTTGGTTGCCTTTTAGTTTTTGTCGATTGTTTCCTTTGCTGTGCAGAAGCTTTTTATCTTCATGAGGTCCCAATAGTTCATTTTTGCTTTCAATTCCCTTGCCTTTGGAGATGTGTCAAGTAAGAAATTGCTATGGTTGAGGTCAGAGAGGTCTTTTCCTGTTTTCTCCTCTAGGGTTTTGATGGTTTCCTGTCTCACATTCAGGTCCTTGATCCATTTTGAGTTTATTTTTGTGAATGGTGTGAGAAAGTGGTCTAGTTTCAACCTTCTGCATGTTGCTGTCCAGTTCTCCCAGCACCATTTGTTAAAGAGACTGTCTTTTTTCCATTGGATGTTCTTTCCTGCTTTGTCAAAGATTAGTTGGCCATACGTTTGTGGGTCTAGTTCTGGGGTTTCTATTCTATTCCATTGATCTATGTGTCTCTTTTTGGGCCAATACCATGCTGTCTTGATGATGACAGCTTTGTAGTAGAGGCTAAAGTCTGGGATCGTGATGCCTCCTGCTTTGGTCTTCTTCAAAATTACTTTGGCTATTAAGGGCCTTTTGTGGTTCCATATGAATTTTAGGATTGCTTGTCCTAGCTTCGAGAAGAATGCTGGTCCAATATTGATTGGGATTGCATTGAATGTGTAGATAGCTTTGAGTAGTATTGACATTTTGGCAATATTTATTCTTCCAACCCATGAGCAGGGAAAGTTTTTCCATTTCTTTATATCTTCTTCCATTTCCTTCATAAGCTTTCTATAGTTTTCAGCATACAGATCTTTTACATCTTTGGTTAGATTTATTCCCAGGTATTTTATGATTCTTGGTGCAATTGTGAATGGGGTCAGTTTATTTATTTGTCTTTCTGTTGCTTCATTACTAGTGTATAAATGCAACTGATTTCTGTACATTGATTTGTATCCTGCAACTTTGCTGAATGCATGTATCAGTTCTAGCAGACTTTTGGTGGAGTCTATCGGATTTTCCATGTATAATACCATGTCATCTGCACAAAGTGAAAGCTTAACTTCATCTTTGCCAATTTTGATGCCTTTGATTTGATTTTGATGTCTGATCGCTGATGCTAGCACTTCCAACACTATGTAAAACAACAGTGGTGAGAGTGAACATCCCTGTCGTGTTCCTGATCTCAGGGAAAAAGCTCTCAGTTTTTCCCCATTGAGGATGATATTAGCTGTGGGCTTTTCATCAATGGCTTTTATGATCTTTAAGTGTGTTCCTTCTATCCCGACTTTCTCAAGGGTTTTTGTTAGGAAAGGATGCTGAATTTTGTCAAATGCTATTTCTGCATCGATTGACAGGATCATATGGTTCTTAAATTTTCTTTTATTAATGTGATGTATCACATTGATTGATTTGTGAATGTTGAACCAGTGCTGCAGCCCAGGAATGAATCCCACTTAATCATGGTGAATAATTCTTTTTATATGCCGTTGAATTCGATTTGCTAGTATCTTATTGAGAATTTTTGCATCCATATTCATCAGGGATATTGGCCTGTCGCTCTCTTTTTTTACTGGGTCTCTGTCTTCTTTAGGAATCAAAGTAATACTGGCTTCATAGAATGAGTCTGGAGGTTTTCCTTCCCTTTCTATTTTTTGGAACAGCTTGAGAAGGATAGGTATGATCTCTGCTTTAAATGTCTGCTAGAACTCCCCTGGGAAGCCATGTGGTCCTGGACTCTTATTTGTTGGGAGATTTTTGATAACTGATTCAATTTCTTCGCTGGTTATGGGTCTGTTCAAGCTTCTGTTTCCTCCTGATTAAGTTTTGGAAGTGTGTGGGTGCTTAGGAATTTGTCCATTTCTTCGTGGTTGTCCAGTTTGTTGGCATATAATTTTTCGCAGTTTTCCCTGATAATTGCTTGTATTTCGGAGGGATTGGTTGTAATACGTCCGTTTTTATTCATGATTTTATCTATTTGGGTCATCTCCCTTTTCTTTCTGAGAAGCCTGGCTACAGGCTTATCAATTTTGATTATTTTTTCAAAAAACCAACTGATTTTATTGATCTGCTCTACATTTTTTTTAGATTCTATATTGTTTATTTCTGCTCTGATCTTTATTATTTCTCTTCTTCTGCTGGGTTTAGGGTGTCTTTGCTGTTCTGCTTCTATTTCCTTTAGGTGTGCTGTTAGATTTTGTATTTGGGATTTTTCTTGTTTCTTGAGATATGCCTGGATTGCAATGTATTTTCCTCTCAGGACTGCCTTCACTGCATCCCAAAGCGTTTGGATTGTTGTCTTTTCATTTTTGCTTGTTCCCATATATTTTTTAATTTCTTCTCTAATATCCTGGTTGACCCATTCATTCTTTAGTAGGGTGTTCTTTAACCTCCATGCTTTTGGAGGTTTTCCAGACTTTTTTCTGTGGTTGATTTCAAGCTTCATAGCATTGTGGTCTGAAAGTATGCATGGCATGATCTCAATTGTTGTATACTTATGAGGGGTTGTTTTGTGACCCAGTATGTGATCTAACTTTGAGAATGTTCCATGTGCACTCAAGAAGAAAGAATATTCTGTTTCTTTGGGATGCAGAGTTCTAAATATATCTGTCAAGTCCATCGGATCCAATGTATCATTCAGGGCCCTTGTATCTTTATTGACTGTCTGTCTAGAAGATCTATCCATTTCTGTAAGTGGGGTATTAAAGTCACCTGCAATTACCACATTCTTACCAATAAGGTAGCTTATATTTGTGATTAATTGTTTTATATATTTGGGGGCTCCCATATTCAGCGCATAGACATTTATAATTGTTAGCTCTTCCTGATGGATAGACCCTGTAATTATTATATAGTGCCCTTCTTCATATCTTGTTACAGCTTTTAATTTAAAGTCTAGTTTGTCTGATAGAAGTATGGCTACTCCAGGTCTCTTTTGGCTTCCAATAGCATGATAAATAGTTCTCCATCCCCTCACTCTCAATCTGAAGGTGGCCTCAGGTCTAAAATCAGTCTCTTGTAGACAGCAAATAGATGGGTCTTGTTTTTTTATCCATTCTGATACCCTATGTCTTTTGTTTGGCATATTTAGTCCATTTGCATTCAGTGTTATTATAGAAAGATACGAATTTAGAGTCATTGTGATGTCTGTAGGTTTCATGCTTGTAGCGATGTCTCTGGTACTTTGTCTCACAGGATCCCCCTTGGGATCTCTTGTAGGGCTGGTTTATTGGTGACGAATTCCTTCAGTTTTTGTTTGTTTGGGAAGACCTTTATCTCTCCTTCTATTCTAAATGACATATTTGCTGGATAAAGGATTCTCAGCTGCATATTTTTTCTCTTAATCACATTGAAGATTTCCTGCGGTTCCTTTCTGGCCTACCAAGTTTCAGTAGATAGATCTGCCACCAGTCTTATGGGTCTCCCCTTATAAGTTAGAGTGTGTTTATCCCTAGCTGCTTTCGGAATTTTCTCTTTATCCTTGTATTTTGCCAGTTTCCCTATGATATGTCATGCAGAATATCGATTCAAGTTACTTCTGACTGGAGTTCTCTGTGCCTCTTGTATTGATTGCCTTTTTCCTTCCCCAGATCAGGGAAGTTCTCAGCTATTATTTCTTCAAGTACCCCTTCAGCACCTTTCCCTCTCTCTTCCTCCTCTCGAATACCAATTATGCGTAGATTATTTCTCTTTAGTGCATTGCTTAGTTCTCTAATTTTCCCTACATACTCCTGGATTTTTTTATCTCTTTTTCTTAGCTTCCTCTTTTTCCATAATTTTATCTTCCAGTTCACCTATTCTCTCCTCTGCCTCTTCAATCCGAGCTGTGGTTGCCTCCATTTTATTTTGCAGCTCATTTATAGCATTTTTAAGCTCCTCCTGGCTGTTCCTTAGTTCCTTGATCTCTGTAGCAAGAGATTCTCTGCTGTCTTTGATACTGTTTTCCAGCCCAGTGATTAATTTTATGACTATTATTCTAAATTCACTTTCTGTTATATTGTTTAAATCCTTTTTTATCAGTTCATTAGCTGTCGCTACTTCCTGGAGTTTCTTTTGAGGAGAATTCTTCCATTTCGTCATTTTGGATAGTCCCTGGTGTGGTGTGGAACTGCAGGGCACGTCCCCCATGCTGTCTTGAATAACTTGTGTTAGTGGGCAAGGCCGCAGTCAGACCTGATGTCTGCCCCCAGCCCACCACTGGGGCCACAGTCTGACTGGTGTGTACTTTCTCTTCCCCTCTCCTAGGGGTGGGATTCACTGTGGGGTGGCATGGCCCGTCTGGGCTACTTGCACACTGCCATGCTTGTGGAGCTGGGGATCTGGCATATTAGCTGGGGTGGATCGGCAAGTTGCACAGGGGCGGGAGGGGTAGGCTCAGCTCACTTTTCCTTCAGTGATTCGCTTCAGGAGGGGCCCTGCTGCACCGGGGTGAGTCAGACCCACTGCCAGAGGGATGGATCCACATAAGCACAGCCTTGGGTGTTTGCACTGTGCAAGCCAGTTCCCTGACAGGAACTGGTTCCCTTTGGGATTTTGGCTGGGGGATGGGCGAGGGAGATGGTGCTGGCAAGCGCCTTTGTTCCCCACCAATCTTAGCTCTGTTGTCTGGGGCTCAACTACTCTCCCTCCCATTGTCCTCCAGCCCTCCCACTCTCTGAGCAGAGCTGTTAGCTTATAACCTTCCAGATGTTAAGTCCTGCTTGCTGTCCGAACACACTCCATCAGGCACCTCCACTTTTGCAAGCCAGACTCGTTGGCTCTGCTTTGCTGGTGGGTTGCCCCTCTGCCCTGGCTCCCTCCCACCAGTCCGTGTAGCGCACACCACCTCGCCACCCTTCCTACCCTCTTCCATGGGCCTCTCATCTGCACTTGGCTCCAGAGAGTCCGTTCTGCTAGTCTTCTGGTGATTTTCTGGGTTATTTAGGCAGGTGTGGGTGGAATCTAAGTGATTCGCAGGACGCGGTGAGCCCAGTGTCCTCCTACGCCGCCATCTTCCTGAAAGCCTCTCAGTTGCATTCTTATACACTAGTAATGAAGCAACAGAAAGACAAATAAAGAAACTGATCCCATTCACAATTGTACCAAGAATCATAAAATACCTAGGAATAAGCCTAACCAAAGATGTAAAAGATCTGTATGCTGAAAACTATAGAAAGCTTATGAAGGAAATTGAAGAAGATATAAAGAAATGGAAAAACATTCCATGCTCATGGATTGGAAGAATAAATATTGTTAAAATGTTAATACTACCCAAAGCAATCTACACATTCAATATAATCCCAATCAATATTGGACCAGCATTCTTCTCGAAGCTAGAACATACCATCCTAAAATTTGTATTGAACCACAAAAGACCCTGAATAGCCTAAGTAATATTGAAGAAGAAGACCAAAGCGGGAGGCATCACAATCCCAGACTTTAGCTTCTACTATAAAGCTGTAGTCAAGACAGGATGGTATTGGCAAAAAGCAGTCATATGGAGCAATGGAATAGAATAGAGACTCTAGAATTGGACCCACAATTGTATGGCTAACTAATCTTTGACAAAGCAGGAACGAGTATCTGATGGAAAAAAAGACAGTGTCTTTGACAAATGGTGCTGGGAGAACTGGACAGCAACATGCAGAAGGTTGAAACTAGACCACTTTCTCACACCATTCACAAAAACAAACTCAAAATGGATAAAGGAGTGAATGTGAGACAGGTAGCCATCAAAACCCTAGAAGAGAAAGCAGGAAAAAACCTATGTGACCTCAGCCTCAGCAATTTCTTACTTGACACATCCCCAAAGGCAAGGGAATTCAAAGCAAAAATGAACTATTTGGACCTCATGAAGATAAAAAGCTTCTGCACTGCAAAGGAAACAATCGACAAAAACTAAAAGGCAACCAACGGAATGGGAAAAGATATTTGCAAATGACATATCGGACAAAGGCTAGTATCCAAAATCTAGAAAGAGCTCACCAAACTCCACACCTGGAAAACAAATAATCCAGTGAAGAAATGGGCACAAAACATGAATAGACACTTCTCTAAAGAAGACATCCAGATGGCCAACACGTACATGAAAAGATGCTCAATGTCATTTCACATCAGGGAAATACAAGTCAAAACCACACTGAGATACCACCTCACGCCGGTCAGAGTGGCTAAAATGAACAAAGCAGGAGACTGTAGATGCTGGTGGGGATGTGGAGAAACAGGAACCCTCTTGCACTGTTGGTGGGAATGCAGACTGGTGCAGCCGCTGTGGAATACAGCTTGGAGGTTCCTCAAAAAATTAAAAATAGATCTACTCTATGACCCAGCAATAGCACTGCTAAGAATTCACCCAAGGGATGCAGGAGTGCTGATGCATAGGGGCACTTGTACCCCGATGTTTATAGAAGCACTTTTAACAATAGCCAAATTATGGAAAGAGATTAAATGTGCATCAACTGATGAATGAATAAAGAGGGTGTGGTTTATATACACAATGGGATACTACATGGCAATGAGAAAGAATGAACTATGGCCTTTTGTAGCAACGTGGATGGAACTGGAGAGTGTTATGCTAAGTGAAATAAGTCATACAGAGAAAGAAAGATACCATATTTTCATTATTATGTGGATCCTGAGAAACTTAACAGAAGACCATGGGGGAGGGGAAGGAAAAAAAAGTTAGAGAGAGACGGAGCCAAACCATAAGAGACTCTCAAAAACTGATAACAGACTGAGGGTTGATGAGGGTGGGAAGGAGGGGAAAGTGGGTGATGGGCATTGAGGAGGGCACCTGTTGGGATGAGTACTGGGTGTTGTATGGAAACCAATTTGACAATTAATTTCATTTAAAAAATTCATTCATTCATTCATTCATTCATTCATTCATTCATTACAAAAAAGAAAGCCTTCTGAGCAGAGGAGACGTATATACAAATGTGTTGAGGCAAAGATAGTGTGGTTTATTGGAAAAATTGAAAGATACCCATAAAGCCAATATGGCTAAAGCACTGAGAAAGCCAAAAGCCTTACAAAAAAGGCTGTCCCAAAGAGTTGTGTAGTGTACTACACAAATTGCCTTGTCAAAGGGGCTGAAATCCAACCTGTGTTCTGCATGTTAGAGTTGTTTCCATCCAGAAAGAATATCTTTTTCTAACTTGTGCATTCTTGTTTTAAATTTCTGAAAGATGCAGAAAATCTAGCAGCAGTCCTTACAAGGCCATGAATGTTTTGGCTCCTACCCATTATACCATCCTTTCTTGGAATTCTTTCCCTCAGTCTCTGTGTTCTGGCTACACAGGTATTCTGCACCTTCAGTACCTTTGCACATGTGTTCCTTGTTATTCTGGGTTCCATTATCATATACTCAAACAATGCTTGGTAACACTGTTGAAGTTTGTTAAGTATTTTTTACTGCAGAGACCATGACCCAAGGCTGATTTGGCTACATTTCAGTATGAGTCTGCATGCATTACAATTGAGTTAGAATTTCCCTAGTTTTCAGGATAGGAAGGGTGGTGCAATGCCCATTTCCAAGTGCTCTGAGCACTGACTCTTGTTACCCATTCATGGCAAAGGGAATCCTTTCTTTTCCTGGGGCCTCTGGCATCTTTAGGGATGGAGAAAGCACAAGAACTTCTTAGCACGGGTAATAATGATTTTTTTTTCCAAAAAGAGTTGGAAGCACAGGGGAAAGTTGTTTCAGACTTTGTTCTACCTCAAAACTCAGGATAGCCTTCTCTGAGGACACATTACAACATCCAACCAGAATATGCCCATCAGCCTAGATTTCTGAAAGAATGATAGGCTCCTATTACAATGATTTGTTCTACAAATATTGATTGAGCATCTATAACAGTGAATAAGAAAGGCATGATCCTTTACTTCACAGAGCCTATATTTTGGCATCTTGTTCAGGAACATCTGTAGGATTACTTTATAGGAGAACTGAGTCTTCTTAAGGGGCTAAATGCTCATTGGCAGCTTATATAACAAACTTACAGGATATAGAGAGGGGCTCTGAGGTCAGCCTGACTTGGGTCCAAATACTAATAGATTTCACCATCTGAGAGCTGTTTAACCTTGGATAAGTTTCCTTTTATGATCTTCAATTTCTTTACCTGTAAATGGGAATAATAATAATACTTAACTCATGGAGTTAATATGAAGACAAAATTATATATAATATGTAAAAGGATATATTCTAGTGTCAAATTAATAAGTATTTCTATATAATACATCATATTTCCTGTTTCATGGAAAATGATCTTTTTAAACAAAACACATCTAGAGAAAAGATCCAGTTTTCAAAGACTCAGAATGATAATCAGAGGAAATGTCATAGTTATAGGAAATGTTTCCTATCTTTTATGTCCCTATCAAGGTTGTTAATTACTTCAGATTGAAACTATCTGTTTTATTTTGCCATCTCCCAACCTATCTCAGTGCCTAGCAAACTGCCTGGGAGTGCTAAGGATAGAAGACTCGTCTTATTCATTTCTGTACTCCCAGGGTCTAGTATAGTGTCTATAACATAGTATGCTTATTATATGCATTAAGTCACTTAATCCTCACAACACTCCTCTGAAGTAGTGCTCTTATTATCCTTATTATTAGATGAGGAAACTGAGGCACAGAGAGATTAAGTCAGTTGCCCAAAATTACCAAGCTAGTTAAGTGGTAGAGCTAGAATTTGAACCCAAGCAGTCTGGCTATAGGCCTGCACCCTTAACAACTAACACAACCACATAGAAGATGCCTATTAGTTATTTCTCAAATGAATAAAATTGCAAGAAAGTGTGAATTATAATCATGTAAAACAAAGAGTGCATTATACATGTGTATTTTATGGAATAGCCATGCTCCCCAAAGATGGATAAGAATCTATTCTTTTGTAAACATCATGCATTTTACCAGTGTACCATCACATTATTGTTTGAAAAGTTAACCCTCACTGTACATTAAGAGGGGTTTCTGCTGCTTAAAGCAACTTGTGGTGACCCATTTTGTTATGTCAAGAACCTCTTTTGTCATGTCAGTAATAACTTCCTAAACTCTCCAATCTATAAAAAAAAATCATGTTTTCACATATTGGCTTCCGCTAAAACAGGAGGGGCTGGTAAATATTGTTTAGAAGATTCTGTTCCAATCACCTATAATCTGCCCTTTCACCCCATCCTACTTCTCCAATCATAAGGCTGGAAAGACAGTTGGTGCCCTCTTCTGGGGTTTTGGGGAAGTAGCATACATTGGGCCCACCAGAGGGGTTTTTCTAGAAAATAATCACATCAACTTCTTTCAATTTTGGTGGTAAGAATGGAGTTGATTTTTGGATATTTTTCTGAAATAAGAAATTGAATCTGTTTCTGAAAATGGGAAAGCTGACCTGTTCAATCAGGTGAGTCTCCTGAAGCCCTGGTAGAGAGAGGAATGGAATAAAAATTCAGCTGAACTTTAGAAGCATGCTGACCAGATATTTCCTTTGGTCAGGTACGCTTTACATATACTTCAAAAATCGCAGGTTATTAATGATAAAATTTACCATTTATTTAGGATTATATAATCCTATATATAGGATTAGATACTTAATATATACTGTCTCATTTAAATTGCACCACAACTCCAGAAGGTTAAAGAATATCTCCAATTTATAGTTAAGAAAGCTGAGATATAGAGAAGGTTAAGCAATGGCCAAAAAATACAGAACCAGAAATTCAAACTCAAATAATGCTCTTCTCTGTGTAATATGTTGTCTCTTTTTATTTCTTTTGGCCCTGTATCAATATTTCACTAATAGATGTCAGAAAAATGTTCTTGACGGATGTAATCCCAATGCAATACCACTGAAACATCAAAGAAAACTGTGCCCCAAACCCTTAGATAGACCCTTTGCTAGTTGTCCTGACAACTTGTTTTATTTAGGTATGTTGGATAGAAAGATAGGAAGTTTAAAGTGGTAGCAGACAGAGGTCAAGGGCCAAAGAGAATGCTGGGAAGGCAGAGAAGGGCATAAGAGAGCAAGAAGGAGTAGTGAGGACATGGAGGGCAGGGAGGCTTTATAAAGCCAGAGCTCCATAGCTCATAAAGCCAGAACTAGGCCATCAGGGTGAGCCCTGCTTTCTGGAGAGCCCAAATTGCATCAAATGTAATAATTAATCTGTGTCTAATACTTTGTGCCAGGCACTGTTTTAAGTGCCTTACATGTGTTAACTCATTTAATCCTCAAAAAAAAATCTTGTGAGGCAAGTATTTTGATTACTCCCATTTTATATATTAAAAATTGAAACAATGGAGGGGCTATTGTTTCCAATTGGCACATGAGGAAACTGAGACACAGAATTGAGTAACTTGCCCAAGGTTAGACTAGTAAGTGGTGGAGGTGGATTTTACACTTAGGATTCTGGCTTCAGAGCCATATTCTTACCCATCATGATATACTACCCTTCCCACTATGTTGTAAGGATAGGTATTGTTTCAGGAAATGTTTACCTCAGGTATATGTGAGTGTGTATGCTTATGTTTATATTGGGTTGCAATATAAGATGTAATTATTCCTGTGAGTCACAGACAAAAATGTCTAAAAGCTACTGGTCTATCAATAGTATTGCTGAATTATACATCTTCAACCTTACTAGAGATAATGCCAAATTACTCTCTAAAATGATTGTACCAAGTCACATCCCAGCCAGCAGTGTAAGAGAGTTAACAGTGTTCTATATTCTCACCTGAACTTAACAGCGTCAGGCTTTTAATACGCTGCCAATCCAAAGGGTGTGAAATCATATCTTATGTGGTTTTAAATTGCATTTTTCTGATTTGCATTACATATTTTCATATATTTTGACTGTTCATGTTTTGCCTACTGTGAATCATCTATTTATATCTTTTACTTATATATTATTGCATACAATACAAATGTACACAGTACAACACACAACACCAACTCTTTGAGGGAGCCAGCAGTACAGATGAAGAAACTCAGGCTGGGAGAAACCTTGCTTAAATTCACTCACCTAATGGGTTGTTGAGTTGGGATTTGACTCCAGACCCAAAGTACCCATTAGCCCGCTTTTTGTTTTATAGTACATGCCAGGGACCAAGGCCATGTTAGTAAAAACAGAAGAAGGGAGAAAATAATTTCAAGCAGGTAACGATATATCATGTGTCTAGGTTTTATGTAATTAACATAGATTATTACCTGTATCCTCACAAAAACTTGTGAGATAAAACATATTATCCTTATTTTACAGGTAAGGAAACTGAGGCTCAGGGAAATGAAAGATTTGCCTTGGAAAGGTTAAATTACAGCTGAGAAGAGGCAGAATCACAATTCAAACACAGGTCTACGTGATTACAAAGTCTATACCTGTTACACAATAGTGCTACCTACCCATAGATATTCTTGGTATGAAGTAAAGGTCTCCCATAAACCAGGTCAGCTTCATCATCTGCTAGATTCATGTTTTGACCTCTTGCCCAACCTTCTTAGAGCCCCCAACAAACTTCTTCTACTTGGAGATGGCCAGGACTACACCTACCATTGTTTGTAGAATCCTGGTCTGGGGCAGCCTTAACTAACAGGTCCAGCCTACTGCTTCCATTAACTAGTAAAGTGAGATGAGCTCCCAGCCACCTTCCACAGACTCATCTTCCACTGCCCCCCAGGCTTCTCTGATATAGCCCACTTAGGATCTCAATACCTTCCATGGTAAACCAGAAATTCTAAATCAGAGTTGTCAAACTTGGCTGCACATTAGAATCACCTGCAGAAGTTTAAAAAAATCCTGATGCCCTACTAACAGCCCAGACCCACTATATCAGAATCACTGAGGATGGTACCCAGGCATCTGTAATAGTTAAAACTCCCCAGATGATCCCAATGTATAGCCAAGATTGAAAACTACTGTTGAGGCATCTTCTTCAAGTTTCAGGAGCCACACTCACAGTGGTTTCCACATTTTAGTGTTCATAGAAACTTCTTGGAGCATTTGTTAAGATTCAGATTTTTGGACCTCAGCTCCAGAGAGTCCATGTTTTGGTCTGGACCCAGGAGTCTGCATTCTTAACAATAACCCCAGATAGTTTCACTTAAGTCAATAGCAGACCACATTTTGGGAAATAATGCATTAGAGGAAGCGCTACATGAAAGTGGGATGGGAGCAAGAGGTCTCTGGCCCTTTAAGGACTAATTAAGAAACTACCTTTAAAGCTGTGGAGCACAGCAAGCAAGGGTTGTTTTGGTTGTTTGTTTGTTTGTTTGTTTTTTTCTCCATACTAGTGGATAAGGTAAGGGAGCAGGTCCTGGAATGGACCTCTTCTTTAAGGTTACCTCAGCATCCGAGTAAGTGCTATCTTGTTCCCAGCCCTGAAGAGCAGGAAGGATATGCTGCATTGTCCCACCGGTTGTTTCTGTTTGTTTTGATGCAAAGAGGCCAAGTTAAGAGACCTCCTTCTGTCCAGAAATCCTCCAAGAGGAATCAACATAAGGCCTGTCTGCTTGCCTTTCATTTTTTTCTCTCCCTATCTTTTGTGGTTTGGAGCCAGATGCGGTTACCTATGTGAAAGGAAAGACTCAGAGCGACATCCTTTGGGCTTGGGATACAGCGTGTTGCTGGACAGCACACCTTTTGAGATGCTCTGTCTCAGCATCGTTAGAATCCTTCTTTGGGGACTGGTGCTTTTTATGGAACATGGGGTCCAAATGACAAAGATAGGACAGCCCTCTAATGCCCTCATGGCTGATGCCCCTTCCTTGCCCCTGATTCGGGAGCTGCTGGAAGGAGCTCCTGGCAAGCAGCAGAGGAAGCCACCTGTCCTAGGGCATCCTTTGCGGTACATGTTGGAGTTGTACCAGCGTTCAGCCGATGCACGTGGGCGCCCTAGAGAGAACCGCACCATTGGGGCCACCATGGTGAGGCTGGTGAGACCCTTGGCTGATGTAGCAAGGCCTCTCAGAGGTGAGTTATTATGCCATACTGTCCTGGAGGGAAGAGAAATGGGGGAAAAGAGTGTAGGGAAAGGGGATCTGTGAGTTTACGATCAGGCTTCATTGCCTGGTGGGTGATTTGTTTCTCAGGCTTAGATTTCAAAGGATGGAAAAGTTGGGAGAAGATAGCTCCAAACCTGCTTCCCTTTAGGGCCCCAGTTTAAGAACAGATTGCCTTGGGCCCTACCTGAGGAATCTCTCTCAGACCCCAGGACAACTGAATGATATGTCAGCTCCTATCTTTCAAAGAAAGTCTTATTGTTTATGTCACTGAAAACTATAATTGAGAAATACTACTATGTATTCTTGTAGAGGGCTGTTTATGTGTGGTTTTATTCTTATAAGAGCAAAGAGTACATGATGCTGAGTTGGGGAAATTTTTAAGAATGGACAGAACCAAATTAACATCCAAAGGTCTGTATACCTAGTTAGGTGAACATCTGCTATTGTATATAATCCTTAAGAACCACTATTACCATTAGC
The DNA here is from genome assembly GCF_014898765.1 of Herpailurus yagouaroundi. NCBI lineage: Eukaryota > Metazoa > Chordata > Mammalia > Carnivora > Felidae > Herpailurus > Herpailurus yagouaroundi. The sequence continues at coordinate 27,015,351 of NW_024420586.1, forward strand.
TGTCATGGAGCAATTAGCCTAATTTTTAAAGATAAAGAAAAACTAAAGCACAGAGAGGCCAAATAACTTGCAAAGTTCACATAGACAGTGGGTGACAGAGGTAGGATTTGAGGTCAAGTCTGCCTGATTCTAAAGTCTACTCATAACTTCTCATGTGTTTAGATATCCTTGAATACCAAGCAGTTTTTCTATTAAGGCCATGTTGCTACTTGGGTTTTTGGTACCAAAGGTATTTTGGAATTTTCGTTGTTCCCATCATGCTTGATTTATTTTTTTTTTTAAATTTTTTTTTTCCAACGTTTATTTATTTTTGGGACAGAGAGAGACAGAGCATGAACGGGGGAGGGGCAGAGAGAGAGGGAGACACAGAATCGGAAACAGGCTCCAGGCTCTGAGCCATCAGCCCAGAGCCCGACGCGGGGCTCGAACTCACGGACCGCGAGATCGTGACCTGGCTGAAGTCGGACGCTTAACCGACTGCGCCACCCAGGCGCCCCCCCATCATGCTTGATTTAAAAAATATCTTTGTTAGATACTGTTCCAGGAAACCAGTGAGCTTCTGAAGTGCAGGGCTCTCTAGGGAATGCAGAAAGCATCAACTTCAAGGAAATCTTGGGAACCTGGTGAGATCAATTTTGGGCCTTCAGTAGTTTACATTCCCTCCTTTAAGTGAAACAACAAATATTCCCCTAGCTAATCTTTACTGTGAGCTTGCTATGTTCCAGGCATTGGGCAAAGTACTTTACAAACATTATCTTCATTAATCCTCTGCACCATCATATAAGGTAGGTATTATTAACATAATCATTTTATAGGAAAAGAAACTGAGATTCAGAGTAACTTCCTCAATGTAACACAGCTAGTAATTGGTAGAGCTGAGTGTCAAATCCAGGATTTTGGGCTCTAGAGTTTGTGCTTTTAAACATCCTGCTGTGCTGACTCAACAGATTTTAATTGAGAACAAGCACTGTTTGGGTTGGGTCTAAAGAGGCAAATAACTGTTTCCCTGACCTCTGAGAGCTCCCATCAAGTTGGTATAGATAAATAATCACATCATGGTGTTACAGCATAACAAATGCTTTGACAAGGATAAGCATTAGGGCTCCCAAGACAAGAAAGAAGAAATAGGTCACTGCTTAAAGCCAGGAAGGGGAAGCAGCAAGACAGTGAAAGACTTCACTGAAGAACTAATATTTGAGATGGACCTTGAGGAAGGATGAAGGAGACTATGCATAGAGGCAGCGATATGCATTCTGATTAAGGAAAGAGAAAATAGCTTGGCGTGGGTGGAGATTCACTCAACAAATACTTAACACCTACAGAGGGATAGGCACAGTTTTACATGCTGACATACAGATATGATCAAGACAGGTACAGTTTTCATGGGTGAGACATAAGTAAACACTTGTAATTGCAAATCATGGTTAAGTGTTCTCAAATAATGAAATAATTTGATTTGCTAGAAAATAACAAATCCTTCCTTTACATGGGATTGTCATGGAATGCATCTTTGAAGAGGTGACATTTGAGCTGAGGTCTGTAAGATAAGCTAAGCATGGGAAGAGCAGAGAGAAGTCTGATTTAGGCAGAGGAAACCATGTATGCAAAGGCCTAGGAGGTGGAAACAAGCTTGTCTGACTTGAAGATCAGAAGAAAGATCAGTATGACTGGAACTTAGTGAGCATTGTGTGAGAGTGGCAGGAAAGGAGGCTGAGGAGAGGCAGGGACTTGTAGGCTATTATAAGGAATCTGGAATTCATTCTGAGTGCAGCAGAAAGCTGCACAAATCAAGTCTGTACAGATTATATGGGGCTAGATGAGGATGCCTAGAATTAGGCCACTATCCTGGTCTGACCGTGGGACGTACTGGCATCTAGGGAATCTGGAAAGGATCCAGAAATAGAGGACAAGAACATCTGGCCACAAGTCTCCATTAGGAGATGACCCAGCTGAATTGAGCTTGTCTGCAGAAATATGCCAGGTTCAATCACATAGGATGTGTGAGTCCGTCATTTCCCTGAAAAGGTCTGAGCAGACCCTTCCTAGCTCTGATTCCTAACTACTCCACCATGCTTCAGGAAATATGTGATGTCAAGGCCTGAAAGTAAAGGGCATTTCCTCACCAGACAGCCTGCTAGAGGTTGGGTTGGGGTCCTTTTTAGGCAGGATGGGGCAGGTGTATGGGTGGGCCTCTTGAAAAGATGATTATAGGATGGGAGTGTAGAATAACTTGAGAAAGCAAATAGAAGCCTGGCTTGGGCATTGTGTGAATGATGTCCAGTGCCCCAAACTTAAGGGTGTATTAAGCATGAGTTGAATCTGAACTTTGAAAAATTATCCTGATGTTTCAAGACCTTGAAAACACTTCTACGTTGACCATTCCAGGCCTACTGAAGAATCCAAGCTTGTGGATTCAGTGCAGAAGGAAGCTTAGGTAAATAATATGAAAATTAACATGAAAGTGTTTAGCGATAAGGTGTTTGAAGATGAAAGGAGGCTTTTTCCTGCAATGCCTGGTTTTTGTAATCTTTGCTCTTAATCTTTTCCAGAAGATACAGAAATTCAGAGCACTTCAGCCCCAGACCAACCCTTGGCCACTAGGTGTCAGCATTACAGTTTGGATTAAAACTTAATCGCCAAAAGGCTTTCAGTTTCTAGTAGAATTCTTAGGAAACAAAACATTTATAGGACAAGACCTTGTTGAAAATGGTATTTGGGGAACTGCAGTACAATTAATGTGGTACATGAAGAATAATTTCCAGTAAGGAATGAACAAGGGAGAGACTGAGGGTTAAGGGGGAAATGGCTTAAGAAGGAACAGCTGCTCAGAAAACAATTCTTAACATAGAAGATAGAAATGGCAAAACAGCTGCCCTCACTAGGGGTAAGTAGACAAAATTACTTTGTGGCATCTTGGCCCCACGTTCAAAGTGATGGCAGGCCATAGATAGCCCCCAATATTGGATTGTTACCTCAAAGTTACATCTGTATAATATGACAGGAGAACTAATTCTTAATTCATGCATGTCTCAAGGATATGGGAATAATTACTATCTCATAAGACTGTTGCAGATTAAAGAGGTAATGTATTAAAACATCTAATAGTAAATGCTCAACAAATGATGGTGATTATCATGATTTTGCTTTATTTTTAGGGCTGCTTGCAGCTGTCAGTTTGCAATGAGCAGGTTTGTGAAGGAGATTCAGGCTAGGAGGTAAGAAGTTAAACTTCTACTCTTGTTCTCTCTTGCTGTTGAAGGCCCCTGGAATATACAGACCCTGGACTTTCCTCTGAGACCGAACCGGGTAGCATACCAACTGGTCCAAGCCACTGTGGTTTATCGCCATCAGCTCCACCTAGCTCGTTTCCATCTCTCCTGCCATGTGGAGCCCTGGGTCCAGAAAGTCCCAACCAACCATTTTCCTTCTTCAGGAGGATATTCCTCAAAGCCTTCCATGCTGTATAAAGCTTGGACAGAGATGGATATCACACAACATGTTCAAAGGCTCTGGAATAAGAAGGGGCGCAGGGTTCTACGACTCCACTTCATGTGCCAGCAACAAAAAGGTAGTGACATTCTTGAGCTTCAGTGGCATGGAACTTCATCCTTGGACACTGCATTTTTGTTACTCTACTTCAATGATACTCATGAAAGTGTTCAGAAGGCCAAACTTCTCCCCAGAGGCCTGGAGGAATTCATGGACGATGACTCTTCTCTCCTCTTGCGGAGGACCCGGCAAACAGACAGTATCACATCTGGGGTTCCTGGTCCCTTCAGGGAACATGATGGGCTTAAAAGTAACCAGTGTTCCCTCCACCCTTTCCAAGTCAGCTTCCATCAGCTGGGCTGGGATCACTGGATTATTGCTCCCCATCTATATACTCCAAACTACTGTAAGGGAATCTGCCCTCGGGTACTACACTATGGTCTTAATTCCCCTAATCATGCCATTATCCAGAACCTTGTCAATGAGCTGGTAGACCAGAGCATCCCTCAGCCCTCCTGTGTTCCATATAAGTATGTTCCCATTAGCATCCTTCTGGTTGAAGCAAATGGGAGTATCTTGTATAAGGAGTATGAGGACATGATTGCCCAGTCCTGCACATGCAGGTGACAGCAAAGTGTAAAGCTAGCTCAGGTTTCCTGAGGAATTGGAAAAGAGTTTAACATAACAAAACAAATATCAATGTTAAGGCTGCAAGTGGTGTTCTATCTGTGATCTTCTACCTATTGTGGGTTCCATTCCTTACGGTGTTGTTAAGTCTCTTCCCCCATGTATGAGGTCCTCACTTTATACAAACAGTTCTGAGTCCAAGTATTTGTACATTTTCACCATTAGAGCCCTTAAAGATGTTCCTTTGGAGATGCCCATCTTTTTTTATTGTGACCTTGTCAAAAGTCACCAGTCCATGACAGTAGAACTTTTGGAATTGTCCTACCAAGGCCTGCAAAGGTGAAACCTTCCTAGTATCCATCTTTTGAGGCTTTCTAGAAGATTTTGGGCTAAGAAGGCCACTTGAGACTTTATACTCCTCTATCTTGCCTCCTGTACCCTCAAAACTAGTACCTAATCTGAAAGACTGCCTGTTTCTGGTTGCATTGCCTTCTGAATCTAAAACTAACTTTCCTCAGATGGATTAAAAAAATGTTTAAGCAATAATCTCCATTAAAATCTTTGGAGGGAAGCAGAAGGAATATTTTTTTTCTAAGATAGCAGGGATTTTCCTCTCAGCCTCTGAACCTGGGGAAAGTACCTGGGATCCCTTCCTATCCTCTGGTGAGAACAGCCCTTAATAAGGCCAAAAGGAAAACTTGAGTATGGAGCTGAGAGGATAATCTTTTCAAAACCATCTGCAGCTATGGTGAAGAGAGGGAGAGCTGTCACTGCTGATTAGGATTATGTATGGGAGAGTCATTTTAAACTTTCTAGATTTCACAGGACATTATTTTATATAACACTTAAATTCTTGTTAATTATCCCACAAAGAAAGCTCCCTGGTAGCTCTGAGGCTATGCCTTGGCCTGGTTGGGGGTGGAGGGGTAGAAGGCTGCAGCCAGGAAGCTTGAAGGGCTGTGGGGGAAGGGTGAGATGTGCTGAGGCCTGGGGCCAACTTCATTCTGGGCTTGCCTATTTGTGTGTTCAGTTTGGCTCTGGGCTGGATATCTGGGGGGAGACGGGCTTGCTGTTTGGGGAGGCATGAAGTTCTGCCTTGGACTAAATGATGCAGTGTGACTTTTCTACTCCTATGCTGTGCTGAAGTGATGGAGACTGGGGTGTGTTACAAATAAATCATTTTTTGTTGTTAAAGAGAATCTTGAATGTTTGGGGGATTGGGAGAGAGTGGATGGAAGGAATTTATTTCCTTTGTTTCCATTAGCTATGGTCAGGAGCTCAACCTTAATCTCCAAGGGCAGAGCTGCAGGCTACTATGAAGTTCTCTTTTAAGGCAACACTGCTAGTGATCAACCTTCCCCAAGGGGCCCCTTTGAGGAAGCCCAGTAAGGCATTTCCCCTGCCCAACTTTTCCTTGACTAGTTTTATGGCCATTCCAATGCAATGGGACTGATTTAGGGTGGGTGCACATATTTTCTAAATGTAATCCCCCCATTTTTCTTACCTATCCATCAAAATAACTCCCTTCTCAAATAATTGGTTCCAGCTAGACCAAGTATCTTACACATCTATAAATGCACAAATTTTATTCTTCCTGAGGAGCTGTTCCTTAACATTCTTTGGTCTATCTACCCTTTTTTTTTTTATTATATCTTTAGGAATCAGCTCAGGTATTTTTTTTTTATCTTTTCAATGTCCCCATTACACCCCAGACTCAAGTAGATTCCCTGCCTCTGTGCTCATTTAGCACTATTTGCTTTCCTTTAACACATTCTAGTGTAACTGTCTTTGTTACCAAAAGATAGAACTCCCTTTGGGATTTTCAACTATGTTTTACCCATTTCCATATTACTGGCACCTGGCATGTAGTAGGTCCTCCATGGATATAACCATAAAACAGTGATACTGTGTGTGTAGGGGAGAACACATTCTTGCTAGCATAGAATATTCTAGTGTTCACATTTCATTAATTTCCCATTGGAATAAATGCAATATATGATATAACTTGTATAGAAACTAACATTATCTTTGTGCCCCATTATTTCAAAATCATGATTCAAATGATACTAGAATGTGACATTTATGTTCTTGAATGAGGCAGTTTTGAAATCACTATAATATGCTGCAAGTTGACATAGGAAAATAAATGTGGGCTTCCAGTCAAGCTATTTACCCAGCCTGCCTGGGGTAGGCACAAATACCTAACAGGCCTGAAGACAGACCTTGCTCACAGGACCAGATTCTGAGTTCAGCATTTCAGTGTTGTTCAGAATTTTCAGAAAATCATGGTGTCCTAGCCTGATGAGTCCTGAATAGATATGAAACTTAATCTTTTTATGGAGGGCTCAGGGTTGATTGGCCACATTATCCATTAAGCCTTGAGTTGTTACAATACCCAAAGAAAACACTGGCTGGATGAGGTCATTTGTGGATTCTCTCTTCTTTTGAAATACTGATTTCAGCTCAGCATTTTTTCTCAAGTCTGAAGTAAGAGATATATACCTCAAACATTCTTCTGGGATGAAAGCAATAACTTGCTAGTGGAGGAGGGTATGAGTGAGTCTGTCTGCCCAGTTGGGTGGGGAGGAATGGTTACTTAGTCCAGAAAGGGAAAGCAGGGAGCAAAGTCTACTTTGCTTGTCCCAGTTCTCCCTGTGAATAGACCAGAACTTCATTCAATGTATGGGTGCGAAAGGAGCAGGCGTTTAAGCTTGATTCTGACCCTGGAGCTCTGTGGAATTTACCTGAAATATATAATGGATATATTATATCCATTCTGGACCAAGCTGGAAAGCAGGTGAAATTTATTGTCAGTTCCACCAAATATTTGGGTGACTAATTTTGTTAATGTTAGGTTTTTTTTAACGTTTATTCTTGAGAGAGAAGGAGAAACAGAGTACGAGCAGGGCAGGAGCAGAGAGAGAGGGAGACACAGAACCCTAAGCAGGTTCTAGGCTCTGAGCTGTCAGCACAGAGCCCAACGGAGGGCTCGTACCCGTGAACCATGAGATCATGACCTTAGCTGAAGGCGGAGCTTAACCGACTAAGCTACCCAGGCACCCCTGGGTGCCTAATTTTGTAAAAGAAGGCTTCACGCCTTCATTTAGTTCTCCTAACAGTACTATGAAAAGGAGGCATTAGCTCCATTTCTTAAAAGTAACCATTTTATTGAGATATACTTCGCATACCATAAAAGCCACAATATTAGGTGTCAATTCAGTGGGTTTTAGAATATGCAGAGTTGCACAAAATTCGCTACAATTTTACCACAAAAAGAAACCCTTACCCAATAGGCATTAATCTCTATCCCTCTACCTCAACCCTAGCCTCTAGTAACCACTAATCCACTTTCTTTTTCTATGGATTGTAGATGTTTATATAAGTGAAGTCATATAATATTTGGCTTTTTGTGACTGTATTATTTTTTTTAATTTTATTTATTTTTGAGAGAGAGACAGAGCACAAATGGGAGAGGGGCAGAGAGAGACGGAGGTACAGAATTTGAAGCAGGCTCCAGGCTCTGAGCTGTTAGCACAGGGCCTGACTCAGGGCTCAAACTCACAAACCATGAGATCATGATCTGAGCCGAAGTCAGACACTTAACCAACTGAGCCACCCAGGCGCCCCTGTGACTGTCTTCTTCAACTTAGCATAGTGCTTTCAACATTCATTTGTGTTGTTCATTCCTTTTTATTGCTGAGTAAAATTGCATTGTAAAATATACCACATCTTGTTTACCCATCATTTGTTAGGTATTTGAGTTGTTTCTACTCTGTGGCTATTATGAATAATGCTGCCATCTTGTGATGAGCACCATGTGTTGTAAGTTTTGAATCGCTGAATTTTACACCTGAAACTAATATTATACTGTATGTTAACTAACTGGAATTTAAATAAAAACTTGGAAGAAAAACAAAAAAAATAATTCTGCCATGAATGTTAATATGCAAATTTTTGTGTGGACCTATATTTTCAATCCTCTAGGAGTAGTAATGTTGAATCACTTGTAACTCTGTTTAACATTTTGAGTAATGCTAAACTGTTTTCCAAATTTGCTGTACCATCTTACAATCCAGCAATGTATGAAGGTTTCAATTTCTGTACATCTTCACCAACACTTCTTATTGTCTTTTTTTATTTTAGCCATGTTAGTGGGGATGAAGTGGTATTTCACTGGGGTTTTGACTGATTGCATTTCCCTAATGACTAATGATGTTGAGCATCTTTTAATGTGTTTATTTGCAACTTGCATTTCTTCTTTAGATAAATGTCCATTCAAGTCATTGGCCCAGTTTTTAATTGAGTTATCTCTTATTATTGAGTTGTAAAAGGTTTTTTTTTAATATTCTGCATGTTAGTCCCTTATCAGATATATGATTTGCAAATATTTTCTCTAATTCTGTGTGTTTTCTTTTAACTTTCTGGATGGTGTCCTTTGAAACACACAAATTTTTGATTTGGAAAAAATCAACATAATCTATTTTCATCTTTTGTTGCTTGTGCTTTTGGTGTCATGTAAAAATATTGAATAATCCAAGTTCATAAAGATTAACACCTATGTCTTTTTCTAAGCATGTGATAATTTTAGCGGTAACATTTAATCCATTTTAGTTAATTATGCATATGGTATGAGGTAAAAATCTAACTTCATTCATTTGCATGTTGATATCCAGTTGCTGGAAAGACTAGTCTTTCCCCCATTGAACTGTCTTGGCACCCTTGTTGAAAATGGACCATAAATATAAGGGTTTATTTCTAGACTCTCAATTTTGTTTCCTTGATCCATATGTCTATTCTTACAACAGGATAACACTGTCTTGATAACTGCAGCTTTGTGTAAGTTTTGAAATTGGTAAATGTAATTCCTCCAAATATTTTCTTCTTTACCAAGGTTGTATAGGTTATCCTGGGTCATTTGTATTTCCATGTGAGTTTTAGGCTCAGCCTTTCAATTTCAGAAAAAAACATATTAGCTGTTTTTTTTTTTTTTTAATTGGGACTGCATTGAATTTGTAGATAAGTTTGGGTAGTATTGCCATCTAGCATTATTAAGTCTTCTGATCTATACACATGGAATATATTTCTACTTATTAGGACTTAATTTTTTCAACAGTAAATTCTTCTTTAATTTTCTCAATTTTTTTGTCATTTTCAGTATATGTCTTACACTTTAAATTTATTCCTAAGTTTTTTTATTCTTTGATGCTATTATAACAAGATTTTTTTCTAAACTTCATTATCAGACCATTAATTGTTAGTATATAGAATTACAATACATTTTTGTTCATCAAACTTGTACCCTGCAACCTTGCTGAACTCCTTTATTAGCTTCAATAGTGTGGATTTTTTAGGATTTTCTATATACAAGTTCATGTTTTCAGTTGAATATACATTGTTTTACTTCTTTCTTTCAATTAGGATGCATTCTTTTTTTCTTGTGCTTACCTTTGCTAGAACCTCCAATACAATGTTAATAGAAGTAGTGACAGCAGACATTCCTGTTTCCAATCTTAGGAGGAAAGCATTCAGTCTTTTAGCAATAAGTTTGATGGTAGCTGTGAAATTTTTATAGATGATGAGCTTCAGTATTTGCTTTAAAGCTACAATAATAGATCTTAAGAAGGGAGAGAAGATGGTGTTGTAGGAGGACGCTGGGCTCACCGCGTCCTGCTGATCACTTAGATTCCACCCACATCTGCCTAAATAACCCAGAAAACTGCAAGAAGACTAGCAGAATGGACTATCTGGAGTCAAGCATAGACAGGAGGCCCAAGGAGGAGGGTAGGAAGGGCAAAGAGGCAATGCGTGCTACGTGGACTACCAGGAGGGAGCCGGGGGGTGAAGGGGCAGTCTGCTGGGCAAGGCAGAGCCCCTGAAGTCTGGCTTGCAAAAGCAGAGGGGATGGATGGAGTTCTGTTTGGAGAGTGGGAGACGGAGACAACACTGGGAGGGAGAGGGGTTGTGCCCTGGAAGACAGAGCTCAGCTCAGAGGGGAACAAAGGCACTAGCCAGCACCATCTACCTCTCCCAACCCCCAGCCAAAATCCCAAAGGGAACCAGTTCCCCTCACTGAGCTTGCTTACACCACGCAAACACCCAACGCTGTGTTTCTGTGGATCCATCCCTCCAAGAGGCTCTGCCTGCCTCCCTCCTGGTGCTTCAGGACCCCTCCTTCAGGGGACCACCAACAGCAAAGTGAGCTAAGCCTGCCCCTCCTGCCCCTGTGCAACTTGCGGTTCCACAAGGGCTAATATACCAGATCCCATCAAAGCAGCACCACAAGCCTGGCAGTGTGCAAGTAGCCCAGACAGAGGTCACACCACTCCACAGAGTCCTGCCCCTGGGAGAGGGGAAGATAAGTTACACACCAGTCTGACTGTGGCCCCAGTGGTGGGTTGGAGCAGACATCAGGTCTGACTGAGGCCCCGCCCACCAATGCAAGTTACTCCAGACAGGACAGGGGAAGAGCTATGCAGTTACAGGCCATTCCAGGGACTACCCAAAATGACAAAACAGAAGAATTCTCCTCAAAAGAAACTCCAGGAAGTAGCGACAGCTAACAAATTGATCAAAAAATGATTTAAGCAATATAACGGAACAAGAATTTAGAATAATAGTCATAAAATTAATCGCAAGGCTTGAAAAAAACTATAGAGGACAGCAGAGAATCTGTTGCTACACAGATCAAGGGACTAAGAAATCCTCATGAGGAGCTAAAAAATGCTATAAATGAGGTGCAAAATAAAATGGAGGCGACCACAGCTCGGATTGAAGAGGCAGAGGAAAGAATAGGTGAATTAGAAGACAAAATTATGGAAAAAGAGGAAGCTGAGAAAAAGATAAAAAAAATCCTGGAGTATGAGGGGAGAATTAGAGAACTAAGTGATGCAATGAAATGCAACAATATCCATATAATAGAGATTCCAGAAGAGGAAGAGAAAGAGAAAGGGGCTGAGGGTGTACTTGAACAAATCATAGCTGAGAACTTCCCTGAAGTGGGGAAGGAAAAAGGTATTGAAATCCAACAGGCACAGACAACTCCCTTCAGACATAACTTCAATCCATCTTCTCCACGATATATCATAGTGAAAAGGGCAAAATGCAAGGATAAAGAGAAAATACTGAAAGCAACTACAGATAAACATGCTCTAACTTGTAAGGGGAGACCCATAAGAATAGTGGCAGATCAATCTACTGAAACTTGGCAGGCCAGAAAGGAACCGAAGGAAATCTTCAATGCAGTGAACAGAAAAAATATGCAGCCAAGAATCCTTTATCCAGCAAGTCTGTCATTCAGAATCGAAGAGATAAAGGTCCTCCCAAAGAAACAAAAACTGAAAGAATTCATCACCACTAAACCAGCCCTACAAGAGGTCCTATGGGGGATTCTGTGAGTGAAATGTTGCAAGGACCACAAAGTACCAGAGACACCACCACAAGCATGAAACCTATACACATCACAATGACTCTAAACCCATATCTTTCTATAATAACACTGAATGTAAATGGACTAAATGCTCCAACCGAAAGACATAGGGTATCAAAATGGATACAAAAACAAGACCCATCTATTTGCTGTCTACAAGAGACTCATTTTAAACCTGAGAACAACTTCAGATTGATAGTGAGGGGATGGAGAACTATCTATCATGCTACTGGAAGTCAAAAGAAAGCTGGAGTAGCCATACTTATATCAGACAAACTAGACTTTAAATTAAAGGCTGTAACAAGAGATGAAGAAGGACATTATATAATAATTACAGGGTCTATCCATCAGGAAGAGCTAACAATTATGTCTATGCGCCGAATACCGGAGCCCCCAAATATATAAAACAATTAGTCATAAACATAAGCAACCTTATTGATAAGAATGTGGTAATTTCAGGGGACTTTAACACCCCACTTACAGAAATGGATAGATCATCTAGACACACGGTCAATAAAGAAACAAGGGCCCTGAATGAGACATTGGATCAGATGGACTTGACACACATATTTAGAACTCTGCATCCCAAAGCAACAGAATATACTTTCTTCTCGAGTACACATGGAACATTCTCCAAGATAGATCATATACTGGATCACAAAACAACCCGTCATAAGTATACAAGAGTTGAAATTATACCATGCATACTTTCAGTCCACAATGCTATGAAGCTTGAAATCAACCGCAGGAAAAAGTCTGGAAAACCTCCAAAAGCATGGAGGTTAAAGAACATCCTAATAACGAATGAATGGGTCAACCAGGCAATTAGAGAAGAAATTAAAAAATATGTGGAAACAAATGAAGATGACAAGACAACAATCCAAACGCTTTGGGATGCAGTGAAGGCAGTCCCGAGAGGAAAATACATTGCAAACCAGGCCTATCTCCAGAAACAAGAAAAATCCCAAATATAAAATCTAACATGACACCTAAATGAAATAGTAGCAGAACAGCAAAGACACCCCAAAACCAGCAGAAGAAGAGAAATAATAAAGATCAGAGCAGAAATAAACAATAGAGAATCTAAAAAAACTGTAGAGCAGATCAATGAATCCAAGGGTTGGTTTTTTGAAAAAATAAACAAAATTGATAAACCTCTAGCCAGGCTTCTCAAAAAGAAAAGGGAGATGACCCAAATAGATAAAATCATGAATGAAAATGGAATTGTTACAACCAACCCCTCAGAAATACAAGCAATTATGAGGAAATACTATGAAAATTTTATGCCAACAAACTGGACAACCTGGAAGAAATGGACAAATTCCTAAGCACCCACACACTTCCAACACTCAAACAGGAAGAAACAGAAAACTTCAACAGACCCATAACCAGTGAAGAAATTGAATCAGTTATCAAATATCTCCCAACAAATAAGAGTCCAGGACCAGTTGGCATCCCAGTGGAATTCTACCAGACATATAAAGAAGAGCTAATACCTATCTTTCTCAGGCTTTTCCAAAAAAATAAAAAAGGGAAGGAAAATTTTCCAGACTCATTCTCTGAAGCCAGCATTTTTGATTCCTAAACCAGACAGAGACCCAGCAAATAAGGGAACTACAGGCCAATATCCCTGATGAATATGGATGCAAAAATTCTCAATAAGATTCTAGCAAATCAAATTCAACAGCAAATACAAATAATTATTTACCATGATGAAGTGGGATTCATTCCTGGGATGCAGGGCTAGTTCAACATGCGCATATCAATCAATGTGATACATCACATTAATAAAAGAAACGATAAGAACC
>NW_024420586.1:27043700-27082136 GCF_014898765.1 Herpailurus yagouaroundi
TAACTGGAGTTGGTGGGCGGAGCCGCAGTCAGACCTGATGTCTGCCCCCAGCCCACTGCTGGGGCCACAGTCAGACTGGTGTGTGCCTTCTCTTCCCTCTCCTAGGGGCGGGATTCACTGTGGGGTGGGGTGGCCCGTCTGGGCTACTTGCACACTGCCAGGCTTGTGATGCTGGGGATCTGGCATATTAGCTGGGGTGGGTAGGCAAGGTGCACAGGGGCAGGAGGGGCAGGCTTAGCTGGCTTCTCCTTAGGTGATCCACTTCAGGAGGGGCCCTGTGGCAGTGGGAGGGAGTCAGATCCGCTGCCGGAGGTTTGGCTCCGCAGAAGCACAGAGTTGGGTGTTTGCATGGAGGGAGCAAGTTCCCTGGCAGGAACTGGTTCTCTTTGGGATTTTGGCTGGGGGATAGGCGGGGGAGATGGTGCTGGCGAGCGCCTTTGTTCCCCACCAAACTGAGCTCTGTGGTCCTGGAGCTCAGAGGCTCTCCCTCCCTTTGTCCTCCAGCCTTCCCGCTTTCTGAGCAGAGCTGTTAACTTATGACCTCCCAGACGTTAAGTCGCGCTTGCTGTCGGAACACAGTCTGTCAGGCCCCTCTGCTTTTGCCAGCCAGACTCAGGGGCTCTGCTTGGCCGGCGAGCCGCCCCTCTGCCCCGGCTCCCTCCTCCGTGGAGCGCGCACCGCCTATCCGCCCTTCCTACCCTCTTCCGTGGGCTTCTAGTCTGCACTTGGCTCTGGCGACTCCATTCTGCTAATCCTCTGGCGGTTTTCTGGGTTATTTAGGCAGGTGTAGGTGGAATCTAAGTGATCAGCAGGACGCGCGGTGAGCCCAACGTCCTCCTACGCCGCCATCTTCCCTCATCCAATGTTTCTTTAGGCGAACCTAGTGCTTTTATCTTACCCTGGGAGTGTGACAGAAAAAAATATCAGAGAAAGCAAGATGGGAGGGGGGTTGGGTCAGATAAGAAGATGCAAATGGATTCCTACACACCATAAATGTATCAAATTCTTAAATAATGTCTGTTAGAAGGAATAATCTAAAGAATGGGTGTGGAGGATGGGCTACAGAGTATAAGGAAGATTATTACCTGCACTTTTTACCAAAATAACAGTTCAGCTGTATCTGCCAGGATTCTTTTCTGGCACTATCTATATATTGTGCCTTACTGTAATCATGCCTTGTTTTGCTGATGCTACTGCTGCTGGCACCTAGCTGTTAAGTCTGATAGAGCTTTATTGTGCTAAGGTGGGTAAGTGAGATTGGAAATGAGCATTAGATTGAGTCTAATTTCTTTTTTCCTTTTTTTAGACTCTGACCTACCCAACTGAAGATACTGCTGTTTTTGAAGCTGTCAGTGAGGCTGTGGCAAAATCATTAGATGGCATGGGTCTGCCAGTCAGCTCCAGGTGACTAGGATGACTTCATTTTAGAAAATCCTTCATGACAAACCTGTTGGGATTACATGCACGTGGAATGTGTAACCAAATACTTCAGGTGAGAACTTTGTCTCAGTCTATGCCTATTCACAGCTAAAGTGACTAACTCCAAGAATCCCAGGGTCCAGATGGCCCTCTGTTTTGTCTTTTCAGGAATGGGTACTGTGTTGTCACAAGCTTTGGGATTGACACTCTGGAGAAAGTAGACATAAAAGCACGAAGAGAGATACAGCCACTTGGGCTGAGCAATTCATTTGGTGTCCTTTGTTTCTGCATCAATGGACCTAAATAATTCCCGACATTATTGATTTTTTCTTTACTACAGCATATTTTATTGTATCTTACTGGAATGATACATGCTTTATATAAGGTTGGGTATGCCTAGAAATTCTATGGGTAAGAGGAAAGATCAAACCACTAGTCCCTATTAGTCTGCCATTGTGCCCCAGGACCATCCTGATTGTGTTTTTGTAGCAGTAGAATTATGTCAAAACAACATTGCAATGAACAGGAGATGGTTCTAAATGTGGATAGTTTGGTGTAACAAGGTGGAAGTAAGTTTTTTCTCTAACCACCTCTCTACCCAATACACACACATGTGCATTATATATATTATATATTGCTGGGCAGTGCAAGGAGGAAGAAGGGCTGTGGTTCCTATGGAAATTCTCCAGACCCATACATTTAACATTAGCTCACAAATTTCCTCATTCCACAGGAATGCAGAGACCCTCCATCATACTCCATCTCTCTCTGCTTTACAGGTTTTATATATCCCAATGAGATGAGTGTGTTTTTCTCTCCTTGAGTACACACACACTGCTGTCTTCTCATTCTCCACAGCCCCTTGTAAGCCAGAAATGGGCAAATTATTAGGAAGAAACCCTGCATGTGACTTCTCTTGCCCTTAATATGTACTTCTAGTCTAGTAGTCCAAAACTCTCTGTGGAATCCAGGTGAATGTGATTGGCAGATGGAACAAGAGTCTCATGAACCACTCTAGCTCTTTGTCCCTTTCCCCCAGAGCCCTCAGAAGGAACCAACACTGCTGACACCAGATTTCAGACTTCCAGCCACCAGGACTGTGAGAGAATACATTTCTATTGTTTCAAGCCACACAGTTTGTTGTAATTTGTTATGGCAGCCCTAAGAATCTAATACAGTAGGTAAATATAAAAGCTAGTATTGCTGTATTATTGGTTTGTAACTCTTATTTTTTCTACATTTTTCAAAAGATTAATATATAAAATGATAAATGTAAATTTGTTGATGGGAATACAATGTACAAAGATGTAATGTGTGACAATAACAACACAAAGGGGCAACAACAGAGCTATATAGGAACAGAGCTCTTATGTAATACTGAAGCTAAGTTGGTATTAATTCAAACTAGATTGTTATAAATTTAAGATTTTAATTGTAATATCCAGGCTAATCAAGAAAATAACTTTTAAATATGCAGAAAAAGAAGTAAGAAAGGGATAAAACAGTATTATATTAAAAAATCAATTAGACACAAAAGAAGGCAGAAATGGAGGAAAGGATGAACAAAAAGTATAAGATATACAGAAAACAAATAGCAAAATGGTAGAACTTCATTACCAGTAATTACTTTAAAAGTAAAATGCGTTACACTCTAGAATTAAAGGCAGAGATGGACAGAATGGATACAAGAAACATAATCCAACTATGTATTGTCTATAAGAGATATACTTTAAATCCAAAGGAAAGAATAGATTAAAAGCAAAAAGGTTTAAATTGCTATTCCACATAAATAGTAATAAAAAGAGAGCTGGCTATAATAATATCAGATAAAATGGACTAAGCCAAAAATTGCGACAAGAAACAAAGATATTATATATTGATAAAAGGGTTAATTTACCAAAAGTTATTAAAATTATATACTCAAAAATAGTCCTAGAATAATAGCTGGAGACTTCAATACTACACTTTTAATTATGGATGGAACAATGATAAAGAAGGTCAAGAAAGAAACCGAGAATTTGAACAATATTATAAATGAACTAGACCTAACAGAGATATAGTTGACACTTGAAGAACGCAGCGTTGGGATGCTGATCCCTCACACGGTTGAAAACCCACTTATAACTTTTGAATTCCCCAAAACTTATCTACTAATAGCCTACTATTGATTGGAAGCCTTACCAATAACATAGACAGCTGATTAACTTTATGTGTAATATACTATACTATTACAATAAAGTAGAGAAAAGAAAATGTTTTTAAGAAAATCATAAGGAAAATATATTTTCAGTACTATACTTCATTTATATTAAAAAATCTGTATGTAAGAGAATCCATGTAGTGTCCAGAATATTCTACCTAACAACAGTCAAATGCTTATTCTTTTCAAGTACATGGAACATTTTCCAGGACAGACCATATTTTAGTCTACAAAACTAGTGTCAATATATTTTCAAAGATTGAAATCACACAAAGTATCTTCTTCAACTACAATAGAATGAAAGTAGAAATCATCAATAGGAGAAAAATGGAAAGTTGACAAATATGTTGCAATTAATCAATGCACACTTAAACAACTAATGGATGAAAGAAGAGATCACAAGATAAATTGGATAATGGAAATAAATGGAAAGGAAAATACAACATATGAAAATCTATCAGACACTGCAAAGGCAGTTCTCATCAGGAAATTTATAGTTGTAAATGCCCACCAAAAAAAAGAATATCTCAAATCCATAACCTAACTTGACACCTTGAAGAACTAAAAACAAGCAAACCATAGCTAGTAGTACAAAGGAAATAGTAAAGATTAGAGTAGAAATAGATGAAATAATAGAAAAATTAGAGAGGGAATCAATGAAGAGTTGTTTTTTTGAAATAATCAACAAAATTGACAAACTTTTAGAGTGACCAAGTAAAAAACAGAGAAAAGATGCAAATAACTAAAATCAGAAATGAAAGCAAGGCATTACTACTGACCTTACAGAAATAAAAAAGATTATAAGAAAATCCTATGAAGAAATGCATGCCAGCCAGACAACCTAGGTGAAATATACATATCCCTAGAAACAAGCTACCAAAACTACTTGAGAAATAGAAAATCTGAACAGACCTACAACAAGCAAAGAGATGTAATTACTAATCAAAAACTTCCCCAAAGGTAAAAGCACAGGACCAGATGACTTGACTGGTGAATTCTACCAAACCTTTAAAATATTAACACAAAGAGGAACTTGGGAAGATGGCAGAGTAGGAGGACCCTGAGCTCATCCCATCCCACATTTTCAACTAGATATCATCCACATCTAAGTCAATAAACTGGAAAGTGATCCGAAGACTAGCAGAACAAACTCCACAAAAAAATACAGAGAAGCAGCTACATCTGAAAGGTTAGGGAGGTCAGAAAGGTGGAGCAAGCCTGCCCACAAGAGGGAGGGAGCTGCATGCAAGGAGAGGGCAGAGAAATTGGCACTTGCACCAGAAAAGACACACAAGGAAGACTAATCCCTGTAGCCTTTGGCTTTAAGAACAAGAAGGGCTGAATTCCATGAGTTTGTAAACACCAGTGGGACTTGGAACCAGGAGCATTGGAAGTCAGCTGACTCAGCACTGTGAACCCAGAGGGCAAGTGATAGCTGTGTCACTAGCCTTAAAGAGACAGCATCCTACAAAGAGGCATACAACAGAAGTTTACATAACCCTTGCAAGACAAAAGGGAAACAGACCTGTTCAAACTGATTCCAGAGCCTGTTGGGGTCTTCCCCCAAAATGAGGGAAGTGGTAGGTGCCATTTTCCTCCCACACCCCCCCCAGCATAAGCAAAAAGACACCTGCAGAAGGCAGGGTTACACACACCCTTGCTACCTAACCCCTTAACAGAATGCCCCCCAGGAGTTCTCCCGAGGACCCATCCACTCCAAGCCTGCAGGCCTTGGCCTTGGGCTCAGGGCAAATTTGGTTAAAGCTTAGCAAGCACCCCTAGCAGCCACCAGGTGCATAGCTGCCACTCAGTGCCACACACATCCAACGTACCTCACTTAGATGTGCACCCTGAGATACCCTTGTGTGTCTTGCCCAGCCATGTACCCCTGGTCGCCATCATACACCATGACAGCCAGGCGCCCCCAGGGGCCCTTGCATAACTCACCAAATCACGCACCCCTGCCCACAGTTCCATGAGGGGCCCAGCTATCACATTGGGTTAAACCACCACACCATGCCCCCAGCCACATCATGTAACACCCACAGCCACAAATACCTGGCCACCCCAGCATGAAGCCCCCAGCCACTGCAGCACTTGAAAGGATCTGGCATAGGTCTAGTGGCCCAGCACACATTTTGCTAACACTTCCATCCTGCTCCCAAGTTTCATGCTGAGTACAACCTCCCCAGAGCTTGCCTGCCTGTATCTCACTACCACCTCAAAGAGAAAGCGCAGTCCACAACAGGCACAGAGTCAGTGCAGACAACTGCACTGAAGGGAACAGTGACTCAGACACAATAACAGGGCATAAGCAACACACATAGGATACGCTCTTGAAGTACCAGGTTCTGGTGGACAAGGGACACTGCACTGCAAGATTTTAGGTTTTTTTTTTTTATCTCTATAGAAAGGGATACTCTTGTGCCTTCTATGCTTTTTTCATGTCCACCTAGTATCTGTATAATTCTTGTTTTAAATTCTAGTTCAGACATCTTACTTATATCTGTATTGATTAAATCCCTGGCCATGAGTTCCACCTCCTGTTCTTTCTTTTCAGATGAATTTCTCCATCTAATCATTTTGTCCAGAAAAGAAAAGAAGAGAAGAAAGAGAAAAACAAACAAACAAAAAATAAGAAAACTAGATGTTGAGTGTGTTTTGGTCTGCTTGTTAAAAGAATCTAGGTCTAAAAATAAATAAATGCCATTTACAAGTGCACCCAAAGTAATAAGATACCAAGGAATAAACTTAACCAGAGAGGTAAAAGGCCTATACTCTGAAAACAATAAATCACTGCTGAAAGAAATTGAAGACATCACAAGGAAAGGGAAAGACATTCCATGCTCATGGATTGGAAGAACAAATATTGATAAAATGTCTATACTACCCAAAACAATCTACACATTTAATGCAATCCTTATCAAAATACGAACAGCATTTTCCACATAACTAGAACAAACAATCCTAAAATTTGTATGGAACCACAAAACACTCTGAATAGCCAAAAGCAATCATTAAAAAAAAATTGTTTTGAGTGAGAGAGAGAGAAAGAGACAGTGCTGGGGAGGGGTGGAAGGAGAGGGAAGGAGAGAATCTCAAGCAGCCTTCATGCCCCGTGTGGGGACATGGTGTGTGGCTTGATCTCACAACTGTGAAACCATGACAGGAGCTTAAAATCAAGAGTCAGACGCCTGAGGGGCGACTAGGTGGCTCAGTTGGCTAAGTGTCCAACTTCAGCTCAGGTCATGATCTCACCGTTCATGAGTTTGAGCCCCATATCAGGCTTTGTGCTGACAGTTCAGAGCCAGCAGCCTACTTTGGATTCTGTATCTCCCTCTCTCTCACTCTGTCTTCCTCCACTGATGCAATCTCTCTCTCTCTCTCTCTCTCTCTCTCTATCTCTCTCAGAAATAAACATTTTAAAAAAGTTTTAAAAAGGGTCAGACACTTGAGCCAACAGGCATCCCAGCAATCTTGAGAAAGAATAACAAAGCTGGAGGCATCACAATTCTAGAATTAGAAAGCTGTAGTAATCAAACCATATGGTATTGGCACAAAAATAGACACAGAGATCAATGGAACAGAAAAGGAAACACAGAAATGAATTCACATCTAGATGGTCAATTAATCTTTGAAAATGTAGGAAAGAATATCCAATGGAAAATAACAGTCTCTTCAACAAATGGTGCTGGGAAACTGGACAGCAAGATGCAATGGAATGAAATTGGATGAGTTTCTTACACCATATACAAAAATAAATTCTAATTGGATTAAAAATCTAAATTTGAGACCTGAAACCATAAAAATGCTTGAAAAGAGCACAGGCAGTAAGGTTTCTGACATTGGCCACAGCAACATTTTTCTAGATATGTCTCCTGAGGCAAGGGAAACAAAAGCAGAAATAAACTATTGGGACTACATCAAAATAAAAAGCTTCTTCACAGGAAAGGAAATAATAAAACTAAAAGGCAACTTATGGAATGGGAGAATATATTTGCAAATGACTTATCCAGTAAAGGGTTAGGATACGAAATATATAAAGAGCTTAACAAAACTCAAGAGTCAAAAAAAATCCAATTAAAATAAGCAGAAGACATGAACAGACATTTCTCCAAAGAAGACATACAGATGGCCAATAGACACATGAAAAGATGCTCAACATCACGGAGCATCAGGGAAATGCAAATTGAAACTCCAATGATATATCATCTCATACCTGTCAGAATGGCTAAAATAAACAAAACAGGAAACAACAGGTGTTGGTGAGGATGTGAAGAAAAAGGAACCCCCTTGAACTGTTGGTGGGAAAGCAAACTGGTGGAACCACTATGGAAAGCAGTATGGAGGTTCCTCAAAAAGTTAAAAATAGAACTACTTTATGATCTAGCAATCATCCTACAGGGTATTTACTCAAATAATACAAAAACACTAATTCAAAGGGACATATACACCCTTACGTTTACAGCAGCATCTTTTATTTATTTATTTAATTTATTTTTTAGCAGCATCTTTTATAATAACAAAGCTATAGAAGTATCCATTCACTGATTATTGGATAAATAATATATGTTACATATCAATAACATTATTATTCATCCATAAAAGAGATGCAAGGATATGAATGGAACTAGAGAGTATAATGCTAAGCGAAATAAGTCAGAGAAAGACAAATACCATATGATTTCACTCATGTGGAATTTAAGAAACAAAACAAGAAAAAATGAGAGTCAAAGAAATAAACAGACTTTTAATTATAGAGAACAGTCTGATGGTTATCAGAGGGGAGGTTGAGAATAATGGATTAAATAGTTGTGGAAATTATGGAGTGCACTTGTGATTAACAGAGGGTGATCTATGAAACTGTTGAATAAAGTGTATTGTACACCTGAAACTAATATAACACTGTATGTTAATTAACTGGAATTAAAATAAAACATTAAAAAGTATAATAAAAAATTTTAATTGAAAATAAATAAATAAATTATCCCCCCCAAAAAAAGCATTAATACAAATCTTTCTCGAACTCTTCGAAAAAACAGAAAATACTTCCTAACTCATTCTGTGAGGTCAGCATTACCCTGAAAATGAAACCAAGATCCTATAAGAAAACTACAGACTAATATCCCAAATTAATATCACTGAAAAACTCCTCAACAAAATACCAGCAAACCAAATCCAGCAGCATATTTAAAGCACTATACAGTATGATCAAGAAGGATATATTTCCGAATGCAGGAGTGATTTCATGTATAACAAGTATAAGCACATTAATATAATAAAAGGGGAAAAACATATGATCATCTCAATCGATGCAGAGCATGCATTTAACAAAAACTAGCACCCTTTTATGATTTAACAAACACTCAAAAATGAATAATAGAAGGGAACCTCCTCAACATTATATAGAGCATTTAGGAAAAATCTATAGCTGGGAGGCCTGGGTGGCAAGACCCCAAACTATGAAAGTATTAGAAGAATATGTAGAAATAAATCTTCATGACTTTGTATTTGGCAATGGTTTTTTAGATATTTCACCAGAAATATAAGTAACAAAAGAAAAAAATAGATACATTGGACTTCGTCAAAATTAAAAACTTTTGTGCATTAAGAGACACTATCAAGATAATAAAAAGATAACTCCTACAATGGAAAAGAATCTTTGGAAATCATATATCTGATACAGGTCTAGCATCCAGAATATATAAAAAGTCTTACAACTGAACAGCAAAAGATAATCCAATTAAACATCAGGCAAAGAACTCAATAGACATTTCTCCAAGGTAGATGTATAAATGGCTAATAAGTCCATGAAAAGATGTTCAACATAACTGCTATAAACTGAATGTTTATATCCACCCCTTCCCCAAATTCATATGTTCAAACCTAACCCCCAATGTAATGGTGCTTAGAGGTGGGGCCGGTAAACCTTCATGAATGTAATTATTGCCCTTATAATAGAGGCCCCAGAGATCTCCTTCACCCTTCCTCCATGTAAGGCTACAGCAAGAATTTGGCCATTTATGAAGAAGGAAGCAAGCCCTCACCAGGCATTGAATCTGTCAGCACTTTGATTTTAGACTTTCTAGCCTCTAAAACTGTGAGAAATAAATTTGTTTTTTATAAGCTGCTCGGTCTATGGTATTCTGTTATAGCAGCTTAAGTGGACCAAGACAATCATTATTCATTAGGGGAATATAAATCAAACCATAATGAGAGATCACTTCACACCTATGAGAATGGCTATAATATTAAAAATGAAGAATACCAAGTTTGAAAAGGATATGGGGAAATTGGAATACTCATACATCGCTGCTGGGAATGTAAAATGGTTCAGCTATTTTGGAAAACAGTTTGGAGTTTCCTCAAGAAGTTCAACATAGAATTATCATAAAATCCAGCAATTCTATTCCTGGTTTTATATCCAAAATAATTGAAAATAGGCATTCAAGGGAAAATCTGTACACAAATGTTCATATCAGCCCTATGCACAATGGGCAATCAACTGATGAATGGATAAACAAAATGTGATATATCCATACAATAGGATATTATCCAATCACAAAAATGAAGTACAGATACATTCTACAGCATGAGTGATCCTTGAAAACATTATGCTAATTGAAAGAAGCAGACACAGAAGGCCACATAATGTGTGATTTCATTTGTATGAAATATCCAGAATAGACATATCCATAGAGACAGAAGGTATATTAGTGGTTGCCAGGGACTAGGGAGGAAAGAAAATGAGGAATACCTGCTTAATGGGTATGGAGTTTCTTTTTGGGGTGATGAAAATATTCTGGAAAAAAATAGAAGTGATGGTTGTACAACCTTGTGAATGTATTAAATGCCACTGACTTGTATACTTTCTAATAGTTAAAATGGTAACTTTTATGTTGTTTGCATTTTACCACAAAAGAAAAATCAATGGATTGTTTTGGCCTACAGTCCCAAATTTGATGACCCTTGTTGTAGGGAATTAAAAACATACTTGGGGTGCCTGGGTTGCTCAGTTGATTAAGCATCTGACTTTTGGTTTTGGCTCAGGTTATGATCTCATGGTTTGTGAGTTTGAGGTCTGTGTCAGGCTCTGCACTGACAGTGTGGTGCCTGCTTGGGATTCTCTCTCTCCCTCTCTCTCTCTGCTTCTCCTCTGCTTGCACTGTCATTCTCTCTCAAACTTAATAAATAAGCTTAAAAAAACATACTTAACTTTCATAATCTACATAAAAGTAATATTTTACCACTCTACTTGGAATGTTGAAACTATTACTTAAAAGGTACCTTTACCTTGCCTTCTTTATGCTATAATTGTTTTATATATTACATATTGAAAATCCATCAAACACTTTTATAATTTTTGCTGCCAAGTAAAATTTTTAAAAACTCAAGAGGACAAAAATAGTCTATTATATTTACTCAGATGTTTACTTTTGCTTTTGCACTTCCTTCATTTCTGCTGTTCCACATTTCTTTTTGGTTAATTTTTCTTCCTGTCAGAAAAGCCTCTTTTTACTATTCTTTTAAGGCATATCTGCTGGCTATAAATACTCATGGATTTATGTTATCTGGGAATGTCTTTATTTTACTTTTTTCCCTGGAACAGTATTTTCACTGGATACAGATTTGGAATTGACAGATCTTTTTTTCTGTACTTAAAAAATGGTGTGCCACTTCTTTCTGCCCCTCCATGGTTTCTAGTGAGAAATCTAATGTCATTTGAATCATTTTACCTGTATATATAATGGGTTACTTTTCTATGGCTAGTTTCAATATTTTTTCTTTGTCTTTTGTTTTTGGCAATTTGATTAGGATATTTCTGGGCATTAATTTCTTTTGGTTTATCTTATTTTGGGTTCACTCAACTTCTTAAATTGGTAGGTTTGTATCTCTGCCAAACTTGGGAAATTCTGTGCCACTATTTCTTCAAATAATCTTTTTAGCAACACATTCCTTTATTTTTCTTTCTTGGCTCTGATGATGCAAATATTGTTGTTGTTGTTGTTGTTGTTGTTTTGAGAGAGAGAGAATGCAAATAAGAGAGGGGCAGAGGAGAGGGGGAGACAGAGAATCTTAAGCAGGCTCCATGGCCCAGAATGGAGCCCAATGTTGGGCTAGATCTCACGACCATGAGATCATGACCTGAGCTGAAATCAAGAGTGGGACACTTAACTGACTTAGCCACACAGGTGCCCCTGATGATGCAAATATTTGAATGTTTGTTATTGACCAACAAGCCCCTAAAGCTATGTTAGTTATTTTTCAATTTTTTTCTTTGTTTTTCAGAATGGATAATTTCTACTGATTGATCTTAAAGTTCACTGACTCTCCCCCCGTCATCTCTACTCTGCTACTGCGTCCATCCAGTTAGGTTTTCTTAAAATTTCAGTTATTGTGAATTTTAGTTCTAAAATTTCTATTTGAGTGTCTTTTTTAACAGCTGTTATGACTTTGTGGAGTATATTAGTTATTGCTATGTAACAAATTGCCACAAACTTAGTGACTTAAAAGAACACAAACTTACTATCTTACATATTTTGTCAATCAGAACTTGGCACAACTTAGCCAGATCCTTGACTTGGCTTTAATCAAGGTATTGGCCAGAGCTCTATTCTTATTTTGAGTTTGACTGGTGATGGGTTTGCTTCTAAGCTCACTCAGGTTATCAGAATGTGCTTCCTTCTGTCTGTAAGACTGAGAGCCTTTGATTCTTACTGATTGTCACTTGGAAGACATGTTGATCTCCTGGAAGCTGCCTGATGTTCCTTACTACATGGTTCTCTTACAAAATGGAAGCATGTTTCTTCAAAGCCAGCAAGGGAGAAAGAGAGTAAGTTGGCCAACAAGATGCACTCTTGTATAATAGAGCATAATCACAAGCAGTAACCACCTTAAAGTCCTAAAATACATTAATAATACCTTAAAATACATTGAGAATTTGTATTTTACCATTTGTTGCAAGAATGTTCAAGATTGCTTATTTAAGCATTTTTATAATAGCTGTATTTGTATGATTATTCCAACATTTGTATCATCTTTGTTTTCATGTCTGTTTATTTCCCATGCAACTTGAAATTTTAATGGTTTTTCATAAGCCTAATTTTGGATTGCGTATTGTCATTTTAAATATTTTGCTATGAGACTATGGGCC
Organism: Herpailurus yagouaroundi; assembly: GCF_014898765.1. Taxonomy (NCBI): domain Eukaryota; kingdom Metazoa; phylum Chordata; class Mammalia; order Carnivora; family Felidae; genus Herpailurus; species Herpailurus yagouaroundi. The sequence continues at coordinate 27,056,474 of NW_024420586.1, forward strand.
TCTTCTAAATTCTATGAAGAATGTTCACATTTTGTTTTAGCAAGCAATCAGCTAAATTAAGTTCTGGCCCCAAGTTCCAATTCACCTTCTGATGGTTGTGTTTCCAATATTAGTTAAGCTTTCATAGGCTTTGTAGTGTTATTTGAATCTATCCTGTGAATGTATCACTCAATGGCCAGTCTGGGTCCTAGGCAGTAGTCTGTCAGTTACTTCAGGTCTCAAAATCTTTGGTAGGCCAATTAGAATAAGATCTGCACATGCACTGCTCGAGTGTGAGCCCTGGGTTCATAAACTAGTTTATAGGATGCTTTCCCAAGCTCCTCCCTCTCTGAAACCTTCCCAAGACTTCTGTTTCCCTGTGTCTCTTCTTTTTGGTCCTCTAGCCGGAAACTTGGTAGTTACCTTGATTTGCCATTCTCTGTCATGCACTTTTGTAATTGGGTCCATCTCCTGGCCCAGGAAGTGGAGGGCAGAGAGAGAAAAAGATGAACTCAGGTTCATCTTACCCTTTTGGAACTAAAGCTCCATCACATGTGTAAGATGAGTTCCCTTCCCTCCAAGTTTTGGCTCTTGAGGTTCTGCATTTCCACCACAGATTTCCTGGGTTCTGGGGTATGAGGACCAAAAAAGGCAGATAAAAGGAGGGAAGGAATTCTGTACTCCCTCTGAGAGCTACGAGTTACTTTTTCTGATCCTTGAGACAGTACTAGAGGAGTTCTGGAGCTATGTCACCGTGCCCACTTCTGTGTTTTGGGCTATGTTGAGTTAAAACTAGGAGATACCAAGGAAAAAGAACAGCTTAAAAAATGGTAAAGTCACTGCTGATAAGATGGTGATTCTATTTCTGTTATTCTTCCCTGCTGCTGTTTACTTTTCAGAAACCTCAAATACCCACCCCTGTATTCTGTCTGGTTCTACAGTTGTATTTAGTGAAACAGACAGGGTAAAGCATGCTCACTCCATGTCACACAGGACCAGAACTCCTGATACAGATAATTTACTGCTCTCCCTACTTCTGCTCTAGCCATTCTTACAAACTATTCTGTATACATCAACTGGAATGGTCCTTAAAATCCTCAATAAGATATCACTCCCTTGCTTAAACCCCCTGACTTAGTTGGCTTCCCATTTTTCTTAAAATAAAACAAATTCTTTATGATGACCTACAAAATGACCCCTGTATCTTTTTCTGAGCTAATATCATACTCCTCACTCACACTATCCCAGTCCCATGCATTTTCTTTCAGCAATTAGTGCATGGCAAACTCAGTTCCTTTCCAGATATTTGCATTTGTTATGCCATTCAGGGAAGTTTTTTCCTCAAGATTTTTGCATGACTGACCACTTTCATCTTATTTAGGTCTCAGCTCAAAAGCTCAGATATTCCTTTTAAGACCACTTAATCTAAAGTAACCTAACCCTTTGCATCACTTCTGTTACTTTCAGAATGCTACAGCTTCTTAGAAGCATCTAATCCATGTATTTGTTCACTTGTTGATTTTCCTTTTCCCACTGAAATTGCAGTTATTTGAGGGCAGAACATTCTCTGAGTCTTTCTTGTTTACTGCTGTATTCTCAGTGTGCCTAGAATAGCATTTTACACACAGTAGATTCTAAAAACCTATTTGTTTAGTGAATGAGTATCTTTCCAATCATATTTATATGCACACATTTTAAAACCATAAACTTTTTTTTAAAAATAAATCTATGTTTAGTAGCACTTAATATTCTGTTTCATTAAATGTATTTCAACAATATCACCTCAAGAGCTTCTTCACTGCACTGGGTGCTTTGGTGTGAAGTAGTACAACAGATTGTGTTCAGCTCTTCCTCTGATATCTGATTTGCTCTGTGCTAGAATTATAATTTTGTCTTTATTCATCTTGTCAGTTTCTCATCCCTTTAAGATTTTAGGTGTATTTTCAATAAACATTTCTTCACTGAAACAATCTTGTTTGTTAGATTAATTGATTATTTTCATTCCAACCCTTCAACAGTATAAGCTTCAAAACTGCTGCATTGTTCATTGTTGTATCCCTATTTTCCAGAACAGCCACTGTGTAAGTGTTTGTTGCAGAAATACATCATATTTAATTTCTTCAATTGTCTCATTTGTAAAACAGGGATGGTAATAACTATGTCATTGAATATTGGAGAGAACAGTAGAGCTGTATTATGATGTGGATGCAGGAGGGCATATAAAATGCGGTCACTAGTCTGAGTATTGTACACCGGCTTCCACAGCAATGCTTTTTAAAGTCTGCACTCCAGCAAAATTTCAAACTCTAGGGGCACTAGACCCCTAGAGTCTAAATTTCAAACTCTGGGTGGCTCAATCAGTTAAGTGTCCAACTTCGGCTCAGGTCATGATCTCACAGTTCGTGAGTTCAAGCCCTGTTTCGGGTTCTGTGCTCAAAGCTCGAAGCCTGGAGCCTGCTTTAGATCCTGTGTCTTCCTCCTTCTCTGACCCTCCCCCGCTCACACTCTGTCTCTCTTTGTCTCTCTCTCTCTCTCAAAAGTAAATAAATATTAAAACATTTTTAAAAATTTGCAAACTCTAACCTGAACTTGAACATTGTCATTGCACTTATATAGTTAAAACTGCAAATGTTAAGTTTCAGCTCCACAGGAACATAAGGAATTCCCTAAAGGAATTTTATTTGATGGGAAATAGAAGTGAAATAGATTATGAAACACCTCATTTCTAAAGTCAAAGAATTGCAGAACTTAGACATGATGTAGTGGGCAAAGGGAACAATTTAAAATTTCTGAGCAGGGAACTGTGTTATAAAAATGGTGTTTGCATGTGAATATATATATATTTCATGGCAAAAGGATACTCCAGCTGTTCAATGTTGTCGTTTTTGGTGGTGCTTTTTGTCTGGTAAATAGGAAGAGTAGGTAGGTTCTTTGTGGGGTTTCCAGTATTGGCAAAAGCTTCCCAGCAGCAGTGTTTGACGGGGATGGAAAAGAGTAGCTGTGAGAGACATTTTTGTAGCTGTTTGTTTTCAAATTTAGAATATTTTGCTATGTTTCTTGATCTACAAAATGGCAACAATTTAAAAGTAGTATTTGTTCTAAGTTTTTGTATTGAAGTATTTGTTCCCCTTCACAAATATACCTTGAGGCTATCTCTGCTTGTGGAGCTCTTTGGTTTTCACTCATAATTACCTTTCTCAGTATGCTGCAGAGAGCTTGGAAAGTACTGATGTCTCATTCAGTGATTCATCCTATTTATTGCCTAATTTAGAATGACAGTGAAAGCGCTCGTAATTACTTTGTGATTTTCCATATTGACAGCTTAGCTAAGATATGGCAAGTACCAAAGCAATTCAGAGTACTTTCAAATTCTTCGCAGCCTTGCAGAGTGCATGCTTAGAAAGAGAGAACATTACAGGGATCTGACCTTAATACTAGACCATCCAACAGTCTCTGCTGTCATTCTTGTCCTAAGATAAAGGCTATAAAGAGACTTCCTTTATTATCTTCTGCCTCCACCAGAGTTGCTTGTCAGCAAGAAGACCACCTTAAGTCTAAGGTCTAGACTATACACAATTATATGCTTTGGGGGCATCCCTGATAGACCTCCTGCCTCTAAATCTCTCTCTCACTGTCTTGCCATGCTGCCTAAACATTCCAATTTTGATTGGGGGAAAAGATGGCAGTGTAGGAGGATGCTGGGCTCACCTCTTCCTACTGATCACTTAGATTCTACCCACATCAGCCTAAATAACCCAGAAAACCACCAGAAGACTAGCAGAAGGGACTCTCCAGAGCGAAGCGTAGACAAGAGGCCCAAGGAAGAGGGTAGGAAGGGTGGGGAGGCGGTGCATGCTACACGGACTGGCAGGAGAGAGCCGGGGCAGTGGAGGGGCAGCCCAATGGGCAAGGCAGAGCCCAGAAGTCTGGCTTACAAAAGTGGAGGGGCCGGACTCCATGAGTTCTGACAGCCAGCGGGACTTAACATCTGGAATGTTAAAAGTCAACAGCTCTGCCCTTGGAGAGCCAAGAGGGAAAGAGGATGCCAGGAGGGAGAGTTGTTGAGCCCCGGAAGGACAGAGCTCAGCTCAGCAGGGGAAAAAAGCCGCTGGCAAGTGCCATTTCCCTCTCCTATCAAAATTCCAAAAGGAACCAGTTCCCATCACCGAACTTGCTTGCACCATGCAAATGCCCAACGCTGTGCTTCTGTGGATCTATCCCTCTGACAGGCCTGCCTCCCTCCCAGTGCTGCAGGGCCTGTCCCACAGGGGACCACTGGTGGCAAAGCTAGCTAAGCCTACCCCTCCCACCCCTGTGCACCTTGCAGATCCACCCCATCTAATATGCCCTTGGCCAGATCCCATCGAAGCAGCACCACAAGCCTGGCAGTGTGCAAGCAGCCCAGACAGGGGCCACACCACTCCACAGTGAGTCATGCCCTTGGGAGAGGGGAAGATAAGGTACACACCAGTCTGACTATGGCCCCAGTGGTGGGCTGGGGACAGACATCATGTCTGACTGCGGCCCTGCCCACCAACACAAGTTTCTCCAGACAGCATAGGGGAAGTGCCCTGCAGTTTGGAGCTACTGCAGGGACTATGCAAAATGGTGAAATGGAAAAATTCTCCTCAAAAGAAACTCCAGGAAGTTGCTACAGCTAACGAATTGATCAAAATCGATTTGAACAATATAACAGACCACGAATTTAGAATAATAATTGTAAAATTAATCGCTGGACTTGAAAAAAGGATAGAGGACAGCAGATAATCTATTTCTACAGAGATCAATGGGCTGAAAAATATTCATGATGAATTAAAAAATGCTATATATGAGGTGCAAAATAAAATGGAGGCGACCACAGCTCGGATTGAAGAGGCAGAGAAGAGAATAGGTGAATTAGAAGATAAAATTATGGAAAAAGAGGAAGCTGAGAAAAAGAGAGATAAAAAAAATCCTGGAGTATTAGAGGAGAATTAGAGAACTAAGTAATGCAATGAAACACAACAATATCTGTATAATAGGGATTCCAGAAGAGGAAGAGAGAGAAAGGGGCTGAAGGTGTACTTGAACAAATCATAGCTGAGAACTTCCCTGATCTGGGGAAGGAAAAAGGCATTGAAATTCAAGAGGCACAGAGAACTCCCTTCAGATGCAACTTGAATCAATCTTCTGCATGACATATCATAGTGAAACTGGCAAAATACAAGGATAAAGAGAGAATTCTGAAAGCAACTAGGGATAAATAGGCCCTAACATGCAAAGGTAGAAACATAAGGGTAGTAGCAGACCTATCTACTGAAACTTGGCAGGCCAGAAAGGAATGGCAGGAAATCTTCAATATGGTGAACAGAAAAAATATGCAGCCAAGAATCCTTTATCCAGCAAATCTGCCATTCAGAATCGAAGGAGAGATAAAGGTCTTCCCAAAGAAACAAAAACTGAAGGAATTCATCACCACTAAACCAGCCCTACAAGAGATCCTAAGGGGGACTCTGTGAGTGAAATGTTGCAAGGACCACAAAGCACCAGAGACATCACTACAAGCATGAAACCTACAGACATCACAATGACTCTAAACCCATATCTTTCCATAATAACACTGAATGTAAATAGACTAAATGCTCCAACCGAAAGACATAGGGTATCAGAATGGATAAAAAAACAAGACCCATCTATTTGCCTCAGCTGCAGCAGTTTCTCAATCGACACATCTCCAAACGCAAGGGAATTAAAAGCAAAAATGAACTATTGGGACCTCATCAAGATAAAAAACTTCTGCACTGCAAAGGAAACAATCAACAAAACTAAAAGGCAACCAACGGAATGGGAAAAGATATTTGCAAATGACATATCGGATAAAGGGCTAGTATCTAAAATCTATAAAGAACTCACAAAACTCCACACCTATAAAACAAATAATCCAGTGAAGAATTGGGCAGAAGACATGAATAGTCACTTTTCCAAAGAAGACACCCAGATGGCCAAGAGACACATGAAAAGATGCTCAACATGATTCATCATCAGTGGAATATAAATCAAAAGTACAATGATATGTCACCTCATGCCAGTTAGAGTGGCTAAAATGAACAAATCAAGAAACTATAGATGCTAACAAGGATGTGGAGAAACAGGAACCCTCTTGCACTGTTGGTGGGAATGCAAACTGGTGCAGCCGCTCTGGAAAACACTGTGAAGGTTCCTCAAAAAATTAAAAATAGAACTACCCTATGACCCAGCAATAGCACTGCTAGGAATCTACCCAAAGGATACAGGAATGCTGATGCATAGGGGCACATGTACCCCAATGTTTATAGCAGCACTTTCAACAATAGCCAAAGTATGGAAAGAACCTAAATGTTCATCAACTGATGAATGGATAAAGAAGGTCTGGCTTATATATACAATGGAATACTACTTGGAAATGAGAAAGAATGAAATCCTGCCATCTGCAGCAACGTGGATGGAACTGGAGGGTATTATGCTTAGTGAGATATGTCAGGCAGAGAAAGATACTGTATGTTTTCACTCATATGTGGATCTTGAGAAACTTAACAGAAGACCATGGGGGAGGGGAAGGGGAAAAAAAGTTACAGAGAGGGATGGAAGCAAACCATAAGAGACTCTTAAGGACTGAGAACAAACTAAGGGTAGATGGGGGTGGGGGAGAGGGGAAAGTGGGTGATGGGCAGAGAGGAGAGCACTTGTTGGGATAAGCACTGGGTGTTGTATGGAAACCAATTTGACAATAAATTATATTAATTTTTAAATTAAAAATAATAAATAATAAATAAAATAAATAAATAACCTGGGAGGACTCAGTTGGGGAGATTACAGTTGACTTAAGGTAATAATAGTGGAAGGTATTTATTTTGTTTAATTTGGGTTTAATTTTTGATCATTCTTGGGGAGTAAAAGACAAAGAATACTTTCTGGTGACAATAACACACTTTTAAAAAATTTGGATAACCAGTAAAATTCCTGAAAGTATCTTCCCATATCTTTAAGTCATGTAACTTTCCAGAGAGGTGTGTGAGAAGAGGGATATTCTCTCACAGTTCCTTATTCAGGATATTCTTGTCCTCCCTTACACTTTGATTCATCCTTCTTACCCAATCCCAAATTTCTGGTCCACTTCATCTCCTGGTGGGTGAAGGCAGTGCCAAGCAAGGTAATTACAACTTTCAAGTGGCAAGCCCAGACAGTAAATGACAGATATATTGGAGGGGTTCAGATTATTATGAGCTTCATATCTACATTTTGAAACTAAACAACCTGGTGACCAATCTTATCAGTAAAGAGGAAAGGGTCTTGACTGGGATCTAGGTTCATCAGGCAGCTTTTAGAGACCTATGGAGACCCTTCTCTGGGGCCTGATCTCCTGCCCAACCTATTATCATAGAGATCTATGCCTCCAGTACTTGGATTGGATCTATATTTTCAAAAGAGGGCTCCTGTGGTAACTGCATTTTAAATAAAGCTAACTTTAGCTAACGTCAGCTGCCTGGAAAAGAACACCAGCCTCCCATTAAATGAGCCACCTTTGTCGCCTGGCATGCTGCCTTGTCAAGTTCTAAATGCCACAGCTTAAGATAACTCTAGACAGCTACAAATCACATCGGTGCCAAGGGCAATGGGCTCTATTACTTTAGCAATTCAGGATCTAGATTACAAAAGACTGGAAAAGCAAAGACTCAGGGCAATGCTTAATGTGAACTAAAGCAAAGTAAATAAAAATTTAGATTTATCATAATCTGTGATTTTTATTGTTTACTTCTGTTAATTCATATTTTCAATTATTAATAATGCACATGTGGTTTAATCACTTCTCAGCCTTTTGGCTAAGATCAAGTGTAATAATGCACATGTGGCTTAAAAATGATGATAGCAATAATAAATTTTATCTCAAACAACGTTAAACAAATTACTTTTTCCAAGTTTTTATTAAAATTATAGTTAGTTAACATATATGGTAATATTGGTTATAGGTATAGAATTTAGTGATTCCTCACTTACATACAATATCCAGGTGCTCATCACAACAAGTGCCCTCCTTACTAACCATCACCCATTTAGCCCATCCTAAACAAATTATTCTTTAAACTTAAAATTATTTTGCCCTTATGTTACTATGTTATCAAGCATTTCATTAAAGTCATGATTCTGAATCCAGAAGTCACCAACAGTTAGAAAAAGGACCAGACAGAGAGAAGGTGGGAAATCTGCAATGAGAGTCTATGAAAAGTTACCTGGGTACACTTAAGTCATCTCAGACACATCAGTACCTACAAGCTGCTGCAAAGCAAGTGAGTCATCTGTTGGATGAAAAAACAGAGGAAAGCTAGACATCTTATGCTTTCTTAGAACTCCCTTAACCTGGAACCCAACATCACATAGTAACTGCCACTCTTGGATTTTGGAAACAATGTCTACATATTTTGTTTCCTCTGGGGTTCCAGTATGCCAGTATGAGAGCTATTTCACTGCTCGCAGGAGCCTGCTATTTCATCCCTTGACTACATTGGATTTACCTCCTCTGGGGTGGGGATATGTGGGGGAGTGGCGTGGTGAGTAATGATAGACAGTCAAAAAGGGCCAGGGGTGGCAAGGAGCAGTGAAAGAAAGAGCACAGCTGCATGGAGAGGGTAATTAGAAAGGGAATACCATGTCATCGAACCTCAGTGACTGCACATAAAATGTTGGGATATATGTATGTCTTAAGATATGATTCAGACCATATCTCAAACTTATTCTGGTTTCCATGGTTCTCATGTTCCTGTTGAAGTGGGCTTCATGCCCACTATACTTTGGTATAGTACAGGGTATTCAGGAGATGGTTTTGAGTGTCCCACAGAACTTACTGATACAGAGTGATTGCCAGAGAGCAAGCTGGTACAGGGTGGCCACCATAACTACTATGGAATTGTCTGTTCTGGTGGAAAAGAGCAATACTTTATGACCAAGGCATTCTGTAAAAGTCACTGAATTGGTACATCATGCTTGATATAGGAAGTTTGGCAGTCAAGATTTGCTTCTAAGATCTGAGTGCCAATTCCTAACAGACTGTCAGACAATTATTAACGTGCAGAGGTCAGTAGAATAGGGGCACAGCAAACTGGGAATGCTGTTATACAGATACAGACCTAAGATAAGAACTGAGGGCCCTAGTCAGAACCTATGTTCTGGGGCAACGGATGAGGCTAGGAAAAATTAAGGCTCTGACACTAGAGCCAGTTCAAAGACATTCCAGATAAGGCTGTAGTGAATGTTTGCCACTCATTCCACAGGCAGCAAGTGAGAGAAGTCAGTGAGTGGGTTGTCGCAGAGGGAGAGATATCCTGCATTCTGGACAGGACTTGGAAGTGGTGTCTTAGACGGTGAAATGAAGAAGGGTGTTCCTGGAGATGAGGAGACTGGTCAGGGGGCCACTGTAATAAACCAAGCAAAGGAGAATGAGAAACAACACCAAATAAATGAACCAGGGTGAACTGCCATGGCCCTGGACTCAAACTGTAGTAGAGATGGATGGAGGAAGGGGCAAAGAGGTAAAGGATTTTAGATTTAGTAATGAACCAGCGTTAGACATCAGGTGGAAGGGAGAAGAATGAGTATAAAATAATCCCAAGGTTTCTGGCTTGGGAGACTGGTTGGATGATGTTATCATTAACGAAATTTTAGGCACAAGAGAAAAAGAAGGAAATTTGGAGTGGGATGTGATGCAAGAGAGGAGTTAGAGAAAGAGTTCAGTAGTCTGAGAAATTCTATTGGTCTCCCAAGTGGAGATTTCTAGGGGACAGTCAAATATTTAGACCCAGAGATCTGGTGATGGGGGTGGCTAGGCAAGGACCAGGTAGAAGGATAATTCATAGTGGTAGCTTAAAGTCATCGGGCATGATTGAGTTCACAGTAAAAAAGTACGAGACTAAGGAAAAGGGAAGATTTATTGGGAGATTAGTGAAGTACAGAAGAAGTGTAGCAGGGAAAAAAAGAGAGTGGGTGATGAGAATGGCACCTTGAGTAGCATCATTATGGATGTATCAGAACCAGCTAGTTAAAACATACCACTTCATGTGGTTTATGTACCAGACATAATCCATACACTATGATTATGTACCATAGCCTGTAGTAGATCATGACAACTGTGGTGCCCAAAACAGCAACATAGAATTTGGTGCTTCAGAAAACAAATTTTACAATTAAACAAACTGTTACAAAATGTTTGCCAGCAATTCTGAGTATAGAAAGTATTATCAAGGAAAATACAGGGTGTTATGAGAGTATATAACAGTAGGGACCTGCCAAATCTGGGGGGGGGGTACAAAATCCTTCCCAGAGAAAGTGGCATTTAGGTTGCAAAGTGAAGGATAAATAGATGTTAAGAAAGAAAAGGATAGGGAGAGAATCTTTTGCAGGAGAAATAAATGGAGCCAGTGAAGGAAACTCAGAAGGAGTGGCCGGAAAAGTAGGAGAACATGGTAAGGAAATGTTAGGAAAGCAAAATGGGGAGAGAGACACTGTCAGTTCCAAATCCACAGATAATCACGTGCCCTTACCCCTTTATATAACACCAAATAAGATCACCTCCTTCCATATGAATTTTGGTTTCAGCAGGACAACTTCTTGGCCAAGGACTTCTCTTCTGAGAAGTTTGCCAAGAATTGGGGCGTAATGGGAAAGAATTTGTCTATAGAGAGGCATGAGAAATTTGGGTGATAATGGACCTGTTCTATTTCTTGATTGTGGAGGTAGGTATACTATTGTATACATTTGCCAACTCCTAGAATGAGTTGTACACAAAAAGTGAATTTTACTGATTTAAAATTATAACTCAACTAATATAACCAATAAAAATAATATATTCTCAAGTTAAAATATGTACCTATTTGCCAAATTAATAAAATATATGCCACTTTTTAAGAAAAATAATAATAAAATGTTACTGTGAGTAAAAAAAATAGGACAAATAAATGGAAAAATATTACATGTTACTGGACTGGAAAATCCAATATTTTAAAGACACCTATCATCCCCAAAATTGGTCTATATATTCAATGCAATCCAATTAAATACTCTACATATTTTCTTCTTGTGGAAATTGATAAACCAGTTCTAAAATTTATGTAAAATTAAAATTCCCAAGAAAATGAAGATTAATTTTGATAAAGAGTAAGGTGTGAAATCAGTATGGTAACAACAAAGACCCATCTGTATATTAAATCCTTGATTGGGGCACCTGCGTGGCTCAGTTGGTTAAGCATACAACTCTTGGTTTCAGCTCAGGACATGATCTCACAGTTTGTGAGATCAAGCCCCATGTTGGGCTCTCTGCTAGCATAGAGCCTGCTTGGGATACTCTCTTCCTCTCTCTCTCTCTCTCTGCCCCTCCCCTGCTTATGCGTGCTCTCTCTCTCTCTCTCTCTCTCTAAAAGTAAATAAAAAGCTTTAAAAATTTTAAAAAAGAAACCCTTGATTAATGAGAAATGCAGCATTGCAGACCATGGAAAATCTTTTTCATAGTTACTCTTGCAAAAACTGGGCCTCTCCCTTACATCTTAAATAAAAATTCACTCTGGGTGAACTTAAATTTGAAAGGAAAATCATACATCTTTTGAAATATAACATAGGATTACATATTCATGACCTCAGATTAAATAAAGATTTCTCAAAAAAAGGCACAAAAACAATATCCAGAGAGTAAATATTGATGTTTCACTATATTCAAACAAGGCATTTATTTTTGGCAAGAGACAGCATATATAGAATTAAGAGAAATATGAGAAAATATACTTGAAATGCACATAACTAACAAATAGTTCCTACCCAGGATATATGAAATACATCTACATAAGAAATAAAAAGGAGAGGCGACCCAATAAAAAATGGGACAAAGACTTGAGCAGACTCTTCACAAAAGAAGATATCAAATGGCCAATGCTAATAAATATATATTAGGGAGTTTTCAACCTCATTAGTAATTAGGGAAATGCAAATGTAAAACACAAGAAGAAAACTTCCTATCTGTTCAAAATGAAAATATTTGACAATACTAAGTGTTGTCACCAATATGGAGAACCAAGAAATCTTCCCTGTCCCCCTTTTTAAATTGAGGTATAAAGAACATGCATTGTTATATTCGTTTCAGGTGTATGATATAATGACTCGACAATTCCATACATTTCTCAGTGCTCATCAAGATAATAACTCTTATATGTTGCTGTCAGGAGTGTAAAAGCATACATTTTGGAAAATGTTTTGGCATTCTCTAGTAAAGTTGAGGCTATGTATATTCTGTGACTCACTAATTTCACTTCTGGGTATGTACTCGACAGAAAAGTGTGCATGTGTGCAGTAGCATACATAGACATGAAAATTAAGAGAAGCATTTTTCATGATAGCCAAAAAATTGCAAACAACTCAGATTTTAATTGAAGCATAATTTACATACAATGTTATATTAGTTTTACGTGTACAATGCAATGATTCAACAATTCTATATATTTCTCAGTGCTCATCAAGACAAATTCACTCTTAATCTCCTTCACCTATCTCACTCGTCCCCTCACCCGTCTCCCCTCTGGAAACCACCAGTTTGTTCTCTGTATTTGAGTCTGTTTTCTATTTCTTTTATATAAAATCTAAGAAACACAGAAAAGAAAACTATATTGTTTCAGAGACGTATACATAGGAACATTAGAAAGCAAAGAAAAGAATTAATTATTTAGAAAGAACAGTGAAGGGGCACCTCAGTGGCTCTGTTGGTTAAGCAGTTGACTTTGGCTTAGGTCATGATCTCATGATTCGTGAGTTCAAGCCCTGCATTGGGTTCTGTGCTAACAGCTCAGAGCCTAGAGCCTTCTTCAGATTCTGTGTCTCCCTCTCTGTCTACCACTCCCCCATTCTCACTCTCTCTCTGTCTCTCTCTCTCTCTCTGTCTCTCTCTTAAAAATAAATAAACATTAAAAAATTACAAAAAAATAAAAAGAACAGTGGATTACTCAAGGAGTGAGGGTGAAGGGTGTGGCAAGGAAGGGGCTCATGGGGACTTCAAGAATTCTGGAAACATTATATCTCTTGACCTTGTTAGTAATTGACAGATGTACATCATTTTTATTTGAGAGAGAGAGAGAAAGAGAGATAGGAAGAGGGGCAGAGAGAGATAATCTTAAGCAAGCTCTATGCTCAGCATGGAGCCTGACATGGGGTTGAATCCCACAACCCTGGGATCATGACCTGAGCCGAAACCAAGAGTCAGATGCTCAACCAACTGAACCACCCACATGCCCCCAGATGTACATTTTTAATGCATATTTATATTTCATTAACATTTTGTATATGTGTGATATATTACAATGATAGCTTAAAGAAAAATGATGAGAAAACACAAATTTTGATGACAACATATTTGAAAATTTAAATGAATGAATACTTGGAAAATATAACTTAAACTTGATTCAAGAAGATATAGAAATTGTGAATAGACCTACAACCATTAAAATAAATGAATGAGTAATTAAAAAATGTCTTCCCAAAGAATTAAAAGCAAAATAAAATACTCTATCCCAGCAGATATTAAAAGGGAAAATAATCCCAATCTTATATAAAGTCTTCTAAAAAACACACGAAAGAAGAAACATTTGCCAATTAATGTCATGTTGTAAGAATAACTTTGATAGTAAATATGAAAATGGATGTATTATAAATAACTAAAGGAGAGCAAGAGATTAATCACGTTCATGAAAATCATCAAGAAAATATTAGGAAACTAAATTCAACAATGTATAAACAAAGTAATGCATCAACACCATGATTGGTCTATAAGTAGGAAATAAATTAGTGTAATTCACTATATTAACAGAATAAAACATGGAAATCATATGATAATCTCAATGCATGCAGTAAAAAATGTATTTGGTAAAAGTCAAGCTGAATTCATGATAAAATTATTCAGATATTTAAGAATAGAAAGGAACTTTTTTAACCCAATAAAGGATATCTAAAAACTCCCAACAATAAACATCCTACTAAATGGTGAAATATGGAAAGCTTTTCTGTTGAGATTGAAAAATAGTTCCTCTGGGTATAGAAGAGGGGAGATGGTGGCAGACTAGGAGGACTCTAAACTCACCTCATCCTGTGAATACAACCAGATAACTATCAAATCATCCTAAATACCTCCGAAATTGACCTGAAGACTTGTAGAATAAACTCCACTAAGTAGAGAAGGTAGAGAAGAGGCCACATAGAAGAAGGTAGGAAATGTGGAGACTTGGTTTGGGAGAGAAAGAGATCATGGCCACCATAGTGGGGAAGGAGCCACAGTCACAGAGAAGGGCAAGAGACATATTTGCACACAGGGAAGCTCATGGGGAGAATAAATCCCCATAACAATTGGCTTGTAGAGCAAGAGGGACTAATTTTGTGAGTTCTCGCAACCAGCAGGGCTAAAAGCCTGGAGTTTTAAAGGTCAGAGGGTATGGAGGCACCTGAGTGGTTCAGTCAGTTAAGTCTCCAACTTTGGCTTAGGTCATGATCTCACAGTTCATGATTTTGAGTCCCACTTCAAGCTCTGTGTTGACAGCTCAGACCCTAGACCCTTCTTTGGATTCTATGTCTCCCTCTTTCTCTGCCCCCCCCCACTCGAGCTCTCTCTCTCTCTCTCTCTCTGTCTCTCTCTCTCTCTGTCTCTCTCTCTCTCACACACACACACACACACACACACACACACAAATAAATAAACATTAAAGGTCAGAGGACATGGCTGTGATAGAGCATGAAAGCATTGTGCTGCTCTTGGAGAGAAGGCAGGCAAACAACCCATGGGCATACAGCATGGAAACAGCAATCTGAAGAGCACCTTAGGAACACAGTGGGAAAGTTATTTGATCATCTTGGAGCTTATCCCAGAGATACAGCATTGGGATAGCCAGCAAGGCTATCATTCAGAATAGAAGGAGAGATAAAGAATTTTCCAAAAAACAAAAACTAAAGGAGTTCATGACCATTAAACCAGTTCTGCAAGAAATATTAAGAGGAACTGTTTGAGTGGAAAAGACAGACCAGTATAGAGGTAGGAAACACAAAAGCAGTAAAAATGAATGTTTCTATAAAAAAAAATCGGTCAAGGAACTCACAATATAAAATCATGTAAAATATAACAACACGGACCTAAACCATGGGGAGGAGAGGAATAAAAGGGATTCAACCATAAATGTCCATCAACTCAACATAGGCCGCTATATATAGAAGATGTTATATACAAAGCTAATGGTAACCATCTATCAAAAACCACTATAATTTCTTCAAAGTATAAAGAGAAAGAAATTCACATATATCACTAAAGAAAATCAGCTAACCATGAAATACATAAAGGATCGGAGGAAAACTTCAGAAATAATCAGAAAACAAGTAATAAAATGGCAATAAATATGTTATTTACCAATCATTACTTTGAATGTAAA
The DNA here is from genome assembly GCF_014898765.1 of Herpailurus yagouaroundi. Lineage (NCBI taxonomy): Eukaryota > Metazoa > Chordata > Mammalia > Carnivora > Felidae > Herpailurus > Herpailurus yagouaroundi. Next base: position 27,071,908 of record NW_024420586.1, read on the forward strand.
TGGACTAAATACTCCAAACAAAAGACATAGGGTAACAGAATGGATTAATAAAACAAGGCCCATCTTTAAGCTGCCTACTGGAGGCTAATTTTGGACCTAAAGACACCTGCAGATTCAAAGTTAGGGGATGGAGACACACCTATCATGCAATTTGATGTCATAAGGAAGCTGGAGTAGCAGTACTTATATTGGACAAACTAGACTTTAAACCAAAGACTGTAACAAGAGAAAAAGACACTATATAATAATAAAGGGGACAATCCAACAAGAAGATATAATAATTGTAAATATTTATGAACCCATCATTACAGCACCCAAATACATAAAACAGTTAATACCAAACATAAATGAACTAGTAAGTAATAATACAATAATAGTAGGGGATGTTAACACCCCACTTACATCAATGAACAGATCATCTAAATGAAAAATCAACAAACAAACAATGGCTTTGAATGACACACTGGAACAGTTGGACTTAATGCTATCTTCAGAATATTCCATCCTAAAAGAGAAGAATATATATTCATTTCAAGTGCACATGGAACATTCTCCAGAATAGATCACATATTAGCTCACAAAGCAAGCCTCAACAAATTCAAGAAGATCATACAATGCATCTTTTCTGACCACAATGCTATGAAGCTAGAAATTAACCACAAGAAAAAATCTGGAAAGACCACAAATACATACAGGTTAGATAACATGTTACTAAACAATGAATGGGTCAACCAGGAAATCAAATAGTCAAAAAGTACATGTAAACAAATGAAAATGAAAACACAATGGCCAAAACCTTTGGATGCAGCAAAAGTGGTTCTAAGAGGGAAATTTATAGCAATATAGGTCTACCTCAAGAAGTGAGAAAAATCTCAAATAAACAACCTAACCTTACACCTAAAGGATCTGGAAAAAGTAAAAACAAACAAAACCAAAAAACAACAGAATGAAGGAAATAATAAAGACTAGTGCAGAAATAAAAGATATAGGAACTAAAAACAAAAACACAATAGAACAGATCAATGAAAGCAGGAGCTGGTTGTTTGAAAAAAAATAAAATTGATAAATCTGTAGCAGACGTATCAAGAAAAAAAGAAAGAGGACTCAAATGAATCAAATCACAAATGAGATAGGAGAAATAACAACACCATAGAAATACAATCATAAGAGAATATTATGAAAAAATGATATGCCAACAAATTGGACAACATAGAAGATTCCTTGAAACACAAACTACCAACACTGAAACATGAAGAAATATAAAATTTGATTAGACTGATTGTCAGCAAGGAGATTGAATGAGTAATAAAAAAACTCCCAACAGGGGCGCCTGGGTGGCGCAGTCGGTTAAGCGTCTGACTTCAGCCAGGTCACAATCTCGCGGTCCGTGAGTTCGAGCCCCGCGTCGGGCTCTGGGCTGATGGCTCAGAGCCTGGAGCCTGTTTCCGATTCTGTGTCTCCCTCTCTCTCTGCCCCTCCCCCGTTCATGCTCTGTCTCTCTCTGTCCCCAAAAAAAAAAAAAGTTTTAAAAAAAAATTAAAAAAAAAAAAAAAAAAACTCCCAACAAACAAAAGTCCAGGACCAGGTGGCTTCACAGGCTAATTCTACCAAACATTTAAAAAGAGTTAATACCTATTATCAAACTATTCCAAAAAATATGAAAGGAAGGAAAACTTCCAAATTCATTCTATGTGGCTAGCGTTACCCTGATATCAAAACCGGATAGACTCCACTAAAAAAAGAGTACTATAGGCCAATATGCCTGATGAACATAGATACAAAAATCTTTACCAAGATAGTAGCAAACCAAATCCAACAGCACATTAAAAAAAAACTACAAAATACCCCCAAGTAGCCAAAGTAATCCTGACAAAGAAAAAAAAGCTAGAGGCATCATAAATCTGAACTTTGAGTTATATTACAAAGTTGTAATCATCAAAACAGTATGGTACCCACACAAAAACAGACACATAGATCAATGGAATGGAATGCAAAACACAGAAATAAACCCACAACTTAATGGTCAATTAATTTTTGACAAAGCAGGAAAGAATAGCCAGTGGGAAAAGGACAATATCTTCAACAAATGGTGTTGGGGAAATCGAACAGCTACATGCAAAAGAATGAAATTAGACCACTTTCTTGCACCATACAAAAAAATTCAAACTGGATTCAAGACCTAAATGTGAGACCTGAAACCATAAAAATCCTAAAGGATAACACAGACAGTAACCTATTTGACATTGGCCATAGAAAGTTTTTTCTAGATATGGCTCTTGAGGCAAGGTAAACAAAAGCAAAAGTAAACTATTGGTATTACATCAAAACAAAAAGCTTCTGTATAGTGAAAGAAACAATCAACAAAGGCAAAATGCAACCTATGGAATTGGAGAAGACACTTGCAAACTATATATCCAGTAAATGATTAGTATACAAAATCTATAAAGAACTTACACAACTCAACACCCAGAAAACAAATAATCCAATTAAAAATTAGGCAGAAGATGTTAACAGACATTTCTCCAAAGAAGACATATATATGGCCAACAGACAAACGAAAAGATGCTAATCATCACTCATCGGAGAAATGCAAATCAAAGCCTCACACTTGTCATAAGGGCTGAAATCAACAACACAAGAAACAACAGGTGTTGGTGAGGATGTGGAGAAAAAGGAACATTCATGCATTGTTGGTAGAAATGCAAACTGGTGAGTCCACTGTAGAAAATAGTGTGGAGGTTCTTAAAAGAGTTAAAATAGAAGTGCCTTATGAACTAGCAATCCAAAAAATAGAAAAACACTAGTTCAAAGGCATACATGCAGCCCTATGTTTATAGCAGCATTGTTTATAATAGCTATGATATGGAAGCAGCCAAAGTGTCCATTGATTGATGAATAGGTAAAGAAGATGTGGTATATATACACAATGGAGTATTAATCATCCATGAAGAAGAATTAAATCTTGCCATTTGCAATAACACAGATGGAGCTAGAGTATAATGCTAAGTGAAATAAGTCAGAGAAAGACAAATACTATATGATTTCACTCATACGCAGAATTTAAGAAACAAATGAATGAAGGGAAAAAGAGATAGTGACAAATCAAGAAACAAGACTGTTAATTATTGAGAACAATCTGATTGCTACCAAAGGAGAGGGTAGTGGGGGGTGAATGAAATAGGTTAAGGGTATCAAGAGCACACTTAATTGATGAGCACTGAGTAATGCATGGAATTTTTGAATCACTACATTGTACACCTGAAGCTAATGTAACACTGTATGTTAACTGGAATTAAAAACTTAAAAAGCAAAAAAGAAACAATAAAAAGAAAATGCTTCTTGACAATTCTATTGGAGATCTTAATTCAGTCAGTAAGGCAAGAATAATAAAAGTATAAGGATTATAAATTCAGAAACAAAACAGCCATTACTCATAGGTGACATGATTATGTACTAGAAAACTCAAATTAACCTATATATAAATTATTGTACAATTACTACTGTAATATATATAATTTGCAGCTCCATACACCTGCAAAAGAGTAATAGAGAATTAATAAAATTAAAATATACTAAGAATAATTTCATCAGAAATATAATATACAGTATTAGCATGGTCTAATCAAGACCTAGATACCACATAGCAGGTTACACAGAGTAAATTTAATATAAGTAATTATTAAGCTATGATAAAAGAGTAACTATAAAGACATAAGGAAACTATATGATATCCTATGGCTGAGAGAGAGTATACAAGGAAGGAAACACTTGGAGTGGTTCAGTCTTCCTCATGGGATAAGGTACAGTTCAGTCTTGTGGATAGCAGAGAAACAGGCTGATTTAGTCAGGCTGTAGCTGGTCTACAGTTCCTGGACAAGTAGAAGGCAGTGCAACACTCAGGAAGGAAGGCAGGGAGAAAGTAATCAGTAACTGGTAACTTGGATGTATAGTGGGTGAGCAGAGAGAGTGGGAATCCTCCAGGCAGCAAGCAGTAGGCAGGTAGGATATGCAGAGGGCTTGGAGAGGGAGCAGCAGGTCAGTGTGGACCCTCCAGGCCACAGACCAACTTGTGCTGGTCACGTGAGAGGCCTTCGGGTACATATACATAGAAGGAATGCTTTGGGGCATGTGTGCTAGTGAGAGGCAATTTCATGCAGGTGCAGGTTTTGGGTTTCCATGTTGAGAGGGCCACAGACATATTGCCAGAGGGAGGCTGCAAGATTGAAGGGACCCTGAGTTCTAGGCCTATAGCTGGGGCAAAGGTCCACCAGATGGCCTCAGACCTATACTATGTACTCAGGGTGCTTACAGCTGAAAATTGAAGTCCTCTTCCTCCTTTAGTGCCCCTTTACCGCCATCTACTGATAAAGTTTAACAGTGCACTTACTTGACAAATACTTAACAGAAACATATTTTTATTTATTTATTTATTTTTTTTTTAAATTTTTTTTCAATATATGAAATTTATTGTCAAAATGGTTTCCATACAACACCCAGTGCTCATCCCAAAAGGTGCCCTCCTCAATACCCATCACTCACCCTCCCCTCCCTCCCACCCCCAACACTCAGTTTGTTCTCAGTTTTTAACAATCTCTTATGCTTTGGCTCTCTCCCACTCTAACCTCTTTTTTTTTCCTTCCCCTCCCCCATGGGTTCCTGTTAAGTTTCTCAGGATCCACATAAGAGTGAAACCATATGGTATCTGTCTTTCTCTGTATGGCTTACTTCACTTAGCATCACACTCTCCAGTTCCATCCACGTTGCTACAAAGGGCCATATTTCATTCTTTCTCATTGCCCTGTAGTACTCCATTGTGTATATAAACCACAATTTCTTTTGCATAGGGGCACTTGTACCCCAATGTTTATAGCAGCACTCTCAACAATAGCCAAATTATGGAAAGAGCCTAAATGTCCATCAACTGATGAATGGATAAAGAAACATATTTTTAAATCACAGAGTATATATTAAAGGATACATTTCGAGCTGAGAGGCAATAAATTGATAACTGATACAAATACCCCAAAATAAATCTATGAAAGTAAAGACTTACATGGGAAATTTATAAAACTTTATTCAGATATACTGTTTATAAGCTGAATTGTGCCCCTGTCCCCCAATTCATATGTTGAAATCTTATCCCCCAATACATCAGAATGTGAACTTATTTGGAAATGGGATCAGTGCAGTTGTAGTTAGTTAATATGTCTTTCGGATGGACCCTTATTCAATATGACTGGAGTCCTTCTAAAAAGGGGAAATTTGAAAAAAAGAGACAGATATAGAGAGAGGAAAGATGATAGGAAGACACATAGCCAAGGAGAAAGGCCTGGAACAAATTATTCTCTTATGGCCCTCAGAAGGAACCAACCCAGCCAAAACCCTCTTTCAGACTTCCAGCATACAGAATGGCGAGACAATAAATTTGTATAGTTTACAGTAGCCCTAGCAAACTAGCATAGATTTTGATACCAAGAAGTAGGGTGCTGCTGTAACAAATACCTAAAAATATGGAAGTGGCTTTGGAACTGGATAATACTAAATTAGGGTGAGCCCCTAATCCAATATAACTGGTGTCCTTGTGAAAAAAGGAAACATTCCTTTATGGGCAGGTGTGCACACAAGGGGAATGCCATGTGAATTCCACAAGCCAAGGAAATACTAGAAGCTAGGAGAGAAGCAAGGAAAAGATTCTCTGTCACAGCCCTCAGAATGAGCCAAATTTGCTGACACCTTGATCTTGGACTTTTAGCCTCAAGAACTGTAAGACAATAAATTCCTGTTATTTAAACAACACACTTTGTGGTACTTTGTTACTGCAGCCATAAGGAAAATAATACAGAAACTAGTGATAACTTCAATAAATAGAGAAATAGACTATATCCACCGAGAAACTTAAGACTGCAAAAATGTCAGTTCTCTATGAATTATTTTAAAAAGATTTTTAATGTTTATTTATTTTTAAGAGAGAGAGCAGAGGAGGGGCAGAGAGAGAGGGAGACACAGAACTCGAAGCAGGCTCCAGGCTTTGCACTGTCAGCACAGGGCCCGACATGGGGCTCGAACTCATGAACTGCGAGATCATGACCTGAGCCGAAGGTGGACGTTTAACTGACTGAGCCAACCAGGTGCCCCTTTCTGAATTATTTTAAAGATTAAATGTAATCACAAATAAATTTCCAACAATCATTTGCATGATATTTGATAAGATGTTTTTAAATACTCTACGGTAATGCAGTAGGTCAAGAATGCCAAAATAGAAGAAAAATTAGAAGACTTTTGACTAGTACAGGCAGTCCTTGAATTGCACAGTAGTTGAGAGCTACAAACCAGGAAGCATACAAAGCAATTTTAATAATCAATAGGAAAAATCTTCATGGTTCTGTGAACATTCAATATGTTTGTAAAAAGTTAAGAACTCTCTTATCCATGTGTCAGAAGATTTAGAAAATAGTAAATCTGTCGTTGAAAACATTAGAAATATTGAGAATTAAAGTGTCAAGTATTTGAGAGCTCCTCTCATATGAAGTTTTTTTTTCTATTCATAGCATCATTATTCATAATATTCCCAAACTGGAAATAGCACAGATGCTTCTCATTATAAGAATTGGTGAATATATTCTGGATTGTTCATAGAATGGAATTTATGTGGCAATTAAAAAATGAAGAAATTTACAGCTACTAGCATCAAGATAAATGAGTTTCATTAGAGTGAGCAAAATTAGCAAGTCAAAAATTAGCAAGTATAATTGCTATTTAAAAAGTTTAAGAACAGGCAAAACTATAGTATTTAAAAGTACAAGAGAAGGTGGTAAAAGTGTCAATAAGAACAAGGAAAGATTATCATAAAAGTCAGGAAAGGAGTTACTTTAGGTTTGATGGAATGGGGGATGTATTTAAGAAGGGGCATACTAAAAATTCATAAATTACATGAAGTGTTCTGTAAGTTAGGTAGTGGTTACACAAGTGTATGTTTTATAATTACTATTTAAAGTGCACACATACATTTTATATCATCTATTGCATTTTATTCATACATATTTAATATTATCCTTAAATTAGAAATGAAGACAGACTTAGTGGAAGAGGAACACAAAAAGCATCTGGGAGGCTATAATGTTCTATTCCTTGACACAAACACACATGCATATATATGTATATATAGTATAATATTTTTCACAATAAAAATCATCTGATATACATATGTGTTTTTGTTGTATATTTTCCTCTACAAATCATAATAGGCTGCTAAATGTTTGAAAAACAATGCAGGATTTAGTCCAGTTAAATATATTGGAAAATTTTCCAATATCATTTCTTCAGTTTGGGACTTTGTTGTTGTTGCTGTTCTGCTCAACAAGCTGAAACATGGCTTTGAGTCTGGAACTTTCAGACAAGACTAGGAGGTTCAGCAAAAAGAAAACCTAGAGGAAGAAAGATGGGGATGAGATCCGGAAAGCAGAAATACAGGCAGGCATTGCCACTCACCGGGAATATATCAGCTCTTGATTAAGATCCTCTATGAAGCCTGGGGTGGGAGAGCAAAGGAGGATTTAGAAAGACATGGACTGCTTTGTTCTCTGTGTAGTGAGAAACTCAGTGGGTGACTGCCAGGGATTCTAGAACTTACTTGTTCATCACATTTTCCTGAAGCATGATGCACAACTCCGTGGTGACATTGCTGCTGCCTTCCCATACAGTAAGTCTGATTTCCTAGACACTCCCAATGAGAGCTTAGTAGACGGAATCTGTTTTTTTTCTTTTCTGTAAGATAAAGGAATGTCACCTAATTACCGTAATTTTTCAGTTGGTGTTGTGGGATTCCTGGAGAATTTGCCATTTAAGGGAGCAGACAATATGTTTAAAAGAGCTGAGAGTGCTGAGCCTGGCACTGAGAGGCCCACCAAAGGTTGGGAGACATTGCCAAGCCTCTGGTCATGGCCACAGATCAGGAAAGACACAAAACTGATAGACATGCTGCTAGGCCATGACATTAATGCCATGGTCCCTCTTGTATAATATAGGCACCTGTTAAAAATTTACATTGCAAAATGTGTGTAAAATGAGGAGTATCTCCCTCATTTTCTCCTGACCCCCAATACCACTGCAACCAGTGACTACTATTAAAATTCCTACAGCGCTAAATATTTACATGTGTAAGTATAGACACATATAAACATGCTCTTGTCATTTTCCTTATGTAGAGTTATACCCTACCCTACACCCGAAAGAAGATCTGTGTTAGGGCCCTACCATATTAGGAACATTCAATAGTATCTCTGCAAACAAAGAGACCCTACCTATCCAAAACAGAGGCCTTCTGTGTGGCCTCTGCTCAGTTGTGGCCAGGAATGGTCTTGACTATATTGCAGATCTCAATTCATCGCTGCACAGTGCTGAACTTGGAACTTGAAGGTAATCTCTACTCTCAACCCTAAAAAGCTCCTAATAGAACATAGTAGACTCTCCTCTTCCTCCACAGAGGATAGTCAAATCAATCACTTCACCAGTCACTGAAAAAGACATGAAAGACTTGCTTAATTCCCCACAGACCTGATATATACTGCTCTCTCATGGGAAAGCAGGAATCATTTTGGCCTGGAAGACTAACTCCTGGAAACACTAACACCTAACCATGAAAAGACCAGGAGACATATGGGTTTGTTTTTCTCTCCCTCTGGATAGGCCTGAGAGTGGCCAAGAGAGGAAATTTATTGGCCTTGTAACCAGGTACATGATACCTGATAGCTAGTTCTGTTCTCCAAAGGCCTGTGAATAACCTGAGCTTTTCTGGGGTTGCTTGTTTCCATAGGACTCTGCTGGAAATGATCCTCTCTTGAATATGGCTTGGAAAATTCGAGCCCTGAAACCTGCTGCAGGCTCAGTACTCCATCTTGGGCACCTGGGATGAAGCGACATTCAGACTCCAGCTAAGCTTCAATCACAAAAATGGATTTTACCATTTCCAAGATTATGAAAGTAAGGGGAGCAATTGAATAATCCTAAGTAAGGGAGTAACAGAGTGGGATAACATATACTGTAGTTGCAAGGCTACTGTGTGGTTGCAGAATTCGTACCCCCACCACCCAACACTAATCCATAATGAAGATCCAGGCCTCTCTACTCTGGTATATGTTAGTTTTTTATGAAATAGATTTTTTTCTCTTATTATAATTAGTACATGTGAATTTTAAAAATTGAACAAGAATGCATGTGAAAAAAAAACTAAAAATAATTGGGAATTTCTCTACTTTGAGGTAATTGTAATTAGTACTTTGTTGACTGTAAGAGCAGCATTTTGGTCCCTGTCATCTTCACTCCTTGGTGTTATTTACTCCCAAGAATATGTTACATTATCTGACAAAAAAAAAAAAAAAACTTTGTAGATTTAATTAAAGTTACTAATCAGTTGACCTTAAGAAGAACTGATTGTTCTGGACTTTGCTGGTAGACCTAATATAATCACATGAATCCTTAAAAGCAGAGTGGGAACAGAAAAGAAGTCAGAGACATTGGAAGCATGAGGACTCAGCAGTTCAGTGATGCTTTGAAGATGGAGATGCCATGTGAGAAGAAAAGTAGGCACTCTGAAGTTCCTGGGAGAATGACCCTGGCTGACAACTAGTAAGAAATGGGAACCTCAGTCCTGCAACCACAAGAAATTAGATTCTGCCAACAACCTGAATTAGCTTGGAAGCCAATTCTTCCTCAGAGCCTCCCAAAAGGAATGAAACTCGGCCTGCACTTTAATCTCAGGTTTGTGAGACCCTAAGCATTTAAGCCATGCTGTTCCTAGACTTCTGACCATGAAAACTGGGACAATAAATGGGTTTCATTTTTTCTTTTACTTTGATTTTGTTAACTTTAATTCTGATATGGTTAACATACAGTGTTGTATTAGTTTCAGGTGTGCGATACAATGATTCAGCAGTTCTATACGTCACCCAGGGCTCATCACAACTGCACACCTTAATTCCCATCACATATTTTACTCATCCCTCATTCCCTTCCCTCTGGTAACATTAGTTTGTTCTCAATAGTTAACAGTCTGTTTCATGGCTAGTCTCTCTCTCTCTCGTTCATTTTTTTTGTTTCTTAAATTCCACAAAGGAGTGAAATTGTATGGTATTTGTCTTTCTCTGAATGACTTATTTCACTTAGCATAATACTCTCTAGCTCCATCATCCACATCATTGCAAATGGCAAGATTTCATTCTTTTTTATGGCTG
>NW_024420586.1:27152136-27192328 GCF_014898765.1 Herpailurus yagouaroundi
CATTTGCAACAATGTGGATGGAGCTAGAGAGTATTATGCTAAGTGAAATAAGTCATACAAATACTATATGATTTGACTCATATTCAGAATTTAAGAAGCAAAACAAATGGGGAAAAAAAGAGGCAAACCAAGAAACAGACTCTTACCTATGAGAACAAACAGATGGTCACTGGAGGGGAAGTGGGTGGGGGGATGGGTTATATAGGTGATAGGTATTAAGGAGTACACCTGTTTTGATGAGCATTGGATGTTGTATGGAAGTGATGAATCACTAAATTCTATACCAGAAACTAATATTGCACTGTGTTAACAAGCTGGAATTTAAATAAAAACTTGGAGAAAAAAGAGGGGGGTGCTATATGACTGTGTTCTGGGAGGCCACAGGGCATTTAACTTAGATTAGCTGCAGTTCAAACCTATATGAATACATGCAAGTGTGCCAGACATCATGGAGATTCCACAATTCCACTTTCCTTTCACATATCCCACTAGGAATTCTGTCTATAAACAGGCCACCAGTTGTGACTACTCTGCAGATACAGAATGTGCCCCACCCCTATCCAAAATTTAGTTCAGATGTTTAGACTGATGATGTCACTTACACACCAAGAGGATATTCGAAGGTTTATTACTCACATAATGAGGCTTTACAGGGAACGCAGAACAGTCTTCCAAAGCTGGTGTGAAAATGTCTTGAGAAAACAAGGAAAGGATATTGGCTTGGATTTTTGTTGTGGCTAGAGGGTGACACCAAGGTGAAGGCTCTAATACACAGCCAGGGGCATAAATGGTTTGAAACTCTCTGCCATCAAAGGAGAGCACACCCAGGGTTTTTATTAGCTTGCCCAGATGTACAACTGAAAGGGAAGAGTGAGGCGTGATGTTTCAGAGCTGTCAGCAAACATCAAAATAAAATGGAGACATACTTTATTAAAATTCATCCCTGATGTTTGATGGCTAAAATGTATTGTTTCTTTAATTGAATCTGAGCAGGTTTAATAAGCCATTAAGGTATTCTGTGAGGTCTGGAGCCTGAGGCCTGTAAGGACAATGAAACGTCCGTCAAATGTCTTGCCCAGCTTGTGTATTCTGAGAAATGAAATGAATACCTTGGTCATAGTCAGCAATGCCCAGAACTCTGAAGGGGATAAGGACTCTATTGATGAGGGCTTGTATTATAGCTTCAGTATATGTAGAGAAGTGTGTGGATGTTAATTTATATTTTCTTATTTGTGAAGCAAGAGATTCCCAGAGTCTTTACCCCAAAAGGGACTTTTTTTTTTAAAAAAATTTTTTAACTTACACCCAAGTTAGTTAGCATATAGTGCAATAATGATTTCACGAGTAAAATCCAGTGACTCATCCCCTACATATAACACCGAGTGCTCATCCCAACAAGTGTCCTCCTTAATGCCTCTTGCCCATTTAGCCAATCCCCTCACTTACAACCCCTCCAGCAACCTTCATGTTGCTCTCTATATTTAAGACTCTTTTACGTTTTGTCCCCCTCCCTGTTTTTATATTATTTTTGCTTCCCTTCCCTTATGTTCATCTGTTTTGTATCTTAAATTCCACATATGAGTGAAATCATATGATATTTTTCTTTCTCTGACTAATCTTGCTTAGCATAATACACTCTAGTTCCATCCACATTGTTGCAAATGGCAAGATTTCATTTTGTTTGATTGCCAAGTAATACTCCATTACACACACACACACACACACACACACACACACACACACACACACACCACATCTTCCAAAAGGGACAATCTTGAATAAAAAAAATTTATGTTGCTGCCATTGGCAAAACCAGATAACCAGGCCATTGAAAATGGCCTAGGGGTCTAAAAATTTGCAGAAGTGAGGCACCTGGGTGGCTCAGTCAGTAAAGACTCTGACTCGTGATCTCAGCTCAGGTCATGATCTCATGGTTCGTGGGATTAAGCCCCACAATAGGCTCCGTGCTGACAGCGTGGAGCCTGCTTGGGATTTTCTCTCTCTCTCTCTCTCTCTCTCTCTCTCTTTCCCCTCTCCTGTTCCCTCTTCCCCCTAGCTCAAAATAAATAAATAAACATTTTTTTAAAGTATTTAAAATTTTCAAAAGGGGACAATTATTGCCCAGGGCATCCAGTGCTAAAACAACTGCCTGAGGTTTGGCTAATTGTGCTGATCTTTGAGTCTAGTACTTTGTCAGATACATATGGGTTAAGAGATGAAAAGCAGCAATAATCCACTTAGTTCCATCATGTTTGATTATGACAGTGTATCCATAAAGTGTACAAACTCCCACTGCTATCCACTAAATTGATCCCAAGATGATCTTCAGGTAACCAAGGGGTGACATCTTCCAGTACCATGACATCTGGCAAGAGACTGAAGACAGGGAAGACCATTGCCATGTGCAAGTGTGATATGCTAGAGTACTCAGGTTTGGCCCCATACCATAGCAAAGAGGCTTTGGTGACTGATGAGTCTGCAGGGCACCTCTTCCAAGGCCTAAGGCATAATTAGCTGGATATGGAGGGTCACAAACTCAGGGCCTCTGGGAGCCTCTACTTCCAGGAGATCCCAGTATTCAGCCAGCAATTGCATTCTAATGATATATAGCATGGGACCTAGTAGTGCGGTTTCTTGTGTCAAAATGCCACAGGCAATTTATGGCTATCATGGTTGGTGCAGAGATTCTAAGATGCTTAAGAGTAGGTTGCTAAGCCTTAAAGTGAAAGTCTCTGGGAGACACTAATAGGAGTGCCTATATTTGTTAGGGGGTGGAGATGCCATTCAAGTTGAACCTATTTGCAGATAACAGCATAAATAGGCTAAAATAAAATTTGAGGAATATGTTACCTCCAGAACCCAAAAAGGACCAGAAGATTTTGGGCTTGTTTTAATGTGAGTGCTGAGAGGGTGAGTTGTGCTTTTTTTGGCAGTGTCAAGACTTGGAAGCTCTCAGATTACTAATTTTCAGGAACTTATCTGAAATGGTGAGACATTGCCCTTAAGTGTGGGTCAATGGCCCCCACTCTTTTTTGTGAACACCTTTTTGAATTAGTGTTTCTACGGAATCCCCTCAGAAGAGAATGGCATCAATGCAATGGCATCAATGGCATATTTGTGCCCCTGGAGAAAGCTGTGTTCAGTTAAGGTCTTGCCTGCAAAGACTGTGTGAGATAGAAGAACTGTCGAGGTACCCTATGGGTAGCCAGGTAAACGTGTATCATTTCCCTTTGAAAGGGAAGGAAAACTGGGGTGAGAAGCATTTGAAATAGGCACTAAGCAGAACATATTGGCCAAATCTATAATAGAAAAATATTTATCAGTTGCTGATTGTACAAGGTCAGTAAGTTCCATAATATTAATTATGGGGGCTTTTAATGGGTGGTACTATGGCATTAAGACTAGTAATCCATTGTGAATTCCCATTTGTTCTTCCCAAGTGAAGAACAGGCCAAAATAGGCTGTTAAATGAAGAAGTAGTGAGGCTCAGGGTGCCTGAGTGGCTCAGTAGGTTGAGCATCCGACTTCAGCTCAGGTCATGATCTCGCAGTTGATGAGTTCAAGACCCCCGTTGGGCTCTGTGCTGACAACTCAGAGCCTGGAACCTGGTTCCGATTCTATGTCTTCCTCTCTCTCTCTCTGCCTCTCCCCTGCTCATGCTCTGTCTCTCTCTGTCTCAAAAATAAACATTAAAAAAATTTTTTAAAGGTATTGAGGCTCAACCCTTCTCTAAATAGGTCTTGTATAATGGGTTTCAATCCTTGAAAGCCTATGTTTTAATTTACATTGGGCCATATTAACTAGAAAAAGGTGAGGAGGATATCCACAACATTCTGTTTCTTCAAACCAGTTTGTGCGTGCCAAAGACTTAATTTAATTTTGGTTTATTAATGGGTCAGAGTGTCCATGCCCACTATTGGATATTTAAGGGCAATGGGTACTATTACCACGGGGAATTTAGTCAAGGCAACAATTATGATGGTTAAAATAAGGCATACCTGTTTGTCCTCTATTTAATATTAAGTAACTACTGTAGCCACGCACTGAAGAAAAAGTCCTCAGACACTTAAAATGAGGGGATGTGTAGGGCAGCCTCTGCCAGTGAGACAGCAGCAGCAGCAAACTGCACATAGACTTTATTTCATGTTCGCCAGGTATAAATATCGAGGAATGTCAAAGTGTGGGAGGAAAACACAAAGAGCCTCCAAACATAGACCAAACACACATCTGATGTTTACGGGAAAGCATGCAGGGAAGATGTGCAGTTTCAAGGACTGCTAGGCAATTATAGTGGGTCTGTTCCCTAACTGGCTCCTGGAAGATGATGGGGCTCTGGATCTCATAATGCTATCACTTTTGACAGCCTTGAGACCAGAACATCGCTGATGTTTCAACAATTACCCCATTCACTTTCCCAGGGCTTATACTACACTCTCTAGAAATAACTCTACAAACTACCCTAAGATTATAGGTCTTACCATATTTACTGGTCAAGGTTCTCCAGAGAAGCAGCCAGTAGGATATGTATATATTTAGAAGGAGACTTACTATACAGAATTGACTTACAAGATTATGGAGACTAGTAAATCCAAAATTTGCAGTGTGGGCTGACAGCCAAATGAAGAAGAGCTAATTGTGCAGTTCCAATCTGAAGGCTGGTATTACATTATGATGTTTGAATAACATTTGTTGGAGAATTCCCTCTTGCTCAAGGAAGTCAGTCTTGTTGTCCTATTCAGGCTTCAACTGATTAAATGAGGCCCACTCACATCATGGAAGGCAATCCTTTTTTTTTTTATATGAAATTTATTATCAAATTGGTTTCCATACAACACCCAGTGCTCATCCCAAAAGGTGCCCTCCTCAATACCCATCACCCACCCTCTCCTCCCTCCCAACCCCCATCAACCCTCAGTTTGCTCTCAGTTCTCAACAGTCCCTTATGCTTTGGCTCTCTCCCACTCTAACCTCTTTTTTTGTTTTCCCTCCCCTCCCCCATGGGTTCCTGTTAAGTTTCTCAGGATCCACATAAGAGTGAAACCATATGGTATCTGTCTTTCTCTGTATGGCTTATTTCACTTAGCATCACACACTCCAGTTCCATCCACGTTACTACAAAAGGCCATATTTCATTTTTTCTCATTGCCACGTAGTATTCCATTGTGTATATAAACCACAATTTCTTTATCCATTCATCACTTGATGGACATTTAGGCTCTTTCCATAATTTGGCTATTGTTGAGAGTGCTGCTATGAACATTGGGGTACAAGTGCCCCTATGCATCAGTACTCCTGTGTCCCTTGGATAAATTCCTAGCAGTGCTATTGCTGGGTCATAGGGTAGGTCTATTTTTAATTTTCTGAGGAACCTCCACACTGCTTTCCAGAGCGCCTGCACCAATTTGCATTCCCACCAACAGTGCAAGAGGGTTCCCGTTTCTCCACATCCTCTCCAGCATCTATAGTCTCCTGATTTGTTCATTTTGGCCACTCTGACTGGCGTGAGGTGATATCTGAGTGTGGTTTTGATTTGTATTTCCCTGATAAGGAGCGACGCTGAACATCTTTTCATGTGCCTGTTGGCCATCCGGATGTCTTCTTTAGAGAAGTGTCTATTCATGTTTTCTGCCCATTTCTTCACTGTATTATTTGTTTTTTGGGTGTGGAGTTTGGTGAGCTCTTTATAGATTTTGGATACTAGCCCTTTGTCCGATATGTCATTTGCAAATATCTTTTCCCATTCCGTTGGTTGCCTTTTAGTTTTGTTGGTTGTTTCCTTTGCTGTGCAGAAGCTTTTTATCTTCATAAGGTCCCAGTAATTCACTTTTGCTTTTAATTCCCTTGCCTTTGGGGATGTGTCGAGTAAGAGATTGCTACGGCTGAGGTCAGAGAGGTCTTTTCCTGCTTTCTCCTCTAAGGTTTTGATGGTTTCCTGTCTCACATTCAGGTCCTTTATCCATTTTGAGTTTATTTTTGTGAATGGTGTGAGAAAGTGGTCTAGTTTCAACCTTCTGCATGTTGCTGTCCAGTTCTCCCAGCACCATTTGTTAAAGAGACTGTCTTTTTTCCATTGGATGTTCTTTCCTGCTTTGTCAAAGATGAGTTGGCCATACGTTTGTGGGTCTAGTTCTGGGGTTTCTATTCTATTCCATTGGTCTATGTGTCTGTTTTTGTGCCAATACCATGCTGTCTTGATGATGACAGCTTTGTAGTAGAGGCTAAAGTCTGGGATTGTGATGCCTCCTGCTTTGGTCTTCTTCTTCAAAATTACTTTGGCTATTCGGGGACTTTTGTGGTTCCATATGAATTTTAGGATTCCTTGTTCTAGTTTCGAGAAGAATGCTGGTGCCATTTTGATTGGGATTGCGTTGAATGTGTAGATAGCTTTGGGTAGTATTGACATTTTGACAATATTTATTCTTCCAATCCATGAGCAGGGAATGTCTTTCCATTTCTTTAAATCTTCTTCAATTACCTTCATAAGCTTTCTATAGTTTTCAGCATACAGATCCTTTACATCTTTGGTTAGATTTATTCCTAGGTATTTTATGCTTCTTGGTGCAATTGTGAATGGGATCAGTTTCTTTATTTGTCTTTCTGTTGCTTCGTTGTTAGTGTATAAGAATGCAACTGATTTCTGTACATTGATTTTGTATCCTGCAACTTTGCTGAATTCATGTATCAGTTCTAGCAGACTTTTGGTGGAGTCTGTCGGATTTTCCATGTATAATATCATGTCATCTGCAAAAAGCGAAAGCTTGACTTCATCTTTGCCAATTTTGATGCCTTTGATTTCCTTTTGTTGTCTGATTGCTGATGCTAGAACTTCCAGCACTATGTTAAACAACAGCGGTGAGAGTGGGCATCCCTGTCATGTTCCTGATCTCAGGGAAAAAGCTCTCAGTTTTTCCCCGTTGAGGATGATGTTAGCTGTGGGCTTTTCATAAATGGCTTTTATGATCTTTAAGTATGTTCCTTCTATCCTGACTTTCTCAAGGGTTTTTATTAAGAAAGGGTGCTGGATTTTGTCAAAGGCTTTTTCTGCATCGATTGACAGGATCATATGGTTTTTCTCTTTTTTTTTGTTAATGTGATGTATCACGTTGATTGATTTGCGAATGTTGAACCAGCCCTGCATCCCAGGAATGAATCCCACTTGGTCATGGTGAATAATTCTTTTGATATGCTGTTGAATTCGATTTGCTAGTATCTTATTGAGAATTTTTGCATCCATATTCATCAGGGATATTGGCCTGTAGTTCTCTTTTTTTACTGGGTCTCTGTCTGGTTTAGGAATCAAAGTAATACTGGCTTCATAGAATGAGTCTGGAAGTTTTCCTTCCCTTTCTATTTCTTGGAATAGCTTGAGAAGGATAGGTATTATCTCTGCTTTAAACGTCTGGTAGAACTCCCCTGGGAAGCCATCTGGTCCTGGACTCTTATTTGTTGGGAGATTTTTGATAACCGATTCAATTTCTTCGCTGGTTATGGGTCTGTTCAAGCTTTCTATTTCCTCCTGATTGAGTTTTGGAAGAGTGTGGGTGTTCAGGAATTTGTCCATTTCTTCCAGGTTGTCCAATATGTTGGCATATAATTTTTCATAGTATTCCCTGATAATTGTTTGTATCTCTGAGGGATTGGTTGTAATAATTCCATTTTCATTCATGATTTTATCTATTTGGGTCATCTCCCTTTTCTTTTTGAGAAGCCTGGCTAGAGGTTTGTCAATTTTGTTTATTTTTTCAAAAAACCAACTCTTGGTTTCGTTGATCTGCTCTACAGTGTTTTTAGATTCTATATTGTTTATTTCTGCTCTGATCTTTATTATTTCTCTTCTTCTGCTGGGTTTAGGCTGCCTTTGCTGTTCTGCTTCTATTTCCTTTAGGTGTGCTGTTAGATTTTGTATTTGGGATTTTTCTTGTTTCTGGAGATAGGCCTGGATTGCAATGTTTTTTCCTCTCAGGACTGCTTTCGCTGTGTCCCAAAGCATTTGGATTGTTGTATTTTCATTTTCATTTGTTTCCATATATTTTTTAATTTCTTCTCTAATTGCCTGGGTGACCCACTCATTCGTTAGTAGGGTGTTCTTTAACCTCCATGCTTTTGGAGGTTTTCCAGACTTTTTTCTGTGGTTGATTTCAAGCTTCATAGCATTGTGGTCTGAAAGTATGCATGGTATGATTTGAAATCTGGTAAACTTATGAAGGGCTGTTTTGTGACCCAGTATGTGATCTATCTTGGAGAATGTTCCATGTGCACTCGAGAAGAAAGTATATTCTGTTGCTTTGGGAGGCAGAGTTCTAAATAGATCTGTCGAGTCCATCTGATCCAATGGACATCTGATCCATTCAGGGCCCTTATTTCTTTATTGACCATGTGTCTAGATGATCTATCCACTTCTGTAAGTGGAGTGTTAAAGTCCCCTGCAATTACCACATTCTTATCAATAAGGTTGCTTATGTTTATGAGTAATCGTTTTATATATTTGGGGGCTCCGGTATTCGGTGCATAGACATTTATAATTATTAGCTCTTCCTGATGGATGGACCCTGTAATTATTATATAATGCCCTTCTTCATCTCTTGTTACAGCCTTTAATTTAAAGTCTAGTTTTTCTGATAGAAGTATGGCTACTCCAGCTTTCTTTTGGTTTCCAGTAGCATGATAAATAGTTCTCCATCCCCTCAGTCTCAATCTAAAGGTGTCCTCAGATCTAAAATGAGTCTCTTGTAGACAGCAAATAGATGGGTCTTGTTTTTTTATCCATTTTGATACTCTGTGTCTTTTGGTTGGTGCATTTAATCCATTTACATTCAGTGTTATCAAAGAAAGATATGGGTTTAGAGTCATTGTGATGTCTGTATGTTTTATGCTTGTAGTGATGTCTCTGGTACTTTGTCTCACAGGGTCCCCCTTAGGATCTCTTGTAGGGCTGGTTTAGTGGTGACAAATTCCTTCAGTTTTTGTTTGTTTGGGAAGACCTTTATCTCTCCTTCTATTCTAAATGACAGACTTGCTGGATAAAGGATTCTCGGCTGCATATTTTTTCTTTTCAGCACATTGAAGATCTCGTGCCAATCCTTTCTGGCCTGCCAAGTTTCAAAAAAGAGATCAGTCATGAGTCTTATAGGTCTCCCTTTATATTTTAGGGCACGTTTATCCCTTGCTGCTTTCAGAATTTTCTCTTTATCCTTGTATTTTGCCAGTTTCACTATGATATGTCGTGCAGAAGATCGATTCAAGTTATGTCTGAAGGGAGTTCTCTGTGCCTCTTGGATTTCAATGCCTTTTTCCTTCCCCACTTCAGGGAAGTTCTCAGCTGTTATTTCTTCAAGGACCCCTTCAGCACCTTTCCCTCTCTCTTCCTCCTCTGGGATACCAAGTATGCGTATATTATTTCTTTTAATGTATCACTTAGTTCTCTAATTTTCCCCTCATACTTCTGGATGTTTTTATCTCTCTTTTTCTCAGCTTCCTCTTTTTCCATAACTTTATCTTCTAGTTCACCTATTGTCTCCCCTGCATCTTCAATCCAAGCCATCGTCGTTTCCATTTTGTTTTGCATTTCGTTTAAAGCGTTTTTCAGCTCCTCCTGACTGTTCCTTACTTCCTTGATCTCTGTAGCAAGAGATTCTCTGCTGTCTTCTATACTGTTTTCAAGCCCAGCGATTAATTTTATGACTATTATTCTAAATTCACTTTCTGTTATATTATTTAAATCTTTTTTGATCAGTTCATTAGCTGTTGTTATTTCCTGGAGATTCTTCTGAGGGGAATTCTTCTGCTTGGTCATTTTGGATAGTCCCTGGAGTGGTGCAGACCTGCAGGGCACTTCCCCTGTGCCGTGGCATATAACTGGAGTGGGTGGGCGGGGCCGCAGTCAGACCTGATGTCTGCCCCCAGCCCACCGCTGGGGCCACAGTCAGACTGGTGTGTGCCTTCTCTTCCCCTCTCCTAGAGGCGGGATTCACTGTGGGGTGGTGTGGTCCTTCTGGGCTACTTGCACACTGCCAGGCTTGTGGTGCTTGGGATCTGGTGTATTAGCTGGTGTGAGTAGGCAAGGTGCACGGGGGCAGGAGGGGTAGGCTTAGTTTGCTTCTTCTTAGGTGATCCACTTCAGGAGGGGCCCTGTGGCAGCGGGAGGGAGTCAGACCCGCTGCCGGAGGGTTGGCCCTGCAGAAGCACAGGGTTGGGTGTTTGGGGGGAGCAACCAAATTCCCTGGCAGGAACTGGTTCCCTTTGGGATTTTGGCTGGGGGATGGGCGAGGGAGATGGTGCTGGTGAGCGCCTTTGTTCCCCAACAAACTGAGCTCTGTTGTCTGGGGGCTCAGCAACTCTCCCTCCCTTTGTCCTCCAGCCTTCCCACTTTCCGAGCAGAGCTGTTAACTTATGACCTCCCAGATGCTAAGTCGCGCTTGCTGTCAGAACACACTCTGCCCGGCCCCTCCGCTTTTGCCAGCCAGACTCGGGGGCTCTGCTTGGCCGGCAGGCTGCCCCTCCACCCCGGCTCCCTCCCGCCAGTCCGTGGAGCACACACCGCCTTGCCGCCCTTCCTACCCTCTTCCATGAGCCTCTCGTCTGCACTTGGCTCCGGAGACTCCATTCTGCTAGTCTTCTGGTGGTTTTCTGGGTTAGTTAGGCAGCTGTAGGTGGAATGTAAGTGATCAGCAGGACGCGCGGTGAGCCCAGAGTCCTCCTACACCGCCATCTTCCTATTCTCAGTTTTTAAGAGTCTCCTATGGTTTGGCTCCCTCCCTCTCTACCTTTTTTTTTTTTTCCTTCCACTCCCCCATGGTCTTCTGTTAATTTTCTCAGGATCCACATAAGAGTGAAAATATATGGTGTCTGTCTTTCTCTCTATGACTTATTTCACTTAGCATAACACTCTCCAGTTCCATCCATGTTGCGACAAAAGGCCATATTTCATTCTTTCTCATTGCCAAGTAGTATTCCATTGTGTATATAAACCACAATTTATCCATTCATCAATTGATGGACATTTAGGCTCTTTCCATAATTTGGCTATTGTTGAAATTTTTGCTATAAACATTGGGGTACAAGTGCCCCTCTGCATCAGCACTCCTGTATCCCTTGGGTAAATTCCTAGCAGTGCTATTGCTGCGTCATAATTTAGATCTATTTTTAATTTTTTGAGGAACCTCCACACTGTTTTCCAGAGTGGCTGTACTAGTTTGCATTCCCACCAACAGTGCAAGAGGGTTCCCGTTTCTCCACATCCTCTCCAGCATCTATCGTCTCCTGATTTGTTCATTTTAACTAAGTTTTTATACACTTTTGCTGGATACTCATGATCTCTATTTTTAAAGAGCTTTCTTGTTATATATCTTTGGTAATTTTCTCTGTTTTTTTCCTCTGTTCTCAGTAACTGGAAATTTTCCTGATCTAACTCTAGATCACCTTTTTTCAGACTTTTTTTGTTTCACGTGTTTTATCTTTTTATTCCACTTTCTAAAGATTTGTTCAACCAATGATTTCAAGTCTCCCAGTAAATATTTGTCTTCAGCTCCTGATTTCCAGTAGATTTCCATAATTCTACTTACCCACTTTTTCTTAATTAATAGATGCCTGAAACATAAATATACAGCTTAACCAATTAAGCTGTCCTTCTTAAGTTTTGATACCAATATTATGCCAACTTCGTACACAATATTGGAAGCACATTCTTTCCGTCCCCAATGAAAAGGTTTATAGAACACTGGAGGTGTATGTTGCCCATGGACTTACAAGCCCTGACATCCCTGCATCTGACAATAACCTAAATGTTTTTTTGAAAAGGACAAATAATAGCTTGTGGAGAGCAGGAATTCTTAAGCTGTACTGACTTTGGTTGAAGTGTTTTCATTGAGTGTATCTCATCCTGGAGCAAGCTGAAGCCAGGGAAATTTACTGATTTCTGTTATTCTCCACAAGTCATTTGATGACTATCTTTAATTAATAAATTTGGGTTGAGAAGACACTCAAGGGGAAGACAAAATGCAGTCAATAAAGGAAAAAGGGGAGATTTTTTTCCTGTAGAATTTGATAAATCCCTGTGTTTTGTTCTGCTTGGACTCAAGTCTAGCCATAAAAGGTGTATGGAAATCTATTTATATTCTTCAGCTTTGGATCATAGACTCATGTCAGTATCTATATTTGGGTCAGTAGAATGCTGAAATGGATTTTAGCCCCCTCAGATGGGGACGTTGTGGAAAAGATACTGATATAGGCATTCTGTTACTGATGTCATATACATGAAATACTAGACTGTGTAATCGTTCTAGTGAGGTTATTTGCACTTTGCATAATGCATTTGAGATTCAGCCATGTGGTGTGTATACTAGTATTTCTTTCCTTTTTATGCTTATTAGTATTTCCCGGTATAGCTATAACACAGTTTTGTATCCATTCACCAACTGAAGGACACTTGAGTTGGTTTCAGTTCTTGGTAATTATGAATAAAGCCACAATAAATTTCCATCTATAGGTTTTGAATTAACATAACTTTTTTTCTCCCGATAATAATATAGGAGTGGGATTGCTGGGTCATGTAGTAAGTGTATGTTTTAAACTATTGGAAACTGCCAAGCTG
Source organism: Herpailurus yagouaroundi (assembly GCF_014898765.1). NCBI lineage: Eukaryota > Metazoa > Chordata > Mammalia > Carnivora > Felidae > Herpailurus > Herpailurus yagouaroundi. The sequence goes on from NW_024420586.1 coordinate 27,164,726, forward strand.
TTTTCCAAAGTGGCTATATCATTTTGCATCCCTATCAGCAATGCATGAGAGTTCCATTTCTACTGCATTTTAGTGAGGTTTTAGTACTGCCATTAGTTAAGTTTTCTCTCATTTTAGCTATTGGAATAGGTACGTAGTGGATAGCTCACTATGCTTTTGATTTTCATTTCCCTAATAGTTTATGGTGTAAGAATTTTTTTTATATCCTTATCAGTCATTTATTATCTTTTCTGGTAAAGTGTCCAATTCTTTTGTCTATTTTTTAATCTTTTTTTTTTCAACGTTTATTTATTTTTGGGACAGAGAGAGAGAGCATGAACGGGGGAGGGGCAGAGAGAGAGGGAGACACAGAATCGGAAACAGGCTCCAGGCTCTGAGCCATCAGCCCAGAGCCCGACGCGGGGCTCGAACTCACGGACCGCGAGATCGTGACCTGGCTGAAGTCGGACACTTAACCGACTGCGCCACCCAGGTGCCCCTCTTTTGTCTATTTTAAGTTAGTTTGTTTCTTCTCTTTTTATTGAGATTTGAAGATTCTTTATATATTCTGGAAACAAGTACTTTATCAGATATGTATTTTGCAAATATTTTGTACCCACATGTGACTTGGCTTTTCTTTGTCTCAACTATGCCTTTTGAAGAACATAAGTTGTTAATTTTGAAGTGCACTGTATCAAATTATTTTAAATACATTGTGTTTATGGTGTCTTACGTAAAAAAAATTTTGCCTACCTGAGACCTACAGATATCTTCTTCTATGTTTTCTTCTAGAAGTTTCATTGTTTTAAGTGTTACATTTAGCTCTATGATCTGTATTAGGTTAATTTTTGTATTTGAAATAAAGTCAAGGAAAACGGTCATTTTTTTTCCTTAGGGAGTCCAATTATTCCAACACTATTTTTAAAAATATTTTTAACATTTATTCATTTTTGAGAGAGAGAGAAAGAAAATTAATGAGCGGGGTGGGGCAGAGAGAGAGGGAGACACAGAATCGGAAGCTGACTCCAGGCTCTGAGCTGTCAGCACAGAGCCGGACGCGGGGCTTGAACTCACTGACTGTGAGATCATGACCTGATCCAAAGTCGGACAAACTGTGAGCTCAGGACCATATCCAAAACTGACTGAGCCACCCAGGCGCCCCTCCAACACTATTTCTTGAAAAATTTATCTTTCTCCATTGAATTGCCTTGACACCTTTGTTGAAAATTAATTGATCATACCTATGGGTCTATTTCTGGATTCTTCTGGTATGTCTATTTTTTCCCCAATAACACACCGTTTTGATTATGTGAGATTATAGTTAGTCTTGATATTAGTGTGAGTTCTCCAGCATTGTCCTTCCTCAGAATTGTTTTGGCTATTTGGATTCATTTGCCTTTCCATATAATTTTGAGAATCAGCTCTGATGAGGTGGGTTGAGGAATGGATGATTTTAGGATATACTGAAGCTGTTTTTCTTTGAAGTACATAGATAAGTGTGCCAGTAGTTACAGAAGGATGTATGGGGAGGGACTTAGTATTTTCCCCTCTAACTTAGGAACAAATCAATGTAGAGGAGGTAATTTATTGTTCAGGAGAGAAAAGTGATAATTGCAGGAACAAAGTCCCTGAGATGGTGAAGGACATAGGATTCTGAGCAGACAGGGGCTGGTTGCACTCAGGAGCATGTGTGCAGAGAGTTGGCAGAGAATCTCAGGGTAGAAACAAGTAGATTGGGTTTGGGGAGTTCTGAGAAGTCCCACTTTATTACTCCTGTCATCTCAGTGAATTATTCAGGGAGGTTATTCGGAAGAAGGAGAGTTGCTACCAATTGAGGACTATTAAATGTGGTATAGGTAGAACTGAGAGTGAAAGTAAGGAGCAATTCATTCATGGTCATGCATTTGAGATAACATAATTAAATGTGACTTAAGGTTTTCTCATCACGGCTTGGTTGCTCAGACACAGGAATTATTATATTATTATGTGGTCATTATATTAGTAGTAGTAGGAAGAGGAGTTATAGCATAGTAAATAGCTATAAAACCAACCTCCTCAAAGGTATGAAAAGTATGTGTACCAGTTTTCTCAGGCTTCCATAACAAAGTACCACAGACTTGGTTGTGGCTTAAAAACAGAAGTTCTTTTCTTCTAATTCAAGAGTTAATATGTCTGAGATGAAGGTATCAGCAGAGTTGGTTTCTGCTAAGTCTTCTCTCCTTGGCTTGGAGATGGCCATCTGCTCCTTGCGCCTTCGCATGGTCTTCCCTCCATACATGTCTGTGTCCTAAATGCTTATGTTTGTGATTAATTGTTTCATACATTTGGGGGCTCCCCTATTTGGCACATAGATATTTATCATTGTTAGCTCTTCCTGTTGGATAGACCCTGTAATTATTATGTAATACCCTTATTCATCTCTTGCTACAGCCTTTAAAGTCTAGTTTGTCTAAGTATGGCTACTCCAGCTTTCTTTTGACTTCCAGTAGCATGATAGATAGTTCTCCATCCCCTCACTTTCAATCTGAAGGTGTCCTCCCATCTAAAATGCCAACAAACTGGACAACTTGGAAGAAATGGACAAATTCCTAAGCACCCACACACTTCCAAAACTCAAACAGAAAGAAATAGAAAACTTGAACAGACCCATAACCAGCGAAGAAATTGAATCAGTTATCAAAAATCTCCCAACAAATAAGAGTCCAGGACCACATGGCTTCCCTGGGGAATTCGACCAGACATTTAAAGCAGAGATAATACTTATCCTTCTCAAGCTGTTCCAAAAAATAGAAAGGGAAGGATAACTTCCAGACTCATTCTATGAAGCCAGTATTACTTTGATTCCTAAACCAGACAGAGACCCAGCAAAAAAAAAAAAAAGGGAACTACAGGCCAATATCCCTGATGAATATGGATGCAAAAATTCTCAATAAGATATTAGCAAATCGAATTAAACAGGATATAAAAAGAATTATACACCAAGATCAAGTGGGATTCCTTCCTCGGCTGCAGGGCTGGTTCAACATTCACAAATCAACCAATGTGATACATCACATTGATAAAAGAAAAGATATGAACCCTATGATCCTGTCAATCAGTGCAGAAAAGGCCTTTGACAAAATCCAGCATCCTTTCTTAATAACCCTCAATAAAGTTGGGACAGAAGGAACCTACTTAAACATCATAAAAGCCATTTATGAAGAGCCCACAGGTAATATCATCCTCAATGGGGAAAAACGGAGAGCTTTCCCCCTGACATCAGAGACACAACAGGGATGTCCATTCTCACCGCTGTTGTTTAACACAGTGCTGGAAGTTCTAGCATCAGCAATCAGACAACAAAAGGAAATCAAAGGCATCAAAATTGGCAAAGATGAAGGCAATCTTTCACTTTTTGCAGATGACATGGTATTATACATGGAAAACCTGATAGACTCCACCAAAAGTCTGCTAGAACTGATACATGAATTCAGCAAAGTCGCAGGGTACAAAATCAGTGTACAGAAATCAGTTGCATTCTTATACACTAATAATGAAGCAACAGAAAGACAAATAAAGAAACTGATCCCATTCACAATTGCACCAAGAAGCATAAAATACCTAGGAATAAACCTAACCAAAGATTTAAAAGATCTGTATGCTGAAAACTATAGGAAGCTTATGAAGGAAACTGAAGAAGATATAAAGAAATGGGAAAACATTCCGTGCTCATGGATTGGACGAATAAATATTGTTAAAATGTCAATACTACCCAAAGCCATCTACACATTCAATGCAATTCCAATCAAAATTGCACCAGCATTCTTCTCGAAGCTAGAACAAGCAATCCTAAAATTCATATGGAACCACAAAAGAGCCCGAATAGCCAAAGTAATTTTGAAGAAGAAGACCAAAGCGGGAGGTATCACAATCCCAGACTTTACCCTCTACTACAAAGATGTAATCCTCAAGACAGCATGGTATTGGCACAAAAACAGACACGTAGACCAATGGAATAGAATAGAAACCTCAGAACTAGACCCACAAATGTATGGCCAACTAATCTTTGACAAAGCAGGAAAGAGCATCCAATGGAAAAAAGTCTCTTTAACAAATGGTGCTGGGAGAACTGGACAGCAACATGCACAAGGTTGAAACTAGACCACTTTCTCACACCATTCACAAAAATAAACTCAAAATGGATCAAGGACCTGAATGTGAGACAGGAAACCATCAAAACCCTAGAGGAGAAAGCAGGAAAATACCTCTCTGACTTCAGCTGCAGCAATTTCTTACTTGACACATCCCCAAAGGCAAGGGAATTAAAAGCAAAAATGAAATATTGGGACCTCATCAAGATAAAAAGCTTCTGCACAGCAAAGGAAACAATCAACAAAACTAAAAGGCAACCAACGAAATGAGAAAAGATATTTGCAAATGACATATCGGACAAAGGGCTAGTATCCAAAATCTATAAAGAGCTCACCAAACTCCACACCCAAAAAACCAATAATCCAGTGAAGAAATGGGCAGAAAACATGAATAGGCACTTCTCTAAAGAAGAAATCCAGATGGCCAACAGGCACATGAAAAAATGCTCAACGTCACTCCTCATCAGGGAAATACAAATCAAAACCACACTGAGATATCACCTCACAGCAGTCAGAGTGGCTAAAATGAACAAATCAGGAGACTATAGATGTTGGTGATGATGTGGACAAACGGGAACCCTCTTGCACTGTTGGTGGGAATGCACACTGATGCAGCCGCTCTGTAAAACAGTGTGGAGGTTCCTCAAAAGATTAAAAATAGATGTACCCTATGACCCAGCAATAGCACTGCTAGGAATTTACCCAAGGGATACAGTAGTGCTAATGCATAGGGGCACTTGTACCCCAATATTTATAGCAGCACTTTGAACATTAGCCAAATTATGGAAAGAGTCTAAATTTCAATAAATTGATGAATGGATAAAGAAATTGTGTTTTATATACACAATGGAATACTACTTGGCAATGAGAAGGAATGAAATATGGCCTTTTGTAGCAAGTTGGATGGAACTGGAGAGTGTTATGCTAAATGAAATAAGTCATACAGAGAAAGACAGATACCATATGTTTAATTCTTATGTGTATCCTGAGAAACTTAACAGAAGACCATGGGGAAGGGGAAGGAAAAAAAATGTTAGAGAGGGAGGGAGCCAAACCATAAGAGACTCTTAAGAACTGAGAACAAACTGAGGGTTGATGCGGGGTGAGGGAAGGGAGGGTGGATGATAGGTATTGAGGAGGGCACCTGTTGGGATGAGCACTGGGTGTTGTATGGAAACCAATTTGGTAATAAATTTCATATTTAAATAAATAAATAAGTAAATAAATAAATAAATAAATAAATAAATAAATAAATAAATACTTTTTAAAGGAATCTTCAAAATATAAATAAATAAAAATAATAACAAAATAAGTTTTTCCCCACAAAATACATAAAGAACCACGTTCTTGCTGACATTTGTATTTTAAGTGCTGAGAATACGAGTAATGTTCAAAATGAGTCAAATGTTCAAAGGCAGTTGTTAAAACTTGTACAAGGGCTTGACTCATGTGATTTAGCAGCAAGTAAAGTAAGATTAATGACTCCATTGAAGATGTAGTTGGGTTAATCCTCTAGTTCTCATTGTCCCAGTCTTCTTACTACCAGCCATATGATATAAGCATATATCCTTGTTGTGCTATTAAAAAATCAAATCTTCTCCATTTTTAAGTGGCTACTCAACTTACATACACAGTCAGAGTTCTTTCTCTGCCAGATGATGGATAACAGTGAAAGTTAGCAGGTGTCAAATTCTTTGAGAATAAAGAACTCCTTCAGGAAACTCAATTACTTTCCTGTTCTTTTTTTAAACTGCCATGTAAATCCTTTTAACTACTGTACCTGTTTACTAATTATGATTGTTATGTATGTCAAGGTTATTTTCCCCAGGCATATGTGATCTATTTCTATTTCCTAATGAGAAAGTATACTTGCTTTACTTAGGGCCAGGGGTTTTCTTTTTTTTTTTTTTCTTTTTCTTTTTCTCTTTTTCTCTTTTTCTTTTCCTGTCTTTCTCTTTCTCTTTTCTCTTTTCATACTTTGTTAGTCATCATGGCAGATCATACATAGTGATCAAAAAAAGAAACTGGCAAATCCTAAAGCACATACTTCTTAACCTGAGTAACAGGTGAAAACGTAAGACTATAATTACATTTTCCATTGCAACTTCAGCTTCGGTGCTTTTGCAAGAACTTCTAATGTCTATTTCTAACATAAATCCTTTTCCTCAATACACATGTATTCTCAAAAGAAAACATGTCACAGAAAGTAATGCTTTCCCATATGGTAATGTATACAATTTTATAAGACTGAAACTTTCAAGTAAACTGAAGTTATGTTTAACAACAAAATAAATACTGCATATGTGGCTAAGTTTTAATTTTCTTAGTGTAAAGGAAGCAGTGAATTTGCATCCTGAAACTAATCTGCACATCCAGTTCCTTTTTTTCTGAAATTTGATAGACATGGTGTCTCACAAAATCATGAAGCACAGTGCTAATGATGCCAGTTTTTTGGCATTAGTCTATGCAAATTTCTCTGATGAAATATTTCCCTAAATGGCATAGGACTTTTTTTAACTTTTCCAGAAAAATAAGAAGCTTTTTATCAACCACTCTTCTTAACAAAAGTTATATTACTACCAATTGCTCTTCTAATTATGCTTCAGAAGATTTTTCAAAAGTTAAGACATAGCTGATGTTTTTGAATTGCACACCCAAAGAAGATAACTCAATAAAACACACCAGACGGAAAGATTAATCTTAGTGTCAGACCTATTTGGCACATCCTTAATTTCTAGAAGAAAATCAGTACAAGAGAAACTAATATAATTTTCAAAGAAGTCATACAAGCCACTCTTAGGACAAGGAGTTTCTAAATGCACAAATGAGGGGCATCTGCTTATTGTACTAGTTATATGCACTTTTCCTCATTGAGTAGCTGATGCTTTCAGGCTTATTTGTGGAACTTTTGTTTGCTTGTAAGAAAGCATAGAAATAGGGCCTGATCTTGTTGGTTTCTGTTCCGGAGAATTTTTCCAACACCCCCTTTTCTGGTAAAATTCTAGGACTGGCTCTGTTTGGACTTCGTAAGCCTTTAGTCTCTCGACAGTTCACTCTGGCTTATCATCCTCACACTGAATGAGAGGCTCTCCACTCCAGTCATCAATGCTCACAGTCTTAGGAGGGTTGAAATCGATGTTGTAGACTCAGCCTCTGGCTAGATGAATCCAGCAAGCAGTGAGACATTGCTTAATGACCTCAAAGGCCACGTTCAGATGTACTGCTGTGTCTACTTGATAAGCTCCATCCAGGGCTTCTGCCTGTGGAAGTGTCCTTGGAAAACCATACAATTGTCAGCTAAATTGGGTGAGGTTTTTTTAGCTCATGAAGGTCCGGCCAAGGCATGACATCATCTGGCATGAGCTTCCCTTGGTCAATGAAAGTGTTGGCTAACACACCAACTTCTGTGCCCCAAAGCATGTTGTCTTGGAGCAGGTCCCCGCTGGAGAAGTAATTCAGCACCAAGTGTTTTGTGGTGCGCAACAGCACGGTGCTGTTGCTGGATCCAGGTGCTGCCATGATCACTGCGCATATCAACCTCCACCATCAGGGCCCCAGGGAGAGGTTCCAGGCCTGGCTCCCCCTGCTCCGCAGTGGGGAAGGCTGCTGAATGTTTAATCTCATCCCAAAACACCCTCCAATTTGAAACATAAAATTATCTATCCCACCATGCATAAATTTAGTGAGATCCAAATTATAACTGCAAGTGGAGCCCCAGAATTAAGGCCATGAAGTTTTGCCAATTTTGCATTTCAGCAGCTGTTAAAATTAATTCAGTACCTATGCCATAGATGCACAAATGCCAGTTAGTGCCCCTTTACCTTTTTCTTATATGAATTCATTTAGTAAATGTTGTTTTTACAACTGGGTCAGATTCTGGACCTTTGTTTCTTTTTCTCCTTTCTATATCCACCTTTTCCCTTCTTCTTTTTCTCCTCATCCTTTGTCTCCTCCTCCTTCTTCTTCCTCTCCTCTTCTCTTTTTTTTAAGTTTTTTTAGTTTTAATTCCAGTATAGTTAACACAGTGTGATATTAGTTTCAGGTGTACAATACAGTGGTTGAACAATTCCATACAACACCTGGTGCTCATCACAAGAGCACTCCTTAATCCTCATTTCTCTCCCTCTCTCCCTCCCTCCCTCCACTCCTCCCCCACTCGCTCTCTTTTTCTCTCTCCATATATTTGGAGACATTATCCCTACCCTATTTACTTATAAACTTATTTCTGCAGAGAGCCTCAAATTGGTATCATGAGGGTTAGGGGCCTCCCACATCACAATAGTTTTTTTGTTTGTTTGTTTTGTTTTGTTTTTTTAGGGTTTAAGGACTATGGGCTTAAGTTGAGTTTGAATTAATCTCTTGGTATGCTACAAGAGTGTCATTGTCATTTTGTCCACGATTATCCTCAGGATGAGGACCTTTTTTGGTAACAGGCATAGGCAGCAGCAGGAACTAAAGTGTCCTGTTAGTCCTAGTGAGCCATCTGCATTTAGGGTTGTGGGCCTCAATAATTCAAATCTTCAAATAGCAACTGATCCTCAAATAGTGACTGTTCTTCCTCCACACAAGTGACCACCTGACCCATTCATATATTGCATATATTTCACAGGGTATAGCTTTTCCCATGAATGCTCTATAGAAAGGGGGACCAATGCCTGGTTGAGATACACAACTGATTGATCACAAGATAAAAGTTATACCCCTGAGCCTAGTGTCAGTAACAGCTAATTCTGAATTTGAAACAAATCATTCATTATAAGACACATAGATGGGTCTGGGTGACAAATATCCCAGGGATACTTTAAAGAGAACATCAATCCCTTATTCCAGTCCACAAATCCCAATTATTTATCAAAACTTTCAGCTTAGAAACTTGGTAGAACACAGCATATGCAACACAAAGGAGGACAGCTCAAAAGGCAAGCCAGCCAGTAAGTAACAGCTCAAATTACATACTTTTCATCAGATAGCAGAGCAAGTTATCAAGCCAAAGCAAGAGAAAAAAAGACCCCCAATGGTGGTGGTCATCATCTAGACTACACTACTCACATTGCCAATAGTTGTGCCCACTCTGAAGGCACAGGATAGACCCCTCACCCCAAATAAGGTTCAGATGATGCCATATATGCACCAAGAGCATATTCAAAGGTTTAACATTCACATAATGAGGATTTTGAGGGAGAGCAGGGTAGGCTTCCCAAACAGATCTGAAAATGCCATGACAGAGCAAGAAAAGGAAACTGGCTTGGAGTTTTTATTGTGGTTAGGGGGTGGGGCCACGGCAAGTGTCCCTATGCATAATTAGGGTCTTGCATGATTTGAAACCCTCATTATCACCAATGAAGGGTGCACTTCGGTTTTTTATCAGCTTACCCAAATGTGGGTAGATGAACAAGAGGGAGAGGTGAGGCTTAAAAGCTGTCAGAAGTCTACAATAATATAAAAATGGAGTCAGACTATTGCACCACCCAGATAAGTCAATTAATTGTAACATTAGGGGATTGTACCAAATCTGTTCTGTTTGACTTAGGCGACATTGGATAAGATTGACAACTGTAACTCCTAGTAGAATGATGGGAACCATCTGGAGGAGAGACCTTAGTCAGTTGCAGTCAAACCAGTTAAATATGTAAGCAGAGAAAAGAGTCCAGCAATAACAACATAAAGCTAAAGAGAATCATATCAGTGTCTAGAATGTTAATCTTTGTTCTTTCTGGAGTCATTGGATGTTGGGAGGTTTCTGAGAGTTCTTAAACTAAGATTTGTTCTTGGTCAGCAATTGAGTTATGGGTAATAGTGGCACTCAGTGTTAAACTGACCAGATGTACTATGGATAAGAACTGAGGGAGGGAGACAGAAATTAATATTCTCCACCCTTGTCCACCCAAGGTCAAAGATTTTCTTTTCCCACCAGCCAGGGCTGTTACTCTCTTTCCACAGCCACATGATTGGTATGACTGGTTCCTACAGCAGTTACTTCACCATTTTTTCCAATCCTCCCAATGTGTTACTCAAACATATCCATTGTTTTGTATCTATGTGGATCAGAAATTTATCTGTATTTCTTGTACCATTTGAGATGCTCTCCCACCCTCTGACACGTGGGCTATTCCCAGACCACCTTAGAAATTATTAACTCATATTAATAACTATCATCAATATCCACAATTGCCCAAATTCAGTGAGCACAGCCGGACAACTGAAGAAGCATCAGATTAGTCTCCCATCCCCATGATCTTGCTTCTTCCAAGTTCTAGTAGCCTGATTTCCCAGGAGTATGTGTGGAAGCAACAAACAATAGAGTGAGAAGAGTGAATTAAGTGGTTTGGATTTTCTTACAGCCCATCTTGGTTTCCTCCCCCACTCCCCAACCTCATAATTAGGCATTTTATTTAGATGGAAGGTAACCTTCTGAGGAATTACCACACTTAGAGCCCAAACTGCCTATTACAAGTGTGTGTTCCACTGGGAGCTTAGCCTTGGTTATTCAGTTATCTTTTTCATTTTCTCCTTTAAGAGTTTATTTTATCTTTCAATCCATCTACTTCCTGGGAATGATATAGGGCATAAAATGTCCATAGAATGCCTATATAACTTCCCACTATTTGTTATTTTTTGCTATAAAGACAGTACCAATGTCTAATCACATGTTTAGAGAATAAAAATATGCAACATAACCCACCTAACAGGCATTAAATAGTATGGTCTCCATTTGCTAAGTGGACAGGGATGGCAATGCCATACCCTGAAAAGGTGTCTATGAAGCCAATGCCATATGGCACTCTCAAGAGGAGAGTAGAGGGCTATTATAGTCTATTTGTCAGGACCAGCTAGATCTAGTACCTCTGGATATGTGCCCCAAAGCTCCCTTTGCCACTTGAATGTGTAGCTAGCAGTCTGGGCACATTTGCCAGGCTTCTTGGCCTCATGTACTAGGTCTTGCTTTTTATGTAGAGCCCTGGAATTAGTAGGTCTAGCTTTTGGAGTTCAACCCTGGATTATAGATGAATTACCATACACCGTACAATGCTATATTCAGATGGATGCTGTATCCAGGTATCCTTTTCTGGATGCTGCAGATTTGATCAGTATGATGGTTACTTTTACGTATCAACTTGACTGGATCACAGGGTGTCCAGATATTTGACTAAATATTATTTCTGATGTGTTTGTGGTGATATTTCTGAATAAGATTAACAATTGAATTGGTAGACTGAGTAAAGCAGATTGCTCTTCCCAATGTGGGTGGGCATCATCCAATCTGTTGAGGGCCTGAATAGGACAAAAAAGCAGAAGGGAGAAGTTGTCCCCTTTCTGTCATACTGTTTGAGCTGGGACACCAGTCTTCTGTCCTGAGACTGAGACTCATACCATCAGGTCCTCCTGGTTCTCAGGCCTTCAGAGCTTTCCTGGGTCTCTGGCTTCCAGGTGTCAGCCTCTGGGACTTCTTAGCCTCCATAATCACTTGAGCCAATTTTTCATAATAAATAAATGAATACATTAATTAGCATCCAATTGGTTTTGTTTTCTGGAGAGAACCCTGATTAATACAGATTTTGGTACTGACAGTGGTTCTAGAGGAATAGATGTTAAGAATAAGTTTTCTGAACTGTTTCAGGGTTACTGGAATTGACTCTTCATACTTACTAGATTTAAAGATGCTCATGACTATTTCTAGTAGTAAAGAGAGCAATGATAGAACATGGCAGGATCTGGCAATACAGATATGCAAAATATCTGTATTGTATATTCCTAATCAATCACTTGATTGATAAGAAGCAAGGAGCTGGGTGACTGCATATATGATGGTTTTGGATATTTTGGGGAAATTGGTAAATATAATGATATTGGCTCATTAGGAGGTTTCTCCTAATGTCACTGGACAAAGTAGTGGGAAAAAAAGGGTGGGCTCAGGGATTTGAATATCCAGCTCAAGCACCACATAAATTATCTGAAAGCTTCTATGTGTGCCCTGAAGACCCTTCTCTCCTTCAGCTTCAGGGCTGAGATTGCTAAAAATAAAACACAGAATTTCATCCAGCAATTACCAGAATTACAACACAAGTTGAACTCCCAGCCTCACAGGGTATCTACTGTTAAAGTCAGGGCATTGATTAGGAAAGAATGGGATATTATAAGTTGGGATGGGAACATATGGGAAGACCTTGATGAAGTTCAGGACATGAAGCCTCTAAATTCTACTGAGTCTGCTTTGCCAGTGAAAATGAGCTCCCCACCCCCAGTAATAGCAGCTTTCCCACTCCCAGAGTTATACGCCCTTCCACCCCCATCTGAGATTAGCCCTGCATCACCTGAGGAAACTGTAATGTCTTCACCCAGGCAGTGAGTCATGCAAGACAATGCTGATTCTCCTCAAGACTCACTCCCACCACCCATTTGCCTCTAGACCTGTAACTAGATTCACATCTCAGCAGATCCCTAAAGGTAAGGTACAAAGCATGACCCATGAAGAGATGTGCTACACTCCAAAAGAACTGAACTGCAACTGGAGGTACCACCAGGTTAAACTTACAATGATCCACTGTTATTCTCCAAGATCCATCTGTCTTCCACATAGGCCAAACAGTCAAGTTGATATGTGTGTGTGTGTGTGTGTGTGTGTGTGTGTGTGTGTGTGTGCGCGCGTGCAGGTCACCAACAGGGGTTGTGGGTCTTGTGCATTTTGCTGCCTTACAATGTTATCTCTACAGAGGCTGAGACTTAATCATCTAGTAGTCATCCTCCTCACAGGTACAACACTGCCAGCTTTTTATAGTTTTTGCCCATAAGTCAGGGAACACACAACAAGGTGCATTCTCAGGGGGTGTTTTCCAGGGCAAACACCGTGGAAATACACTTTTGAACAGAGTTCCCTTTTTCATGTATCACTGTAGTACAGTTTTCTTTGGAGCTGCACAGAAGCAGGGGCCTAGTACACCTCAACTGGCCTTGAATTCAGCTGATCTATCTGTGAACCAGGCCCAGGCATCCTCAGGAACCTCAAGGGTACTAAAGCCCCTAAGAGGCCCAAGGTGCTGGAACAGGCCCCATATATGAGACAGCCTAGAGGGTGACAAGACACTTTTTAATGTACTGTGAGATGAGATGCCATAATACCTATCTTACTTTTTCCCTGAATATACCACTTCCAGTTAATAATGGATGCTTTTGTATAATATCTATTTTGTTGGTGTTCTCATTTCTGACCCATTCCATGGTGGGAATATCAGGGTGTAACAACATTTCTGTTGCTTTGTTAGTCTCTCAGAGTCCACCAACACCCAACAAGCCACTAATAGTCTCTCAAATGTGATCACCTACTGCCCGGTGTTGTTTGGGCGGGGGCGTGCCCAAAACCCCAGGGAGCACCATTGTCTAGTAGTCAGATCTTTTTGTCACAAACTCCAGTCTGCATAATTGTCAATTACTGACACTTGTAGCTGAAAGGGCTCCTTTACTGCTGAGTGGCCCAAGTACAAGTCTCCACAGCTTGCTAGATAGTTTCTAGGGCCTGTTGCTGGTCAGGACCACATTAAAAGATGGCTACTTTTTCCTCATATGAAGTATGATGAACTTCAAATACTGAACAAGTCTATCAGATATTGTGTCCCCCTTTTGTTTGCTGGAGTTTTTAAGGTAATCAGGTTTTATTTATCAGGTTTAGGAATTGTTCTCTGCATTGTTTATAAAAGTTCAAAGTGAAATGTCAAATACCATTGGCTTTTTTCACCAGACACACAGAAATTAATTATCATATAGTTTCTTTGAGAATCTCTGCCTCAACTAGTTCTTGATTACCATCCTGGTATCTTTATTACTTTACAGTAACTACATGACTAGAATCAGGAAGCCAGGAACACTCCTGGTTTTCCATTCACATCACTACCACTATTCTAATTGTGGTATTTCTCAAAAGGGGGATACCCTTAAAATCAAGAAAAGTATGTTACAGCCACTTTAGTGGGTATTGGCTCCAAAAGGCCCATATATAAGGTTTTATAAGTCCATTGTCCAATCTGAGATTTCCAAATGTAATTAATTTGAGGCTGTGTAATTTTCCTGTTGTGCTGTAACAAATTTTCACAAACTCAGTGGCTCAAAACAACACAATTTTATTCTTTTACAGTTCTGGAGGTCAGAATTCTAAAATTAAAGTGTTAGCAGGGCTAACTTTAAGTTTCCTTTTGGAAACTTCAGAGGAGAATCCATTACCTTGCCTTTTCCATATTCTGGAGGCTATCTGAACTCATTGACTTGTGGCCCCTTCTTCTATCTTCAATACCAGCAGCATAGAGTCTTCTCTCCTCTGACCTTCTGCCTTCCTCTTATAAGGACTATAATGATTCTTATTATCACATTGGGCCCACCTGGATAATCCAGCATAAACTCCCCATCTCAAGATTATTAATTTAATCACACTTGCTTAGTTACCTTTGCCATGAAACATATTCACAGGTGCTGGGGATTAGGATGTGAACATTTTGGGGGCAGGCATCATTTAGCATACCTTACTGGCCATGCTTATGCATGCTGCCCAGAACCATAGTCTTTGTGTTCCAGTGTCCAAAAGGGTTGACAAGGTTTGGCAACCTTTATTTCCACCATGTTCCCAACACGCTGACCAGTACACAAGTCCTTCAGACCCTCTTAGGGAAGGAAGGACCCTGACCTTTGTTCTAATCTTGTTTGTCTTGAAAGTGGTAAGGTCTGGATAAAGAGGTGGTGTTGGATCAACAGTAACTTGAACAGCATAAACTTCAGCAAGGTCCTCTTGGTCCTCCTCCTGTTTGTCCACAGTAAATGCTGAAGCTGGCAAAGGATCATTCCCTACTACAGCCAGGATATTTAAGTTTTGTAGTTCTTTTAGGTTCTGATAGTGAGAGAGTTTCATGGGTGCAATGAACTGAATGTTTATGTGCTCCCAACACTCATATGTTTAAAACCTAATCCCCAATATGATGGCATTTGGAAGTACAGGCTTCAGGATGTGATTAGCTTATGAGAATGGAGCCTTCATGAATGTGACTAGTGTATTTATAAGAGAGACCCTAGAGAGTTCCCTTGACCCTTCTGTCATGTGAGGCCACAGCAAGAATATGGCAGTCTATAAACCAAGAAAGAGGCTCTCACACCAAATACCAAATATGCTTGCACCTTGACCTTGGACTTCCCAGGCCCTAGAACTGTGAGAAATAAATGTCTGTTGTTTAAACCACTTAGTCTATAGTGCTTTATTATAGCAGCATGAATAGACTAATACAATGGTCAAATTATCACTTTCTTCCCTGGAGCTCCTCTGGCATAATAGCCTGGTCCACATGGTCCTATGGTCTAGAACTTCAATTATTGTGGGGTTTTTTTTTTTGTCTTCATTATCCTAAAAGACATTTTTTTAGTCTTGTGTCCAGGATTCCATTCTGATAGTTTGTTGGACAGAATCTGGAGGCAATCTCCAGGGCACAAGGGAAGATTTTATTGTTCCTGATAGCCTAGTACTACCAACTGAACAAATCAGTCAATCTGACCCTGGATGAATGTCTCATCTGAACACTCATGTTCTCCATTACAAATCTAGGCTCAGGTTACAGTGACCATAAGGGAAGTTATAGCTTTCCCTGTTCTCATCCCTGTCATCCCTGTGTGTTTATCAGATGACAGAAACTCATCTCAGGTAGGCCACAATTTTATCATGTGAAGACACACTGCATCAAGCCCTGATTGGTCTTTACATGTTTTTCCATGCACATGCATCAGACAAGGTGCATGTGACTTCAAGCATGGGGTCAGTCTTTGGGTAACCTAGTGATTTCTATCCCCTCTCACCCATCAAAACTAGTATGACTAGTAAAATTCCCTCACCTGCTAGTCAAAGGGGCCAAGCCTCTGTAGTTTAATTAGGCTTTTGCTCCAACGTACCTCTAATTTCCCATATTTCCTAGTCATTGTAAGAGTGGACCTTAGCACATCTGTGAGTATCTGACAACTCTTGATTACCAGGGAATACTTTACCTGTGCCTATAACTAATGATCAGAGGGAAGTAGTTTTACTTTCCCAGTAGCACAGGAGGGTGAGTAACACCATGGAATACTTTTTAGCTTTATGAGGCCCCCTCCTCTTATCTCTAACTGTAACTACTAATGCAAATCATTAGGGTTCTCATCATCATGATGGTCAAGCACCAGTTGTCTACCTTTCCCTGAGCAGTTCAGTAACTAGGTCTGCTATTGCCCACCAAGCTCCTGTTCCATATCTGGTTAATCAACCAGAGGAGTCTCACCTATCCTTTGTTCTAAAAGGGCATTTAACCCTTATAGGCCTCTAAGAGGAGGGAGTTAAAAGTCTAAATGGAGTCAATCTGCCAGGAGCAGGGCAGGGGGACCAAAGTTCCCTGTAGTATCAACTTCTCTGACTGTAAGAGTTACAAATTTTCTATCAGGAACATACCAATTTTTAGTTTGCAACTGACAGCAGTTTTTCGTTGACTTTCAGAGGGATTCAATGTTGTGAAGCTGCTATTATTTCAAGAAACTTTTCCTGGCAAGCAGACCTTGAATTTTGTTGGGGCTTATCAGTCACTCCTGCTAGCAGGCAGCCAAGGCCACTGAGAATGAGATCTTTAATTTGCCAACCAACAAAACGTTCATATATAGTGAAAACTCTGGATATCAGAGGAATTTTCTAATACTTTATAAGCATTCAAATTTCAAACACGTATCACATTTCAATCCAAGTACACATTTTTACAATGGTACACACTATGAACCATCCTGAACCTTACTCACAAACTTTTTTTACATCTCTCCATGCCAAGTTTTCCCACAATTATGTGCTTTCTTTTCTTTTTTCTTTTTGTTTTTTTAACAGAAACACAGAACAAAGAGCTTTAAAATAGGCACTTCTGGATTTACACTATAGCCAAAAGCTCAAGGAGTAGGGGAAAAGGGTGGCACAATAAACATATCCTTGCATTTACTTTTGGTTTTAAGGTCTCAACAAATGCACTTTTAATAAAAACAAAACACCAAGTTTTGATCTTACTTCTAGCCACTCGACCTCCAAACATTTATCAACAGGTAACATTACTGAATCCCTGAGTGTCCCATCTCCTAACTGAGCTCACACAGCCCCTGTGGAAAGACCCTGACTCCTCTCCCTTGCCCACTTCTTAGGCCAAGGGCTGCACTACCTGAACACGAGATGTCTTATCCTTCCTAACATGCCCTGTATAATCCCTTAGTAGGGGAACCTTACTTTCCCTTTTGTGCATACATAGGTGAGAACATGAGCTACCAGATGCCAGGAAATCTTTAATTTTTATTTTTTAATGTTTATTTATTTTGGGGAGAGAGAGAGACAGAGTGTGAGCAGGGGAGGGGTAGAGAGAGATGGAGACACAGAATCTGAAGCAGGCTCCAGGCTCTAAGCTGTCAGCACAGAGCCTAAGGTGGGGCTGGAATTCAGGGACCACAGGATTATGGCCTGAATGGAAGTCAGACGCTTAACTGACTGAGCCACCCAGGTGCCCCCAGGAAATCTATCTTACCTCCTAACCTGGTCTGTGTGGCCCCATGTTTTCTAAAAAGACAATTTAAATTTACCACCCCTACAATGACAGAATTTGTCAGGCTCACTATTAAAACAAGGCAAGGCCAAAGTCAAGGCCTGATTACTCTGACCTGAAAAGATGTAATGAGACACTTTTAGATTTAGACAGTTTATTACTTATGTAGATAGTGAAAGAAAGTTTAGCCAAAGGTGCCAGTAACCTGTGGTCTTTGTTCCACGCATCAAAAAGGATAACAGAAATAAAACGGCCAGGAGACTACAACACAAATTGTAGGGGGAGCCAAATCTAGAGAGCAGCTAAGTGACTTTATATTCCCCATGTCTGAGGAACACAGGACAGAAAGCTTCCTATCTCCTCAATCAGGGAGGAGAGGAGAAATTGTCCCCTGACATCCTCCTAGGGGAGATAGGAATGTGAGTAAGGGTCCTTGTAGCAGCTCCCATGGCCTCCCATTCTCTTGTGTTCTGAGAAGATCACAATATGTTCTTCTAGAACTCAGATTAGCTGTGGTTTAGGCCTTTGCCTAAATGGATACATGAAAGGGCACAAGGACACCATGATAGAGCCATTCCCCTATGAGTAAGAATCAAAGATGTGACCCCAGTGACTGATAAAATTACAAAGTATATTTAGAACTTTCACATTCATAATGAGACATATTCCCTCATTTTCCTTCTCCTTTGCCCACTCATTCAATTTATTTCACTGTCTCCCCTTTCTCTTATCCCTCCCTTTTCATCACTCCATAAAGACTTCAAATTCAGTAGCTATAGTCCTTTGTTATGCTATTCTGTTAGTGTGAGATTATGAGACCCAGACTGTGAGAACTTTGAGGGGAAGGACCCCATTCCAGTGGCCTTTTCATATTTAGTAGATGGCACACTGCATGAAATATGGTAGACCTATTTGTTTAATTAAAATTAATTTTGGTGTTAATACTGATAGGAAAAATATCCCTTCTAATGTATAATAGAGATTTTTTTTTCCTCTGTAGATGTCTTGCTTGTGTATCAGGTTCCTTAGTGTATTAGGTGCTATATAAATTCTCTTAGGCAGTTCTGAGGTGTTTGAGGACCAAAAACTGGACTCGTTTTTTTATTCCTATCTACACAGGGACCAGCTTAGTGCTCAACACATAATATGACATTAAGAAGCATTTCAGCCATTTTAATAACCCATGCCATCTTCATGGTTTTTGTTCTCATCTACATATGACCTGTACTTAATATTTTTAATTAAATCAAGGTAACTCTAAAAATAAATAGTCTGGGGATTAAATTATATAATGACATAAAATTTGAAAAGTTAATATATCTACACCTACACCAGCCCCAGAATGTCCTCAAAGAATATACCCTCCAACCCTATGGATTCTTCAAGTGTTCACCTACCAGTGCCAGGCCCATTTAGGGATTAGTATTCCCAGTGCTAAGGCCTCCTTAGGGGATGCTCCTGATAGAGCCACTAGAGAAATCAGAAAGAACTGTTTCTGAAGCTAGAAAAGAACTTAGCACTTCCCTGCCTTGATCTCAGAATTTTTC
The DNA here is from genome assembly GCF_014898765.1 of Herpailurus yagouaroundi. NCBI lineage: Eukaryota > Metazoa > Chordata > Mammalia > Carnivora > Felidae > Herpailurus > Herpailurus yagouaroundi. Next base: position 27,183,944 of record NW_024420586.1, read on the forward strand.
TGAGTTTGGTCAGGCAGTGAAGGTGGAGGATAAGGAAGAGAACAAGGAAGTCATCTTGGCTTACTCTCCTTGAGGGTGAAAACATTCAACTTTATGCCTCTAAGGTTCTAAGAAAGATCAGCCTGGTAGCTGCTTCTAAAAAAAGAGGCATTTGCAAGTCAAAATTCACAACTCTGAAGAGAACCTGCCAAATTCCAAGCTCCCCTCTACATACCTTCCCCAGAGAAATTACCCAACCAGGTCCTCAAGGATAGAGGAGTGACACCAAGAGGCTCTATATGCTAGAAGGAAGATAGATCCAAGATTCCTTTCTAGACTCTAAGCCAGAATAGTGTCTAAAAACCTAGTATTAACAGAAAGAAGAACAGAAGACTTGTGAGAGAAAAGAAAGCTTAAAGGTAGAAAATGAGTCAGTCAATAAACCTCACTTTTTTAAAGTACAAAACTGTGGCTTTAGTGACTTCAAAAAGCAGAAGCATCTGTAGACACATTGCATAGAAACTTGAGCACACATACACACACTCCCTCACACATTCAAAGAATGTACAGAAATCCGTATTAACATACAACTAATCTTGTGATATTTAAAGAAAAAGGAACAAATTTTTCTCCTTGGCTAAAATAGATAATACAGCGAATGCATGTAATGATTTCCAATATACTAAGCACTTAATGTATATTCTCCCTTTTATTCCTCACAAAAAAGCTTTAAAGAAAATATTATTATCCCATTTTATAAGTGAGAAACTGAGACCGATAAATCTTCAATGGCTTATTCCAGTCAAATCCATAGCTATTTTATTTAACAGTTACAAGAATACAGTCTCTCATTTAATTAAGGTTGACTTTGGCACAAAAACAGACACATAGACCAATGGAATAGAATAGAAACCCCAGAACTAGACCCACAAACGTGTGGCCAACTAATCTTTGACAAAGCAGGAAAGGACATCCAATGGAAAAAAAGACAGTCTCTTTAACAAATGGTGCTGGGAGAATTGGACAGCAACATGCAGAAGGTTGAAACTAGACCACTTTCTCACACCATTCACAAAAATAAACTCAAAATGGATAAAGGACCTGAATGTGAGACAGGAAACCATCAAAACCCTAGAGGAGAAAGCAGGAAAAAACCTCTCTGACCTCAGTCGCAGCAATTTCTTACTTGACACATCCCCAAAGGCAAGGGAATTAAAAGCAATAATGAACTATTGGGACCTCATCAAGATCAAAAGCTTCTGCACAGCAAAGGAAACAACCAACAAAACTAAAAGGCAACCAACGGAATGAGAAAAGATATTTGCAAATGACATATTAGACAAAGGGCTAGTATCCAAAATCTATAAAGAGCTCACCAAACTCCACACCCAAAAAACAAATAATACAGTGAAGAAATGGGCAGAAAACATGAATAGACACTTCTCTAAAGAAGACATCCGGATGGCCAACAGGCACATGAAAAGATGTTCAGCGTCGCTCCTTATCAGGGAAATACAAATCAAAACCATACTGAGATATCACCTCACGTCAGTCAGAGTGGCTAAAATGAACAAATCAGGAGACTATAGATGCTGGAGAGGATGTGGAGAAATGGGAATCCTCTTGCACTGTTGGTGGGAATGCAAATTGATGCAGCCACTCTGGAAAACAGTGTGGAGGTTCCTCAGAAAATTAAAAATAGACCTACCCTATGACCCAGCAATAGCACTGCTAGGAATTTACCCAAGGGATACAAGAGTACTGATGCATACAGGCACTTGTACCCCAATGTTTATAGCAGCACTCTCAACAATAGTCAAATTATGGAAAGAACCTAAATGTCTATCAACTGATGAATGGATAAAGAAATTGTGGTTTATATACACAATGGAATACTACGTGGCAATGAGAAAGAATAAAATATGGCCCTTTGTAGCAACGTGGATGGAACTGGAGAGTATTATGCTAAGTGAAAGAAGCCATACTGAGAAAGACAGATACCATATGTGTTCACTGTTATGTGGATCCTGAGAAACTTAACAGAAACCCATGGGTGAGGGGAAGGAAAAAAAAAGAGGTTAGAGTGGGAGAGAGCCAAAGCATAAGAGACTCTTAAAAACTGAGAACAAACTAAGGGTTGATGGGGGGTGGGAAGGACGGGAGGGTGGGTGATGGGTATTGAGGAGGGCACTTTTTGGGATGAGCACTGGGTGTTGTATGGAAACCAATTTGACAATAAATTTCATATATTGAAAAAATAATAAATGGCTATACAGTTGAAAAAAATTAAGGGTGACTAATTTTCCCTGGTTTCTTTTCTTTTTAAAACTGATATAGCTGTAAATCCTTTTCATCCTATCTCATCATGTTTTTTAGCCAGTTATTCCCAGATCTACCCCTAAGATCTCTGCAAATATACCAGTAAGTCTCAGAAAAATAATAAATATTTTAAAATATTTTAAAGAGAGAAATAATTATTTTAATTTCATGATGCCTTCTAATTAAAGTACAGATAGAAGAGGGAACTTTACTAACAATTGGCTACTGCAGCAGCTAAGACTATAAATAATGGGTTGTCAGCTAAAGTGTTGCAACTTTTTCCATTACTTCCTCATTATACTTCCTAATCCAATTGTTTGAATGGATCCTACTTCTTTATTTCTCAACAGTGCCCCATGCTTTCATAATCCATCCTTCATCTGGCCATACTAAATGTTTCTATATTCTTTGAAACCATATGCTTTCATTCACTTCCACACCTCCATACCCACACCTCATCACCCTTTTCCCTTTACTCTTTTTCTTTTTTTTCAACTTTACTTAGGTATAACTGATATTAAACATTGCTAAGACATTCAAAATTTATAGCATGATGATTTATGTATACACTGTAAAAGGATTCTCCCCCTATCCCCCATCGAGTTAATGAATACCTCACATAAATCCATCAGCTCACACATTTACTCCCTTTTTGGAGAGAACATTTAAGTTTTACTTTCTTAGAAATTTCAATTATACAATACAGTGTTATCAACTCTAGTCATCATGCTATACATTAGATCTTTAGACCTTATTGATCTTATAACTGAAAGTGTGTACCCTCTTACCAAACTCTCCTGATTTCCCCTACCCAAAGCCAACTTTTCTATTCTGTTTCTATGAGTTATGATTTCTTTTTTCTTTTTCTTTTCTATTTTCAAAAATTCCACACATAAGTAACACCATGTAGTATTTGTTTTTCTCTGTCTGGCTTATTTCACTTAGCATAATGCCCTCCAGGGTCAACCATGGTGTCACAAATGGCAAGATTTCCTCCTTTTTAAGGCTGAATAATACTCCATTGTATATATACATGATCCCACATTTGCTTGATCCATTCATCCACAGACAGACACTTAGGTTGTTTCTATACATTGGCCATGGCTGCAATGAACATGGGAGTACAGATACCTCTTTAAGATACTTGGTTTTATTTCCTATGGATGTATACATAGAAGTAGGATTGCTGGATCAGAGGGTAGTTCTTGAGGAATCTCCATAGTGTTTTCCATAGTGACTGTTCCAATTTAAATTCCCACCAACACTGCAAGATTTCTCTTTTATCTACATTCTCACTAGAGTTTCTGATCTGTTGTCTCTTTGATAATAGCCATCCTAACAGGTCTGAGGTTATATCACATTGTGGTTTTGTCTTTTATTTCCCTGATAATTTGTGATGTTGGGCACCTTTTCATGTACACACTCTAGCCATTTGTATGTCTTCTTTGAAAAAATGCCTATTCCAATCTTTTGCCCAATTTTTGGGGGGTTATTAACTTGATTTCTATTCAGTAGTAGGAGTTCCTTATATTTTGGATATTAACTCTTTATCAAGTAGTTTGCAAATATTATTTCTCATTCCATTGGTTGCATTTTCATTTTATTGACAGTTTCTTTTGCTAAGCAGAAGCTTTTTAGTTTGATGTATTCCCACTTATTTTTGCATTTGTGGCCTTCACTTTTGGTGTCAAAAAAAAAATCATTGCTAAAACCAATGTCAAAGAATTGACCCCATATGTTTTCTTACAAGTGTATTATAACTTCAGGTATTACATTTAAGTCTTTCATCCACTTGAGATTTTTGTTTATGGTGTAAGATGGGTCCAGTTTCTTTCTTTTTTCTTCTTTTTTTTTTTTTTTTTTTTTCATGGGACTATCCAGTTTACCAACACCATTTATTAAAGAGACTATCCTTTCCCCATTGTATGTTCTTGGGTCCTGTTGTAAATTAATTGACCACATATGTGTGGGTTTATTTCTGGGCTGTCTACTTCATTAATCTATATGTCTGTTTTTATGACAACAGCATACTGTTTTCAGTACTACAGTTTCATAAAATAACTTGAAATCAGGCCTTGTGATGCCTCCAGGTTTATTCTTCATTCTCAGGATTGTTTTGACTATTTAGTTTTTGTTTTGTTTTTTTTGTAGTTCCATACAAATTTTAGAATTTTTTTTTCTACTTCTGTGAATAACATTGGAATTTTGATAGATATGCTCTGAATCTGGAGATGCTTGATTAATTCCTAAGTATTTTATTCTTTTTGATACAATTGCAAATGAGATTATTTCACTTTCTCTATCCTATTGTTTGTTGCTACTGTATAGAAATGCAACTGATTTTTGTATACTGATTTTGTATCCTGCAACTTTACTGAATTCACAGATTTGTTCTCACAAAGTTTTGGTGGAGTTTTAAGGTTTTCTATATATAATATGTAACCTGCAAAAACAGATAATTTTATTTCTTCCTTTCTGATTTAGACGCCTTGTTTATTTTCATATATCTATTTATTTTGCCTAATTATTATGGCTAGGACTTTCAATACTATGTTGAAAATACTGGTGAGATTGGGCACTCTGATCTCAGAGGAAAAGCTTTCAGCTTTCCACCATTGACTATGATGTTACATGTGGCCTTGTCATATATGGCTTTTATTATGTTGAGATACATTTCTAGTATACATAATTTGTTGAGAGTTTTCATTACAAAAGAATGTCGGATTTTGTAAAAAATTCTTTCTGCATCTATTGAAATTATCATGTTTTTATTCTTTACTTTGTTAATGTGGTGTATCACACTTACTGATTTGCATATATTGAAACATCTTTGCATCCATGGATAAATTCCACTTGATCATTGTATACAATTTTTTTAATGTGCTGTTGGATTCAATTTGATAACATTTTGTTGAGGATTTTTACATTTGTTTTGAACAGAGATACTAGCCTCTAATTATATTTTGTTGTTAGTGTCTTTGTATGGCTTTGGTATCAAGGTAATGCTGACTTTATAAAATGAGTCTGGAAGTGTTCCTTCCTCTTCTATTTTTGGAAGAGTTTGAGAAGAATTAATGATGTCATAAGGTCCTGGACATTTCTTTCCTGGGATGTTTTGGATTACTGATTTTATCTCTTTACTAATAACTGGCCTGTTCAGATTATCTATTTCGTCATGATTCAGTATTTGTAGATTGTTTCTAATAATTTATCCACTTCTATGTTGCCCAATTTGTTGGCATATAGTTACTCATAGTAGTCTCTTGTGATCCTTTGGTATGAGTTGTAATACCTTTCCTTTCATTTATAATTTTATTTATTTGAATCCTCTTTTTCTTTTATCTAAAGTTTTGTCAATTTTATCCTTTAAAAAAACAGCTCTTAGTTGACCTTTTTTTTTTTTTACTATTTATTTCTGCTCTTATATTTGTTATCATCTTTCTTCTACTAACTTTGGGCCTAGCTTGTTCTTTTTCTAGTTAACTGAGGTATCAAGTTAGGTTGTTAATTTGTGATCTTTCTTTTTTCTTAATGTAGACATTTATCATTATAAATTTCCCTTTCAGAATAGCTTTTGCTAAGTCCCATAAGTTTTAGTGTTTCCTTTTTTTTTTTCTGGTCTGAAGATATTTTTTTATTTCTCTTTTTATTCCTTCCTAGACCTACTGGTTGTTCAGTAGCATGCTGTTTAGTTTCTACATATTTGTGAGTTTTCCTCTTGTAGTTGATTTCTAGTTTCATACAATTGTGGTTGGAAAAGATGCTTGATATGATTACAATCTTCCTAATTTGATTAAGACTTGTTTCATGACCCAATATACAGTCTATCCTGGGACCATGCCATGTGCACTTGAGAAGAATATGTATTCTGCTGCTGTTGGATAGAATGTTCTGTAAATGTATTTTAGGTATGTGAGAAGTAAGGGAGGTGACTCATTTTCAGAAATACCAAATAAAAGCTGTGATGTCTAGTTAACAATAGGTTTACAACCTATTGGAAATATGTACGAACCTCCCCCTCTCAACAATGGAGTTCCAAACCCTTAGACACTTATTCTTCCTGGTTCTTCTTCCCCTCTCCATTTCATGGGCTTTGCAATGATTGTACACCAAAGAACAAAGAGAAGAGGGACTGAACGTCTTTGCTTTACCTCAGGGAATGTACATTTGTTCCAACCAGACTACTTTTTGTGTTACATGGGCATAGGCAGCGCCCAGGTAAGGCTGCAACCTCTATAATGCTCAGTCAGTGAGGAATCAGGGGAGGAACTTGCAAGATAGGAAATAAATTGTCTGCTGTAACTTCCCTGAGTGTGCCTGTCAGACACCCACTCTTGCAAGAACTTTGATTAAAGCCTCACTTCACTGTGCTCCAAGTCTCTGCATACCTCTTTGATTGGGTTGATGGGCTTATTTCTAAAAAATTTGGGGAGTCATCTGAGGTTCATCTGGACCCATGGGTCCAGGTCCTCCTGCTAGAGGGGAGACGTGTCCCACCCCACTTTGGGTGGCCTTTCCATGGGAGGGCCCCTTCCCCCTGCGGTATCCATGGAGCTGGAGACTTTTTACCTTTGGAGACAGAAGAAGTGATGGTGGGGAAAGGGCAAAAGACAGGCACCGTGGCGACCTGGTAACTCCATGCAAGGACCAAGGCAGGAAAATTGAACTATAAGTACTGCCTTGGGGGTTGGGAAATCCTCAGAGGCTGAGTATGTGTGACTGAGATGATAGGAGGTGAATGCAGAGACTTGATTCACAGTTCCATTCTCCCGCAAGGGAAACTGGTAGAGACAGATACAATGGGTTCTGGAGAGTGCCAGAAACCTCCATTAATGGGAATTGAGTGCCCAGGGAAACTCAGGAGCAGTAACTAGCTTGGTTGAGGATGGAGAAAAAAAAATTCCAGGCCTAGGGGTAAGGGAAGAGACACCCAGAAAGATGTGGAGTCTCTTTGGATTACCCCAGATAGTCCGCTGGAGCTAAAGTCACAGTGCTGGGAGGATGCTTTTGGTCTACTAGTTTGGATCCAAATCTCAGGAGGGAACTGGAACAATGTGAAAAACACAGAGAACTTCCCTCTTCTCTCCACAGGCTTGGGAAAGGGTTCTAAGTTATTCCCATCTAGGGAGGTCCCATTGGAACAGGGAGAAATTGGATTTGTCAATGTTTCCCCCACAGCAGTACAGAGGTGAAGAATTTCAAGAAGGAAATAAAACCACTGTTGTAAGATCTATTGTGTTTGGCAGATCAGGACGATCAGTTTTGGGGACCTAATATTTATTCTTGGGCTGAGCTGATGTCTATCATGAATATCCTATTTACTGGAGAGGAAAGAGGAATGATCAGGAGGGCTGCAATGCCTATTTGGGAGAAGGAACACCCACCCAATCAGAGTGTTCAGCCAGCTGAACAGAAGTTTCCCAGTGTAGACCCTGATTGGGACAATAATGATCCTGGGATCAGGGTTAGGATGCAGGATTTAAAAGAGCTAATAATCAAAGGGATCAGGGAATCATCTCTAAGATATGAGAATGTCCCAAAAGCTTTTGAGATATGACAGGAGAAGGAGAAAACTCCAACTGCTTTCTTACAGAGGCTTACGGATCAAATGAGGAAATATTCAGGCCTAGATCTGGAGGCTCCAGTGGGGCAGGGTCTCCTGAAGATGAATTTTATCACTAGAAGTTGGCCTAATATTGCCAGAAAATTACAGAAGATGGATGAGTGACTACTAAAGAATGAATGGGTTAACCAGGCAATTAGAGAAGAAATTTTAAAAAATACGTGGAAACAAATGAAGATGAAAATACAATAATCCAAATGCTTTGGGATGCAGCAAAGGCAGTCCTGAGAGGAAAATACATTGCAATCCAGGCCTACCTCAAGAAACAAGAAAAATCCCAAATACAAAATCTAACAGCACACCTAAAGGAAATAAATGCAGAACAGCAAAGACACCCCAAACCCAGCAGAAGAAGAGAAATAATAAATATCAGAGCAGAAATAAACAATATAGAATCTAAAAAAAACTGTAGAGCAGATCAATGAAACCAAGAGTTTTTTTTTTTTTTTTTTTTTTTGAAAAAA
>NW_024420586.1:27192428-27228516 GCF_014898765.1 Herpailurus yagouaroundi
TTTTTTTTTTTTTTTTTTTTTTGAAAAAATAAACAAAATTGATGAACCTCTAGCCAGGCTTTTCAAAAAGAAAAGGGAGATAACCCAAATAGATAAAATCATGAATGAAAATGGAATTATTACAACCAATCCCTCAGAAATACAAGCAATTATAAGGGAATACTATGAAAGATTATATGCCAACAAACTGGACAGCCTGGAAGAAATGGACAAATTCCTAAGCACCCACACACTTCCAAAACTCAAACAGGAAGAAATAGAAAACTTGAACAGACCCATAAACAGCAAAGAAATTGAATCCGTTATCAAAAATCTCCCAACAAATGAGAGTCCAGGACCAGATGACTTCCCTGGGGAATTCTACCAGACTTTTTTTTTTTTTTAATTTTTTTTCAACGTTTGTTTATTTTTGGGACAGAGAGAGACAGAGCATGAACGGGGGAGGGGCAGAGAGAGAGGGAGACACAGAATTGGAAACAGGCTCTGAGCCATCAGCCCAGAGCCTGACGCGGGGCTCGAACTCACGGACCGCGAGATCGTGACCTGGCTGAAGTCGGACGCTTAACCGACTGCGCCACCCAGGCGCCCCTCTACCAGACTTTTAAAGCAGAGATAATACCTATCCTTCTCAAGCTGTTCCAAAAATTAGAAAGGGAAGGAAAACTTCCAGACTCATTCTATGAAGCCAGTATTACTTTGATTCCTAAACCAGACAGAGACCCAGCCAAAAAAAAAAAAACAAAAACAAAAACAAAAAAAAAAAAACAAAAACAAAAACAAACAAACAAACAAAAAAAAGTACAGGCCAATATCCCTGATGACAATGGATGCAAAAATTCACAATAAGATACTAGAAAATAGAATTCAACAGCATATAAAAATAATTATTCACCATGATCAAGTGGGATTCATTCCTGGGCTGCAGGGCTGGTTCAACATTCACAAATCAATCAATGTGATACATCACATTGATAAAAGAAAAGAACCATATGATCCTGTCAATTGATGCAGAAAAAAGCATTTGACAAAATTCATCATCATTTCTTAATAAAAACCCTCGAGAAAGTCGGGCTAGAAGGAACATACATAAAAATCATCAAAGCCACTTATGAAAAGCCCACAGTTAATATCATCCTCAATGGGGAAAAACTGAGATCCTTCCCCCTGAGATCAGGGACATGACAGGGATGTCCACTCTCACTGCTGTTGTTTCACATAGTGTTGGAAGTGCTAGCATCAGCAATCAGACAGCAAAAGGAAATCAAAGGTATCAAAATTGGCAAAGGTGAAGTCAAGCTTTCACTTTTTGCAGATGACATGATATTATACATGGAAAACCCGATAGACTCCACCAAAAGTCTGCTAGAACTGATACATGAATTCAGCAAAGTCGCAGGGTACAAAATCAATGTACAGAAATCAGTTGCATTCTTATACACTAATAATGAAGCAAAAGACAAATAAAGAAACTGATCCCATTCACAATTGCACCAAGAAGCATAAAATACCTAGGGATAAACCTAACCAAAGACGTAAAAGATCTGTATACTGAAAACTATAGAAAGCTAATGAAGGAAATTGAAGAAGATATAAAGAAATGGAAAAACATTCCGTGCTCATGGATTGGAAGGATAAATATTGTTAAAATGTCAATACTACCCAAAGCTATCTACACATTCAATGCAATTCCAATCAAAATTGCACCACCATTCCTCTCTCTCGAAGCTAGAACAAGCAATCCTAAAATTTGTATGGAACCGCAAAAGAGCCCGAATAGCCAAAGTAATTTTAAAGAAGAAGACCAAAGCGGGAGGTATCACAATCCCAGACTTTAGCCTCTACTACAAAGCTGTAAGCATCAAGACAGCATGGTATTGGCACAAAAACAGACACATAAACCAATGGAATAGAATAGAGACTCCAGAATTGGACCTGCAAAATTATGGCCAACTAGTCTTTGACAAAGCATGAAAGAATACACGATGGAAAAAAGTCAGTCTCTTTAACAAATGGTGCTGGGAGAATTGGACAGCAACATGCAGAAGGTTGAAACTAGACCACTTTCTCACACCATTCATAAAAATAAACTCAAAATGGATAAAGGACCTGAATGTGAGACAGGAAACCATCAAAACCCTAGAGGAGAAAGCAGGAAAAAAACCTCTGTGACCTCAGCCACAGCAATTTCTTACTTGACACATCCCCAAAGGCAAGGGAATTAAAAGCAAACATGAACTATTGGGACCTCATCAACATAAAAACTTCTGCACTGGAAAGGAAACAATCAACAAAACTTAAAGGCAACCAGCGGAATGGGAAAAGATATTTGCAAATGACATATCGGACAAAGGGCTAGTATCCAAAATCTGTAAAGAACACACCAAACTCCACACCTGAGAAACAAATAATCCAGTGAAGAAATGGGCAGAAAACATGAATAGACAATTCTCTAAAGAAGACATCCGGATGGCCAACAGGCACATGAAAAGATGCTCAATGTAGCTCCTCATCAGGAAATACAAATCAAAACTACACTGAGATACCACCTCACGTCAGTCAGAGTGGCTAAAATGAACAAATCACGAGACTATAGATGCTTGTGAGGATGTGGAGAAATGGGAATCCTCTTGCACTGTTGGTGGGAATGCAAACTCTTGCAGCCACTCTGGAAAACAGTGTGGAGGTTCCTCAAAAGATTAAATATAGATGTACCCTATGACCCAGCAATAGCACTGCTAGATTCTATACACAAAGAATACAGGAGTGATGATGCCGAGGGGCACTTGTACTCCAATGTTTATAGCAGCACTTTCACAAATAGCCAATTATGGAAAGAGCCTAAATGTCTATCAACTGATGAATGGATAAAGAAATTGTGGTTTATATACACAGTAGAGTACTACTTGGCAATGAGAAACAATGAAATATGGCCTTTTGTAGCAAGGTGGATGGAGCTGGAGAGTGTTATGCTAAGTGAAATAAGTCATACAGAGAAAGACAGATACCATATGTTTTCACTCTTATGTGGATCCTGAGAAACTTAACAGAAGACCATGAGGGAGGGGAAGAAAAAAAAAGGTTAGAGAGGGAGGGAGCCAAAACAAAGGAGACTCTTAAGAACTGAGAACAAACTGAGGGTTTGTTCTGGGGGTAAGAGGGAGGGAAGGGATGGAGGGTAGGGTGGCTGAGGGATATTGAGGAGGGCACCTGTTGGGATGAGCACTGGGTGTTGTATGGAAACCAACTTGACAATAAATTTCACATTAAAAAGGAAGGAAGGAAGGAAGGAAGGAAGGAGAGAAAGAAAGAGAGAGAAGGAAGACTGATGGGTGAAATGAGAAGCAGAAAAATTGCTCAGCAAGGCACAAAAGATATTTGTAAAAAGGGATGAGGAGAGCAAAACAGAAAGTTAAAATTTTGGTAATTACTGTGAAGAAGATGAGTGAAAGGAAAGGGGGAAATAGAGGATGGAGTGGGGGCAGGGGATGATGAGGAAAACAAAGGCAAGAGAAATGTAGCTTAAATAAATCTCCTAACAGTTTGAAGCCCACTGAGAGGAGATACCTGAAACATGCAGGGCATGACCTTCCTAGAGGAACTCATGGCTGCCTTAATTCCTTAATGTTTTGTTTTATTACCTAGGTTTACTGAAGGTCAAATAAGGTTGTGTTATCTCTGTTGCAATTTGTTAGCAAACAGACAACTTAAAATGATGGCTAATTCTATTTCAAAATTTTCCTGAGTGGGTAATTGTTAAGATAGCTTTCTTTTTTTTTTTTTTAATTTTTTTTCAACATTTATTTATTTTTGGGACAGAGAGAGACAGAGCATGAACGGGGGAGGGGCAGAGAGAGAGGGAGACACAGAATCGGAAACAGGCTCCAGGCTCCGAGCCATCAGCCCAGAGCCTGACGCGGGGCTCGAACTCACGGACCGCGAGATCGTGACCTGGCTGAAGTCAGACGCTTAACCGACTGCGCCACCCAGGCGCCCCTAAGATAGCTTTCTAAGTCTTTGATAGCCTGAATCTTTAAAGTTTTGCTTGCAAGATAAATGGGATTAAATTCATTACCTATCTAATGAGATAAGATGCTAAAGGATTGATTACTAAACATAGGTTTATGCTTTTAGCTTCTTATTGCAGAGAAACTAAGGCTAACTGAATGCAGGTAAAAATTCTTTCTACTTTAATAGATTCATACATTTGCCATCTAAAGAATTCTGATTAACAGTTCACAATTGGTAACTACTTAGTTTTCACTGGAGACTAAGGTTTCTAAGAGTTAAACTTCTAAATGCAGTTAAGACTGATGGAAATAATGAAAGCAATTCTATATGTAAAGTAGACATTTTAAAATATATTAAAAATTGAAATACATTTTTGTTGAAGGTAAAAGAAAATAATTTTGTCCTAAATGAGATTGGTTGTTTGGAGAAGAATGGCTTGGGACAAAATCTAAATGCAAAGGTAAGTTGTACAAGGTTTGTGAAGGGACATCTTGGGAAAGGAATTTTAGGTGTGGTCAGGACAGACTAAGGTTAAATTGAATGGATTTGAAAAGTACACTGGTATAAGATTAAAATCCTGCTTTACACTCTGTTAAAAAGAAAAAGTTTTCTTGGACTATTCATCTGCTTTTGAAAAAAAAAAAAGGTAAAGTTTTTTTTTTTCTCCTTTGCCCAAAAAAGATGGAAACAACTATGATTTTAACCAAAAGGGCAGGACAGTTTGCCCTTTTGAGTTGTTTTGTTCAAACCTTGGCTGAAATAGCCCTTCCTTTGATCCAAAGCCTGGGGAGACAGTGGCAATATCCTTGCTGCCGGCCTCCAAATGCTTCACATTTGTGTTGTTTCTGCAAGGAAGAAGAATGGGTGCCTGTGCCATATGAAGGCTGGATGACTATGATATATGAAGGGTTTTTACCAGGATACATGGAAGCCATTTTGCTATACTGAGCCCAGTGTATGCCTATTTGTAACAACTTAGATATAGACACCCACATGGCTGGAACATATTTATGTGGGCATTGCTAAAAAAAAAAAAAAGGCAGGGGAATAGACTTTGACTTTGGTCCTTTTAGCTCTCCTCAAAGGCTTACTTTATCCTTATAAAAAATGGTTTTCAACAGCCTTTTAAAATATATTTGTAAAGAGGAACAGTTTTATTATGATTGATATGTAAATTACTATTAGGCCAAATTAAAATGAATACATCCTTTGACAACCAAGGGAATCTTGCTTGGTCACAGTCAATACCCCAAAGCCCTACAGATGAGAAATGGAGGGGTAGGAGAAACCGGGGAAGACCAGGTCAGCTCTCAGAGGTAGGGTCAAGCCTGGGTCAGAGCAACTACTCGCAACAACTCACTAGACTGACAAGGCTTTTGCCTGCCAGTCGCATAGGCAGCAAAAACACGGTGCCAAGAGATGTGGTTTCTCCTGGCCAGAAAGAAGGGATACCTTTTCCTCTTTTTCCTATAGATGGACAATTCCCCAACCAAGGCCAATATCCTTTGGGATGCATTCTGAAAAACTGGGATGATTTTGATCCACAAACCCTAACAAAAAGCAACTCATTTTCTTTTGCACTGAAGCTTGGCCCCATTACAAACTGGAGGAGGAAACCTGGCTGCCAGAGGGAAGTATCAATTAAAATACTATCCTACAATTGGACTTGTTTTGCTAACATGAGGTGAACTGGGGGAGACGTTGCCTATGTTCAGTGTTTTAGGGGCCTTAAGAGATAATTGAGGTATGGGTAAGTTTGATCCTGGCCTACTGGCAACCCTTTCCAAGGTTTCACAACGATGAAGGGAGGGAGCCAAGGGCCCCTTGCCTGTACCCAAAGCAGACCTAGAGAAGGAAGAAGGGAAGTATTCCATCCCAACCTCCTCCTCCTTCGGTCCTCGATCTATATGCCCAGACTTAAAAAGCAAGTGTGCACCTCTGCTCCCTGCTGCCCACTTTATCCAGGCAATGTAATAGGCATGCTTCCCCTACAAGATGCTAGAGTGCTGGAAGGAGAAATGCAGGGAGGCACCACCATAATAATGTTACAGGAACCTTTTTCATTACAGGATATAAGAGAGATAAAAAAATATCTAGGTAAATTTTCTGATGATTTGGATAAATAGATAGAGGCTTTTCAGAATATTACATATGTTTTTGAATTGACCTGGAAAGATACAATGCTTTTGTTGAATAAGACTTCTAATGAGACAGAGAAGTATGGTGTTCTGGCAGCGGCTGAGAGATAGGGGGAAGAGGAACTTCCTAATTATCATGGGACTGGAGGTCCTATAGGGAACTCCCAGTTCCCTACTGGGGTTCAGGCAGTTCCATTACAAGATCCTAATTGTAGGACTATGATAATTCCATTGGGGAATCATATTGCTGCCACTTCCAAGATTGTGTTTTGGAGAAATTAAGGAGGTCTAAGGTTAAGCCCTTAAATTTTGCTAAATTAGCCACTATTTTACAGACACAGGATGAGAGCCTAGTTGCCTTCCTGGAAAGGTCAAAGTTAAATAAATGGCTATCTCCCCTAATATCCCCCAAAGCTGAGATGATTCTAAAGGACAAATTTGTCACTCAGCCCAGATATTCGAAGGAAACTGCAAAAATTTGGCCATTGGCCTGGAAGGGACCTTGAAGGAGCTCTTATGAGCTGCCAATTGGATATATTACAACTGAGATCAAGAGGAGAAGAAGGAATAGGAAAGAAGGCTTAAGAAAAAATATGAGGCCATAGTTGCAGCCTTATGTATTATGTCAGACCAGACTTTCTGAGGTCCTGGCACCAAATGCCATTTATGTGGCTGTTCAGAGCACTGGAAATGAGAATGTCCTCAGAAGGGACAATTGAAGGGGCGCCTGGGTGGCGCAGTCGGTTAAGCGTCCGACTTCAGCCAGGTCACGATCTCGCGTTCCGGGAGTTCGAGCCCCGCGTCTGGCTCTGGGCTGATGGCTCAGAGCCTGGAGCCTGCTTCTGATTCTGTGTCTCCCTCTCTCTCTGCCTCTCCCCCGTTCATGCTCTGTCTCTCTCTGTCCCAAAAATAAATAAACGTTGAAAAAAAAATTTTTTTTTTAAAAAAAGAAGAGACAATTGAAGTGAAAACCCTGTACGTGCCCCTTGTGTGGAGACAGTCACTGGAAAATCTGAATGCCTTTGGGGACCTCAATCTGCAAGGGCTCAGATAACTAGTGTCCCTGAAAGCGACTGATGGGCCCTGGGGGCTCTTTATAGTGTCTACCCCAAACCAACTACCTATATAGGAAACCCAGAACCTCAGATATCTCTGGTGGATATAGAAGGAACACCGGTTGATTTCCTTCTTGATGTCGGAGTCAACTTTTCTGTCCTCCTTTCCACTCTTGGCCAACTGTCCAAACACAGTGTAACAATTAGAGACATCTCCAGAAAATTTATGACTAAATTTTTCTCTCAGCCACCAGGGTGCATACGGGATACTTTTTTTTTTTTTTTTTACTTTCTTTTTTTGATAATGCCAGAAAGCCCCACTCCCTTGCTAGAAAGAGACATTATGACTAAATTAGGGACTATAGTGACACTACCTCCAGGACGGATAAACAATTTCCTAAACTTACAGTAATCTGGATATTGAAGATGAATCTTTCCTTGAGGTAAAATTAAATATGCCTCATGGTGTTGTTCCTATGGAAATTGGATGGCCAAAGGAAGATTTGTGGATTGAGAACCAAAAACTAGTTCAGTTGTTTAATTATCCTAACCAACAATATCACAAGAGTCCAATAAATATGGAAGGGGGAGGAAACACTGTAGTTAAATTTAAAAAAATAAAAAAGACCAGACATGTCAAGGACTTTTTGGATGGCTACAATGTATCTTTCCTTCCTATGGTGTAACCTCCTTCCTAGGAGGCCTTGCATTTAGAATAATAATACTTGTTGGTCTAATATTCTTTTTGTATGTCATTTGTAGAAGCTGTCGCATATGACAGAAAAATAAGACATTCAAGAAAATTTTGCTAGCCCAGATGTTCCAAATACTCTCCCATTATTTCATATCTCTGGATCAACTTCTGAACCTGCCCTGATTGCTATACCCCTGTCATCATCCCCTTTTAGCAGGAAGCAGATAAGTCATCATCCCAATTCCTAATAGCAGTTAGGAGTCACGTGTTCAAAAGGGGGAAATATGATAGGAAAAGATGGGATTCAGTAGGCAGAGAGGGAAAGATTAGGACCTGAGGTCCATGGATGGAAAAGAAAACACATTTTGGAACAATGCTGGAAGTGGCCAATCACAGCAAACCCCTTTGGGCATAAGGTTCCACTTAAGAATATAACAGACACCACCTACTTCCCCTTAGGTTTCCTTCAGGAATTTGACAAAAGACCTAACTAAAAATAAGTAATAGACCATTAAAGGTATGACCCACAAGGAATGATATGGCCATAGACCACCCCTCATACAATGGAATTGAGCCAGTCAGGAATGGACAACTCAGCACCTAGAGCTATCAAGCCAATAAAGGTAGGACGTGAGAAGGAACAAGGGGGAAGAGAGAGGGGAACTGATCAAAACCTTATAAAACAATCGTCTGTGTCTTATGCCCCCAAATAACCTATTATTATTGGAAGAAAAACCTGACTGTGAGGAGAAGAACCAACACTTGCTGAACATGTTTGAGTGAGACCTCAAAAATAAAGGAAATATAAATGAAAATGGAATCAACTTAGAAAAGAAGAGGAGGGATTGTGTTAAGTAAGGGAGGTGATTCATTTTCAGAAATAACAAATAAAAGCTGTGTTGCCTAATTAACAATAGGTTTACAACCTATTGGAAATACATACAACCCCTTATCCCCACAGTGGAGTTCCAAACCCTTAGATACTTCACTTCTTGGTTATTCTTTCCCTCTTCATTTAGTGGGCTTATTTTTGCAGTCTTTGCAATGGCATGCACCAAAGAACAAAGGGAGGAGGGACTGAAAGTCTCTATGTCACCTCAGGGAATGTATATTTGTTCCAATCAGACTAATTTTTGCCTTACATGCGCATAGGCTGCTTCTGGGTAAGGCTGTAGCCTTTGTAGTACTCAGCCAATGAGGAACCAGGGGAGGGACTTGCATGCTAGAAGATAAATTGTATGTTGTAACTGCCCATGTGTGCCTGTCCATCAGACACTGCTCTTGCAAGAACATTGATTAAAGCCTCATTTCACTGTGCTCTGAGTTTCTGTGTCCCTCCTTTGAGTGGGTCAATGGGCGCATTTCTAACAGGTACATCTGATCTATTGTGTAGTCTAAGTCCAATGTTTCCTTACTGATTTTCTGTGTGAATGATCCATCCATTGTTGAGAGAGGTATGTTAAAGTCCCCAACTAAAATTGCATAAGCATTATGACAGCATAATTCGTTCTTCTTTTCTCTCCCCACTTTTTAAGTAATTAGACATCTATAACTGGACAAAAGTACACCTTATATCCAGGGACCCAGGAAGATTCTCTCCCACCAGCGCATTCAAAAATAAACAAATAAGACTTCTGTAATGGTTGTGGATCCAAGGAAGTTGTGAACCTACTCTACCCCCCCTCCAATTCCTGTGGTCAGGATGAAAACTTGGAGAGTGGCACACTTGGGCAGATACCTATGCATGAGAAAATTACTAGAATCCAGACTGCCTGAGAGAGATTCTAACACACCTTTGCAGTGACATAGGAAGGAGTTTTGACCCAGACTAGAGGGAGGGACTCGCCAGAACAACCCCCTTCCCCAGGATGACACTTCAGGGATCTGAACTGTTTGGCGGCAGCAGCAGCAGTGACCTTCTTATAAAGGAGGTGGAAAGTGGCAACCTCTCCCATGGAGGAGTGGAAAACAAAAGCACTAGTGACTGGCTGGCTACCTCAGTGCAGCTGTAGCCAGAGAAGCCCATTTCTCTCCAGGGGCACCCTGATTTCTGAGGAAGGATCTCCATCACTAGAGGGAGGGAAAAGAAAGGGAAGGAAGCAGATATGAATATCAGAAGGCCTTAAAAGGAATGCAGTTCCTTGCTGTCTGCTTCAGTACTTCAGCAGGAAACTGCCCACCAGTCTCTGGTATTACCTCAGTCAAGGACTGCTCCACCAGGCCCCTGGGTATCCCCAAACCCTGAGTGCTAAATCCCCACAACTACCCCCATCCTGTGGCCAGCTCCTTGAGTGTGCTTCCTAGTGTGGCAGTGAGAGCAAGTCAGGTAATCTGAGTGCTCCCAGAAAAATGGTCCAAGATCTGTGGCCAAGAGAGAAAATACACATTGTAGCTACAGTGCCACCTTTCGTTAAAAAAAAAAAAAAAAAAGTTTTTCTGCAGGCAGCTTGGCAAATTACAAGAACAAGAGAAAACACAACAGTTAAGAATTCTGCCACAAGAGGGAACAAGAGTAAAACAGGTCCTTCCCTTATAAATCTGGTCTCACTAGAGAAAAAACACCAATAAACAATACACCATCTGAAAATAACCAGTAAACGTACTTTAAATGAGAAAGTAGCAACTCAGAAATACAAGGAATTTCAAAAATCAAGGAAATATGGCATTGTAAAAAGGTATCAATAATTCTCCACCAACTGAACCCAAAGACACAGAATAATGCAATCTACTGATAAAGAATTCAAAATAGGGGCGCCTGGGTGGCGCAGTCGGTTAAGCGTCCGACTTCAGCCAGGTCACGATCTCGCGGTCCGTGAGTTCGAGCCCCGCGTCGGGCTCTGGGCTGATGGCTCAGAGCCTGGAGTCTGTTTCCGATTCTGTGTCTCCCTCTCTCTCTGCCCCTCCCCCATTCATGCTCTGTCTCTCTCTGTCCCAAAAATAAATAAACGTTGAAGAATTCAAAATAGCTAGCTGTATTGAAGAAACTCAACAAGGTATGACTCACAAAGACAGATAAATGAAATTAGGAAAAAAATACACGAGCCAAATCTCTTCCAATCTCTTATAAAACATATTGAAGCCATAAAAAAGAACAAAACAGAAATTCAGGAGCTGGAGAATTCAATGAATAAGATGAAGAATGCAACAAAAAGCATCTGTAGTAGGGCAGATGGAAGATACAAGAAATGACTGGCAGAAGAGGAATTGTGAAACAACACATTTACAACTGAACAAAGAGAAAAGAATAAAGAGCAGAGAAAGCCTACATGATCAATGGGATTCAATCAGAAGGGCAGACATTTATATAATCAGGATTCCAGAAAGAATAAAGAGGGAGAAGGGGGCAGAAATTTTAGTTAAAGAAACAGTAGCTAAAAACTTCCCAAGCTTGGGGAAAGACTTAGGATCTATGTCCAAGAAGCTAACAGATGACTCTACCATCTCAGTGCCAAAAGACCTTCTCCAAGACACATTATAATGAAACCATCAAAAATTAAAGGTAAAAAAAGAACATGAAAGGCAGCTAGGGAGGAAAAAAAGAATATAACCTATAAAGGAACCCCCATTGGGCTATCAACAAATTTCTCGAAGGAAACCACATAGGCCAAGAGAGAGTCAAATGATATATTCGAAGTGCTGAAAGATAAAAATTGCCAGCTAAGAATACTCTATCCAGAAAAATTATCTTCATACATGAAGGAGAAATAAAGACTTCCACAGACAAATAAAAGCTGAGGAGGTATATCACCACTAGACTTGCCTTGGAAGAAATGCTGAAAAGAATTTCGAGTTGAAATTAAAAAAGGCACTAATCAGAGACATGAAAACATATGAAAATATACAACATACTGATAAAATAAAAATATACAGCCAGATTTAGAAGATTCAAGTTCTATAATAGGATGGTATATTAATTAATTATGGTATGAAATTTAAAGGAAAAGCATATCAAACATAATTATAGCTACTAGGATTTGTTAACAAATATACAGCATAAAAAGAGGTAAATTGTGACATCAAAAATATAAAGGGGGAAGAGTAAAAGGGGAAATCCTTAAAAAATGAATGTAGATAAGGTGCTGTCAGCACAAAATGGACTATATTATCTATAAGATGTTTTATGTAAGCCTCATGAAACCACAAAACAAAAATCCAAAGCAAATTTACAAAACATTAAAAAAAGGGAGACAGTAAACAAATGTGGAAAACCACAAATTTACAAAGGTAGGCATAAGGAAGGGAAAAAATTAAAAAATGGAAACAAAAAACAACAGGAAACAATCAATAAGAGGGAAGTAATAAGTCCTTACATATCAGTAATCACTGTAAATGTAAATGAATTGAACTCACCAATCAAAAGGCACATAGTGGCTGGATGGATTAAAACAACAACAACAACACAAGACCCAAATATGCTGCCTACAAGAGGTTCATTTCAGCTTTAAAGTCAAATATAGGCTCAAAGTGAAGGGATAAAACAAGATGCTCCACACAAGTGTAAACCAAAAGAAAGTGGAGATATCCATACTTATATCAGAAAAAAATAGACTGTAAGCCAGAAATGGTAACAAGAGAAAAAGAAGGTCATTATATAATCATTAAGTGGCCCATAAATCAAGAAAATATAATGATCATAAACATATGGCCCGAACATTGGAACACCCAAATATATTAGGCAAATACTAATAGATCTGAAAGCAGAAATACACAGTGATATAATAACAGGAGACTTCAATACCTCACTTTCAGCAATGAATACATCATCCATACAGAAAACCAAGAAAATGCTGGACTTAAAACATGCTGTAGACCAAATGGGTGTGACAGACATATATAGAATATTCCTTCCAACAGCATCAGGATACACATTCTACTCAAGTGTACTGGAATATCCTCCAGGACAGATGATATGATAGGACACAAAGCAAATCTTAGCAAATTTATAAAAATTGAAATGATATCAACTATCTTTTCTGACCACAATGGCATGAAACTAGAAATCGAGAAGAGGAAAGCTGAAAAATCTGCAAATATGTGGAATCTAAATAACACACTTCTGAACAATGAGTCAAATAAGAAATCACAAGAGAAATAAAATATATCTCAAAACAAATGACAATGGAAACCCAACATACCAAAACCTATGATATACTACAAAAGCAGTTCTGAGAGGGAAGTTTATAGAAATAAAGGCATATGTTGAAAAATCAGAAAAATCACAAATAACCTAATTTTCCACCTCAAGAAACTAGAAAGGGAAGAACAAATTAAGCCCAAAGTTCACAGAAGGAAGGAAAAAATAAAGATTATAGTGAAAATAAATTAGAGATCAGAAAAACAATAGAAAGGATTAACAAACTAATCTGTTTTTAAAGATGAACAAAATTGACAAATGTTTAGCTAGACTAAGAAAGAGAAAACTCAAACGAATAAAATTAGAAATGAAAGAGGAGACATTACAACTGATAAAACAGAAATACATAGTATAAGAGACTACTACCTATAGTTACATCCCAACAAATCAGATTACCTAGAAGAAACGGATACATTTCTACAAATACACAACATACCAAGACTGAATCGGTAGGAAATAGAAAATCAGAACAGGCCGATGACAAGTAAAAAGACTGAATCAGTAATCAAAACTTCCCAACAGAGAAAACCCTAGGATGAGATGGCTTCACTGGCAAATTATGTCAAATGTTTAAAGAAAAATTAATACCAATCCTTCTCAAACTCTTCAAAAAAATTTGAAGAGGAGGGAACACTTCCAAACTTAATCTACAAGGCCAGCATTACTCTGATATCAAAGCCAGATAAGGACACCATAAGGAAAAAAAAAACCTATAGGTCAACATCCCTGATGAATATATTTGCAAAAATTCTCAAGGAAATATTAGCAAACCAAATTCAGGAACCTATTAAAAGGATTATACACTATGATCAAGTAGGATTTATCCGTGGGATGGAAGGATATTTCAACATACATAAATCAATGAATGTAATGTATCAAATTAAAAAAAATAAAAAATAAAAATAACAATCATTGATAGATGCAGAAAAAGCATTTGAAAAAAAAGACATCCTTTCATGATAAAAATTCTCAACAGATTGGGTATAGAAAGAATATATCTTCAACATAATAAAGGCCTTATACAACAAACCCACAGCTAACATTATAGTCAGTGATATTCAAGACAAGGATGCCCACTCCCACCAATCTTATTTAACATAGTACTGAAAGTCCTAGTTCAAGCAATTAGGAAGACAAAGAAAAGGCATCCTAATCAGAAAGGAATAAGTAAATTTTTCATTATTTGCAAATGATATGATTTTGTATGTAAAAATCCCAAAGACACAACCAAAAACTGTTAGAATTAATCAACAAATTTAGTAAGTTGCAGGATCCAAAATCAACACACATAAATCAGTTGCAATGCTATACACTAATAATGAAACATCTGGGGGCGCCTGGGTGGCGCAGTCGGTTAAGCGTCCGACTTCAGCCAGGTCACGATCTCGCGATCCGTGAGTTCGAGCCCCGCGTTGGGCTCTGGGCTGATGGCTCAGAGCGTGGAGCCTGTTTCCGATTCTGTGTCTCCCTCTCTCTCTGCCCCTCCCCCATTCATGCTCTGTCTCTCTCTGTCCCAAAAATAAATAAACGTTGAAAAAAAAAATAATGAAACATCTGAAAAAGAAGTAAAGAAAATTATCCCATTCACAATAGCATCAAAGACAATAAAATACTTAGGAATAAATTTAACCAAGGACATGTAAGATCTGTACAATGAAAACTACTAGACTTTGTTGAAAGAAATCAAAGACACAAACAAATGGAAAGACATCATGTATTCATGAGTCAGAAGAATAACACAGGCTCAATCGACTTGCCTCATCGCTCACCCCAAGCTCGAGAAACATGCTCATGCCTGCATTGCCAGGGGTCTCCAGCTCTGCCGGCCAAAGGCCAAGGCTAAGGCTCAAACGAAGGCCCAGACTGCAGCTGTAACTCTGGCTCTAGCTCCAGTTCCTTCTGAGGGTCAGGTTCCCAAAGGTGCTTAAGTTCCCTCAAAGAATCCAGTGTAGAGGCATCTATCTGCCAGTGTAAGGATGGAAGGACTGGTGTGACCCCTGGGCTTCTATCTGCAAGAGGCTGGCGTCCTCCTGTGCTATTTGTAAAAATAAATCTGCGAAAGGTCTGTCAAAAAAAAGAGTTAATATTGTTAAAATGTTCACCAAAAGCCATTTAAAGATTCAGTGCAATTCCTATTAAAATTCCAATGACATTCTTCACAGAAATAGAAAAAAATTATGTTTATTTAGAGAGTGTGTGTATACTCACGCCAGAGAGAGAGTGGAGTAGGGGCAGAGAACGAGAGGGAGAGAGAGAATACCAAGCAGGCTCCATGCTTTCAAAAATTTTTTTTTCAACGTTTATTTTATTTTTGGGACAGAGAGAGACAGAGCATGAACGGGGGAGGGGCAGAGAGAGAGGGAGACACAGAATCGGAAACAGGCTCCAGGCTCTGAGCCATCATTCCCAGAGCCTGACGCGGGGCTCGAACTCACAGACCGTGAGATCGTGACCTGGCTGAAGTCGGACGCTTAACCGACTGTGCCACCCAGGCGCCCCCAGGCTCCATGCTTTCAGCACAGAGCCTGACTCAGGGCTTGATCTCATGAACCATGAGATCATAACCTGAGACAAAATCAAGAGTTGGATGCTTAACTGACTCAGCCACCCAGGTGACTCAGAAAAAAACAATTCTAAAATGTGTGTGCAACCACAAAAGACCCCAAATAACCAAAGAAATCCTGATAAAGTGAAACAAAGCTGGAAGCATCACACTTCTGATTTCATTCAATACTCCAAAGGTATAGTAATTAAAATAGTATAGTATTGGCATAAAAATAAACACAAAAACCAATGGAACAGAATAGAGAGCCCAGAATTAAACCCCCACAACTAATATTCAACAAGGGAGCCAAAGACACCTAATGAAGAAAGGGTAGTCTCTTCAACAAATGGTGTTGGGAAAACTGAATGAACACATGCAGAAAATGAAACTGGATCTCAGCTTATACCACTCAAAAAATTTATTTGAAATGGATCAAAGACTTAAACATAAGACCTTATGTTAAAAAAAAAAAACTTCTAGAAGAAAATATAGGGAAGAAGCTACTCAACATAGGCCTTGGCAACGATTTCTTGGATATGGCACCAAAAAGACAAACAGCAAAAACAAAAATAAACAAATGGGACCACATAAAACTAAAAAGCTTCTGTACAGAACAATTATAAACAACAACAAAACCAACCAACAAAATGAAAAGGCAACCTAAAGAATGGGAGAATATTTTTGCAAACCGCATATTGGATGAGGGGTTGTCCAAAATATATAAAGAACTCCTAAAACTCAATAACAACAACAGAAATCCAATTCACAAATGGGAAGAAGACATGAAAACATATTTTTCTAAAAAAGACATCCAGGGGCACCTGGATGGCTCAGTCGGTTGAGCGTCCGACTTCAGCTCAGGTTATGATCTTGTGGTCTGTGAGTTTGAGCCCCATGTCAGACTCTGTGTTGACAGCTCAGAGCCTGGAGCCTGCTTCGGATTCCGTGTCTCCCTCTCTTTCTGCCCCCTCCTGCTCATGCTCTGTCTCTCTCTGTCAAAAATAAACATTAAAAAAAAAGACATCCAAATGGCCAACAGGTACATGAAAAATTGCTCAACATCAATAATCACCAGGGAAATGCAAGTCAAGAGACTCCAAATAGGCTAAAAAAAAAAATCTTGAAGAAGAACAGAGTCGGAGGATTCACACATTCTGATTTCAAAACAGATTACAAAGCTACACTAATCAAAAGAATGTGGTGCTGGAATGAAGACAAACATATAGACCAATGAAATAGAATAGAAAGCCGAGAATGAACCCTTGCATATGTGGTCAAATAAGTTTTGACCATGGTGCTAATAACTGTCAATGGAGGAGAGTTTCTTCAACAAATAGTGTTGGGATAACTGGAAATCCAAATGCAAAAGAGTGAAGGCGGGCCCTTAACTTATACCATATACAAAAATTAAGTTAAAATGAATCGAAGACCTAAACATTAAAGCAAAAAGTATAAAACTCTTAGAAGAAAACAGGGGGAAACATTCATAACATTGAATTTGGCAATGATTTCCTGGATGACACCTAAAGCATAGGCAACAAAAATAGATAAGTTGAACATTAAAATTAAAAGTTGTGTATTGGGGCGCCTGGGTGGCTCAGTCGGTGGAGTGTCTGACTTCAGCTCAGGTCATGATCTGTCAGTCCATGAGTTCAAGCCCCGTGTCGGGCTCTGTGCTGACAGCTCAGAGCCTGAAGCCTGCTTCGGATTTTGTATCTTCCTCTCTCTTTGCCCCTCCCCCACTCATGCTCCCTCTGTCAAGAATAAAAATAAACATTAAAAAAATTGTGTATCAAAGGACACAATCAACACAGTGAAAAATCAACCCACAGAATGGGAGAAAATATTTTCAAATCATATATGTGATAATAAGATGTTAATATCCTGAATATATAAAGAACTCTTACAATTCAACAACAACAACAAAAAACAAATAATCCCATTTTAAAAATGGGCAAAAGACTTGAATAGACATTTCTACAAAAATTAAAAACATATGGGCAAAAACCATATGAAAAGATGCTCAATAACACTAATCATTAGGGAAATGCAAATCAAAACCACAATGATATCACCTCACACCCATAGGATGGTGATCCCTAAAAAACAAACAAACAAACAAACAAACAAACAAACAAACAAACAAACCACTCCCCAAAACAGAAAATAACAAGTGCTGTCAAGGATGTGAAGAACTTGTAAATTCTGTGCACTGCTGGTGGGAAAGTAAAATGGTGCATCCACTGCAGATGGTTCATTATAAAACAGTTAGATGGTTCATTAAAAGGGGCATCTGGGTGGCTCAGTCAGTTAAGCATCCGACTTTGGCTCAGGTCATGATCTCACGGTTTGTGAGTTCGAGTCCCACGTCAGGCTCTGTGCTGACAGATCAGAGCCTGGAACCTGCTTCAGATTCTGTGTCTCCCTCTCTCCCTGCCCCTCCCCTGCTCACTCTCTGTCTCTCAATAATAAATAAACATTAAATATTTTTAATGGTGCATTAAAAAATTAAAATTATAGTTACCATATAATCTTGAAATTCCATTTTTGGCTATATCCAAAAATATTGAAAGAAGGGTCTTGAAGAGATAATTTTTTAATGTTTATTTATTTTTGAGAGAGAGAGAGACAGAACGCAAGTGGGGGAGAGGCAGAGAGAGACAGAGAGACAGAGAGACAGACACAGAATCTGAAGCAGGCTCAAGGCTCTGAGCTGTCAGCACAGAGCCTAATGTGGGGCTCGAACTCACAAGTTGTGAGATCATGACCTAAGCAGAAGTCAGAAGCTTAACCAACTAAGTTTCCCAGGTGCCCCCTGAAGAGACATTTGTATATGCATGTTCGTAGCAGCTTTATTCACAATAGCCAACAGGTGGAAGCAATCCAAACATCCATCAATGTATAAATGTATAAAGTTATTGTGGTATGTACATGCAAAGGAATATTATTCAGCCCTAGACAGGACAGAAATCTTGACTTATGTTACAACGTGGATTAACTTTGAAGACATTGTCCTAAGTGACATAATCCAGTCACAAAAAGACAAATACTATATGATTCCCCTTATATGTCTAGGGCACTCAAACTCTTAAGCAGAAAGTATAATGTTTGTCAAGGGCTGGGGGAGGGAAATGGGATGTTGCTGTTCTACGGACAGAGTTTCCATTTTGCAAGATGAAAAAGTTCTGTGGCTTTGCTGCACAACAGTATGAATATGCTTACTACTACAGACTTGTGCACCTAAAACTGTTTTATGATAAAAAAAATTATGTTATATGTATTTTACCACAATTAAAAAAAAATTTAAGCAACTATTTATTGAGTACTTATCATGTCAGCCATTAAGCTCTGTTATTTAATAACGTATGTTGTTAAAGTTTTGAGAGAGAGAAGGCATGCCCACATGTGCAATGGCAGGGGAGGGACAGAGAGAGGAGGAGAGAGAACCCCAAGTAGGCTCCACACTGTCAGCACAGAGCTCGACCTGGTGTTCAGTCTCACAAACCATGAGATCAGGACCTGAGCCAAAATCAAGAGTTGGATGCTCAAACAACTGAGCCACCCAGGCACCCCTTTAATAACATATTTTAAAAACATATTTCCTATATGGAAACTCCTGTGTTTCTTCCCATTTTATGGACATTGAAATTGAGACTGTAAGCAATTTTGTGATTTTCATGATCGCATAACAAGTTGAGCTTAGCTTCAAAGTCAGACATTCTGGGTTTCTTTTTTTAAAAAAAATTTTTTAATGTTTATTTTTTTTGAGAGAGAGAGCAGGAGTGGGAGAGGGGCAGAGAGAGAGGGAGACACAGAATCTAAAGCAGGCTCAAGGCTCTGAGCTGTCAGCACAGAGCCTGATGAGTGGCTCAAATCCATGAACCAATGAGATCATGACCTGAGCTAAAGTCTGGCACTTAACTGACTGAGCCACCCCGGTGCCCCTAGACATCCTGGGTTTCAATTTTAGTTTTACCATCGACTTGCTGTGTGGTTCCAGACAAGTTAGTGAACCTGGGATCCAATGTTTTTCATCTGTCAAATGGCACAATAATAGCATATGCCTTCTAGATTTTTGTAAGGATCAAAGTAGATGGTATGTGTTAAGTGCTCAAAACAGTATCTGACACAGTAAAGAGGGATTTTGTATGATGAGTATTATTATCATGTACCCAGATATTTCTGACCCCAATAGCTAGACTCTTAACACTCTACGCAATGCCAGAATCTGTGTATTCCTCAGGGCTGGATCATCATATCCTCAGATAAAGGTCAAATCTGTGTCAAGAACAATGGAATTTTGTATATTCTGTCTGCAATTATGGCATTTATTGTTTCACATTTTTCCTTATAAATAGCAAAATGTACATAAATGATAAATCCATGTATTGACTGTATACTTGGTCTATGCTAATCCCTAATGCTCAAATGATGTATGATAGAAGTAGTAAATAACATTTAAAAAAAGTTTATTTTTGAGAGAGAGAGAGTGCAAGTGGGGAAGAGGCAGAGAGGGAGGAGGACAGAGGATCTGAATTAAGCTCTGCACTGACAGCAGACAGTCCGATGTGGGGCTTGAACTCATGAAGCATGAGATCATGACCTGAGCTGGAGTCAAAAGCTGGATGCTTAACCAGCTGAGCCACCCAGGTGCCCCAGTAGTAACTAACATTTACTAAAAGCTTACTGTCAAACAGTCGGACAGATTCAGTCAGTCAGTAACAACAAACCCAGATAGATTCAGTTTATTACTTACATAGACAGGAAAAGTAATATAAACATGGTGTCACCTTTACCTTCCCTTATTCCACAGGATGACATCAAAACAAATTAGCCAGATGACAGTCATTATCAGTGGTGTGGAACTCTGTTGCTTAGGAGTAATTTCCATATTGCAGGTAGGCATTGGGCTATTCTATAGCTTTCAGCTGTAAACTAAGGTCAGGGGGCAAGGAGGAATCAAGATGAAAAGTATAAGAACCAGACAAGTAACAAGGGAGATGGTGAGAAATGGTGTTGTAGCAACATCTCAGAAACCAGCCTGTCTTTCCATGTTTTGGAGGACAACAGGGCATTCTACCCAGCTCCAGGTCAAACTGTTTGAAAATTACTTATGTGGCCCATATACAGATTTGTTGGTGTGCCGGTACAGAGCATCTTCCCTACATATAATGTGTGCCATAAACAATCTGATGCTTGTGACAGCCATTACAGGCATATTTTATCATTCCTAAATTGCAGATGAACATACTGGCTAAGAAGAATAGAGGAACTTGCATTGAGTCTCAAAGTAATACATGGTAGGTGAAGATATATCTGACTCCAGGGTCCATGCCTTTTACCCTACACCAAACTTCCCTCAGTTTTACCTGTGTACAAGGTAGATATCAACTGTCATTCTAACTGAACTATAAGATCTTTGAATACAGAGAACAAGATTTAACATACTTTTACACTGCTAATACCTAACTCAGTGCAAAGCAGATATACAATAATTGTTCACTTATTCAAAGGAATTAATTTTGTACTTACATGGCCTATTTGATAGAGTTGAATTGCTTCTAATGGCGATTTGTTACACAATCTCTGTAACACGTTTTGTTTTTTTTGTTTTTTTTTTGTTTTTGTTTTTTTTTTTTTCTAAAATGGAGCAACAGGATGGGGCACCTTGGTGGCTCAGTCGGTTGAGTGTCTGACTTCAGCTCAGGTCATCATCTCACAGTCCGTCAGTTCGAGCCCCACGTCAGGCTTTGTGCTGACAGCCCAGAGCCTGGACCCTGCTTCGGATTCTGTGTCTCCCTCTCTCTCTGCCCCTCCCATGCTCATGCTCTGTCTCTCTCTCTATCTCAAAAACTAAAAAAAAAAAAAAAAAAAAAAAACAACAAAAAATTAAAATGGAGCAACAGGAGAATTACTGTGTGACTTGATAATGATAATGGAATTCCTTGTTGCTGAGAGGGGACATAGAGACAGACATGGACAGAGAGAGAGATTCGTTTTTCCACTGTAAGGAAAGTAACATAGTAAAAGATTTGACTGTGGATTCAGAATATCATATAGGTTTGACTCTAGGCTCCACTATCTTTTGATAAATAACCTTGGGTAATTTGATTACACTTCTCTATATATATGATTCCTTGTCTCTAATGGGCACCTGGGTGGCTCAGTTGGTTGAGCATCCAATTTTGGCTCAGGTCATGATCTCACAGTTCGTGAGTTCAAGCCCCACATTGGGCTCTGTGATGACAGCTCAGAGCCTGGAGCCTCCTTGGGATTCTGTGTCTCCCTCTCTCTCTGCCCCTCCCCTAATCACACTGTGTTTCTCTCTCTCTCTCAAAAATAAGTAAACGTTAAAAAATAATTAAAATGAGAGGGGCGCCTGGGTGGCTCAGTCGGTTAAACATCTGACTTCAGCTCAGGTCAGGATCTTGCAGTTCATGAGTCTGAGCCCTGCGTTGGGCTCTGTGGACAGCTCAGAGCCTGGAACCTACTTCAGATTCTCTCTCTCTCTCTCTCTCTCTCTCTCTCTCTCTCTCTGCCCCTCCCCTGCTCACACTCTTTTTTTCTTAAAAATAAACATTAAAAAAGTTTAAAAAATTAAAATGTGAATAAGACTAGTACTTACTGGTCTCAGATGTATTGAGTATTAAATTGTACACACACCCATATACACACATGCACTTTTATACAGTTACACACACACACATATATATATATATATATATATATATATATATATATACACACATATGTATATGTATAAATATTTAAACAATGATTGGCACATAGTAAGTGTTCATTAAATAAGCTATTTCTGAGCCACTGGTTATTGTGTCACAAAACTGTTTTGTTTTGAAGTCACCCAAAATTG
The DNA here is from genome assembly GCF_014898765.1 of Herpailurus yagouaroundi. Taxonomy (NCBI): domain Eukaryota; kingdom Metazoa; phylum Chordata; class Mammalia; order Carnivora; family Felidae; genus Herpailurus; species Herpailurus yagouaroundi. The sequence goes on from NW_024420586.1 coordinate 27,214,874, forward strand.
TAGCAGTATCTTCAGAATTCCTGAGAGGTGTCTTCCAAATTTCTGTTTCCTTATTTCATCCTATTTTAGGCCTGAAGTCAACCTGACCTGAAGGGAAAGGGCTTATTTTAAAAACTCTGTTACATTTGATATGGGCTGAATCTTGTCACCCCAGAATTCATATGTTGGAGCCTCAGTACCTCAGAATGCAACTGTATTCAGATAAAAGCCTTTAAAGAAGTCACTAAGTTAAAATAAGGCCCTTAAGGTGGACCTTATTGCAATCTGACTAGTGTCCTTAGAAGAGAGAATTTGGACACACAGGAAAACACCAGGGATGTGTACACACACAGGGGAAAGACATGTGAGGACACAGCAAGAAGGCACCCATGTGCCATCCAAGGAGAGAGGCCTCAGGAAAAAAAAAAACTTGCCAACACATTGATCTTGGATGTCTAGCCTCCAGAATGGTAAACACAATTTTTCTGTTGTTTAAGCCCCCCAGACTGTGGTATTTTGTTATGGCAGCCCAAACAGACAAAGACAATACAACATGTTTCTGTTGCTCTTTCTAGACTAAAGTCTAGATTCTTCTCTCTTAGTTGATTCTTCTCTCTTACTGCAGTGCACACAGACTGGCACACAGTAGGTGCATAATAAATAACTGCTCACTGGACAGTGCCAGGGAGGTAGGATAGGAGAACAAGTTTCTGTTTACTGAGCATCTAATATGGCAGACGAAAAACAGGGTGGGGATAGTTTAAGAGTAGAGGTCATACAAACCAGGACTTGAATCTCGACCCCCGACTTTATAGCTGAGGGGCCTGGCCAAGTTCTCTATCCCCCTCCATGTAGTTAACTGACTCAAAGAAAATGCTCTGGGGTCAGGCTGCCTGGTACAAATCAGCTTCATTGCCAAATTTCAGTGTGACCACGGGATATTTTTGAACATCACTGTAACTCATTCTCTTCATCCATAAATTAGATAATAATAGTTGACATATCTTGGAACTGCCTTGAAAAGATGACACAATTAAGTGCTTATAACTGTGCCTGACTCAGTATAAGCCATCAATAAGGTTCAGCTCTTAGAAGTACATACCTCAGGGGCGCCTGGGTGGCTCAGTTGGTTAAGTGTCCGACTTTGGCTCAGGTCATGATCTCACGGTCCGTGAGTTTGAGCCCCGTGTCAGGCTCTGTGTTGACAGCTTGGAGCCTGGAGCCTGCTTCATATTCTGTGTCTCCCTCTCTCTCTCTGCCCCTCCCCTGCTTGCACTCTGTCTCTCTCTCAAAATTAAATAAACAGTAAAAAAAAATTGAAGTATATACTTTAGAACAAGCAGTTAAATAAACTCAGTAACTTTTGGTCATTAATATTAGTTTATGGCAATTGATACTAACATTATTTCATTTCATTCTTCTAACAATTACGCAGCATAGGTGATAATACCTGCTTCCTATAGAAATTGAGTTGCTGTGGTTAGGAATCCTAACCAAGTGCCCCTAGGAAAAAGTATTGGTCAAACAGAAAAAAGTTACACGTTTACAGAGTGTTACCAAAATGTCAATATAGTTTCATCCTAATTTTTTTTCCATCCTAAAATTTTATCTCAGGTAGATTGACTCGTTTTGCTGACTTTTCAGCTTCACTGAAAAGAAACTAACGTGAAGGAGGACTGAGTATCTTGCATCATACATGAAGTGGAATTGATGCTGGCTTTCTAATCTGATAGGACACTACTGGGTTTTAGACTTAAAGACTTGCTCTCCTCACTTGTAAAATGAAGACGACCATACTTATTTTGAAGGTGTGTTGGGAGGTTTAAATTGAATAAGGTACATAAATGTCCTAACTTACAGTTTATACTACATAGTGGATTTTTATAAATGGTTACTTTGAGATATCTTTACATATCCATCATATGTCGAAGAGCCTGATACATGGCAAATTATGTGCTTTCAATAATTTTTTAATGAATGAATTAGAGCATTGAATTGCAAAATTTTGGTCTTAGAAACACTTTACATCCTTAAAAAAATTTTGAGGATGTTAAAAGTGCTTCAGCTTATGTTAGTCATATCAATTGATGTTTATTACATTAGAAATCAAAGCTGGATATCACCTCATGCCAGTTTAGTCAGAGTGGCTAAAATGAACAAATCAGGAAACTATAGATGCTGGAGAGGATGTGGAGAAATGGGAACCCTCTTGCACTGTTGGTGGGAATGCAAACTGGTACAGCCACTCTGGAAAACAGTGTGGAGGTTCCTCAAAAGATTAAAAATAAATCTACCCTATTACCCAGCAATAGCACTGCTAGGAATTTACCCAAGGGATACAGGTGTGCTGATGCCGAGGGGCACTTGTACCCCAATGTTTATAGCAGCACTTTCAACAGCAGCCAAATTATGGAAAGAGCCTAAATGTCCATCAACTGATGAATGGATAAAGAAGTTGTGGTTTATATATACAATGGAATACTATTTGGCAATGAGAAATAATGAAATATGGCCTTTTGTAGCAACGTGGATGGAACTGGAGAGTGTTATGCTAAGTGAAATAAGTCATACAGAGAAAGACCGATACCATATGTTTTTACTCTTATGTGGATCCTGAGAAACCTAACAGAAGACCATGGGGGAGGGGAAGGGGAAAAAAAGTTACACAGAAGGAAGGAGGCAAACCATAAGAGACTCTTAAGAACTGAGAATAAACTGAGCGTTGATAGGGGGTGGGAGGGAGGGGAAAGTGGGTGATGGGCATTGAGGAGGGCACCTGTTGGGATGAGCACTGGGTGTTGTATGGAAACCAATATGACAATAAATTTCATACTAAAAAAAAAGAAATCAAAGCTGAGAAATTTTTCAAATACAAGAATATAGAAACACACATTCCATTAAATGTGACAGTGATGATGTAGACATGGGTCCTGTCATCTCTGGAAAAATACGCTATGAATTAGAGAGTAAATAAAAGTGGAAAAGCCAACTAACTTTTAATGTGATTATAAAAATAATTTTGACCTCTCTAGCCCCATGAAATGGCCCTATGAACCCTTGACATAGAGGGAAATGTTGCAAATTGTGGGGAACTATGAATTCAGGGAAATCCATCTGGCAAACTGAAGGTTTGACTTATAACCTGCCTTTTGGATTTACTGCTTTCCACTAAAGTCGTTACCTTGTCTTCAGAAGCTGCATGAATGAAGGAAACTTGATTGTCTGTGGTAATTGAGGTAGTTGGTCCAAGGAATCATAAATATTTGTCCAACTAGTTTAACTCAAGAAAAAATATAAAGTGGGGTAAGGGAATGTGGGTAAAAGTGTAACATTCTTTGATATGGCCTTCAACCAACTAGTGGAAGACTGTTAGTCTTGTTTAACCTCCACAAAATTGCTCTAAGTAATGTGTGTGTTCTGAGTATATAATTGCACACCCAGATTAAGAAGTGAATAATTTTCGTGGGGTGCCTAGGTGGCTCAGTCGATTGAGCATCCAACTTGGGCTAGGTCATGATCTCATAGTTTGTGAGTTCAAGCCCAGTGTTGGGCTCTGTGCTGACAGCTAGGACAGACAGAGCCTGGAGCCTGGTTTGGATTCTGTGTCTCCCTGTCTCTCTGCCCCTCCCCTGCTCATGCTCTCTGTCTCTCAAAAATAAATAAATATTTAAAAAATACATTTAAAATAAAGACTGTAACAAGAGATGAAGAAGGGCATTATATCTCTTGTGCTTTGTCTCTCTCTCTCTCTCTTTCTCAAAAATAAACAAACATTAACAAAAGAAGTGAATAATTTTCTAATGCTTGGGTTGACCAAACACTAGGTGGACAATGAATATATAAAAATACTCTAGTTGTGATTCTGAGATTTCAGGAGACATATGTAAATCAGTTAGGGGACAACTGTGTAAAAACTATATTCTAAAGTTTATATTTTATTTTCTTGGGATAATGACTCTTCTCAAGGGAAAATAATATACTTATTTAGAAACATATTAAATTATAAATGATTTTTCTTTTGAAGTATTAATATTTGCATTTGTCCAAGTTCCATACATGAAGGTTTTTTTCAAGCATTCTTTGTTTTCTGCCTTGGCATGTTTTCCTGCTTTGAGTTGTTAATAACAATTCACAAGTTTCAATATAATATTTAGGAAACCAGTAGATAATTGGTTTCTATGTTTGTTGGATTATAGCTGATACTAGGCGACTGAACTAACTATCTATCTCCAACTTTTAATTTTGAAAAATTTCAAACTTCGAGAAAATTTGAAAGAACTGAAAGAAGACTAAAATGAATACTCACAGGGGCACCTGGCTGGCTCAATTGGTGGAACATGCAACTCTTGACCTCGGGGATGAGTTCAAGTCCCACATTGGGTGTAGAGATTATTTAAAAATGAAATATTTAAAAAAAAAGCATAAAATGAGTACCTGAAGACAAATGTTAATAATCTTCCATATTTGCATGCACATACTCTATATTATTTATTTATATATATCATCTAAAAATTATTTATCTAAACTTTATGCTGTACCATTTGAAAGAAATAACAGACATTATGACACTTCTAAATATGTCAGCATTCATCTCATAAAAATAAGGACATTTTCTATATCACTGTTAGCAAACAAAAAATTTAACATGAATTCAATGATATTATATAAATATATTTTTAATTTTGTTAAATGTTCCTCAAATGTCTTTCATAAACTTTTTTTTCCCCCAATACAAGATTCAATCATTTGTTCTGTTGGATGCATGCCTCTTTTTTCTTTTTTTAAAGGTCTAAAACAAATCCCTCAACCTTTTGTTTTTCATGACACTGGACTTTTGAACATTCCAGCCGGCTTTCTTTTAGAAAATCCCACAATCTATGGGGCGCCTGGGTGACTCAGTCAGTTAAGCATCTGACTCTTGATTTCTGCTCAGGTCATGATCTCACAGTTCATGGGATTGATCCCCACATTGGGCTCTGCACTGATGGCATGGAGCCTGCTTGGGATTCTCTCTCCCTCTCTCTCTCTGCTTCTCCCCTGTTAATGCTCATCCTCTCTCAAAATAAATAAACATGGGTAAAAAAAAAAAATAAGAACATCCCAAAATCTATATTCTTCAGTTTCCTCATGACTAAATTCTGATTGAACATTTCTGGCAAAAATACTACTTAATTGGGATTATATATTTAATACTGTACATCAAAAGGCATATAATATCAGTTTACCACGATCTAGGTTATTCTGACGACCTACTACCTTTCCAGTTAAATGCTTTTTTCCTTTACTAATTATTAAGTAATCTGTGGGTTACTAACTTTAATATACTATTCTCTAATATATTTCACTTGATGATATTATCACTCATTGATTATCCTGGCCTAAATCGTCATATTGTGTATGGAATTTATTAATCAAAAATTATTTCCCCAACTTTGACCTCTCATTCTTCACTCTTTTATTTTTTTTTTTAATTTATATCCAAGTTAGTTAGCATAAAGTGCAACAATGATTTCAGGAGAAGATTCCTTAATGCCCCTTAACCATTTAGGCCATCCCCCCTCCCACAACCCCTCCAATAATCCTGTTTATTCTCCATATTTAAGATTCTCTTGGGGCACCTGGGTGGCTCAGTGGGTTAAGTGTCTGACGTCAGCTCAGGTCATCATTTAACGGTTCAGGAGTTCAAGCCCCACGTCAGGCTCTGTGCTGACAGCTCAGAGCCTGGAGCCTGCATCAGATTCTGTGTCTCCCTCTCTCTCTGCCCCCCACCCCATTTGTGCTCTGTCTCACTCTGTCTCAAAAGTGGAAACCGTAGGGGCGCCTGAGTGGCTCAGTCGGTTGAGCATCTGACTTCGGCTCAGGTCATGATCTCACAGTTCGTGAGTTCGAGACCCGTGTTGGGCTCTGTGCTGACAGCTCGGAGCCTGGAGCCTGCTTCGGATTCTGTGTCTCCATCTCTCTCTGCCCCTCCCCAGCTTGTGCTCTCTCTGTCTCTCAAAAATGAATAAATGTTAAAAAAATTTTTTTTAAAGTGGAAACAGTAAAAAAAATCAAAAGGAAAAAAAAGAGTCTCTTATGTTTTGCTCCCCTCCCTGTTTTTATATTATTTTTGTTTCCTTTCCCTTGTGTTCATCTGTTCTGTGTCTTAAAGTCCTCCTATGAGTGAGGTCGTGATTTTTATCTTTCTCTAACTGACTTCACTTAGCATAATACCCTCTAGTTCCATCCACATAGTTGCAAATGGCAAGACTTCATTCTTTTTGATTTCTGAGTAATACTCCATTTTATGTATATATATATACCACCTCTTCTTTATCCATTCATCCATCGATGGACATTTGGGATCTTTCCATACTTTGGCTATTGTTGCTAGTGCTGCTATAAACATTGGGATGCATGTGTCCCTTTGAAACAGCGTACCTGTATCCCTGGGCAAATACCTAGTAGTGCAAATGCTGGGTTGTAGGGTAGTTAATTTTTAATTTTCTGAGGAATCTCCACATTGTTTTCCAGAATGGCTGCATGAGTTTGCATTCCCATCAGCAATGCAAAAGAGATCCTTTTTTTCCACATCCTCGCCAACATCTGTTGTCACCTGAGTTTTTAATGTTAGCCATTCTGACAGGTGTGAGGACATATCTCATTGTGGTTTTGATTTGTATTTCCCAGACGATGAGTGATGTTGAGCATTTTTTCACGTGTCAGTTGGCCCTCCGAATGTCCTCTTTGGAAAAGTGTCTATTCATGTCTTTTGCTGATTTCTTCACTGGATTATTTGGTTTTTGGGTGTTGAGTTTGATTAGTTCTTTATAGACTTTGCATACTAACCCTGTATCTGATATGTCATTTGCAAATATCTTCTCCCATTCCATTGATTGCCTTTTAGTTTTGCTGATTATCTCTTTCACTGTGCAGAAGCTTTTTATTTGATGAGATCCCAACAGTTCATTTTTGCTTTTGTTTCCTTTGCCTCTGGAGATGTGTTGAGTGAGAAGTTGCTGAGGCCAAGGTCAAGGAGGTTTTTGCCTGCTTTCCCCTCGAGGATTTTGATGGCTTCCATCTTACATTTAGGTCCTTCATCCATTTTGAGTTTATTTATGTGTATGGTGTAAGAAAGTGGCCCAGTTTCATTCTTTTGCATGTCGCTGTCCAGTTTTCCCAGCACCACTTGCTGAAGAGACTGTCTTTATTCCATTGGATATTCTTTCCTGCTTTGTCAAAGATTAGTTGGCCATATGTTTGTGGGTCCATTTCAGGTTTCTGTATTCTGTACCATTGATCTGAGTGTCTGTACTTGTGCCAGTACCATACTGTCTTGATGATTACAGCTTTGTAATACAGCTTGAAGTCCGGGACTGTGATGCCTCCTACTTTGGTTTTCTTTTTCAAGATTGCTGTGGCTATTCAGTGTCTTTTCTGGTTCCATACAAATTTTAGGATTGTTTGTTCCAGCTCTGTGAAGAATGCTGGTGTTATTTTGATAGGGATTGCATTGAATATGCAGATTGCTTTGGGTAGTATTGACATTTTAACAATATGTGTTCTTCCTATCCAGGAGCATGGAATATTTTTCCATTTTTTTGTGTGTGTCTTCTTTAATTTCTTTCATAAGCTTTCTATAGTTTTCAGTGTATAGATTTTTCACCTCTTTGGTTAGATTTATTCCTAGATATATTACATTTTTTGGTGTAACTGTAAATGAGATCAATTCTTTGATTTCTTTTTCTGTTGCTTCATTGTTGGTGTATATGAATGCAACAGATTTCTGTGCATTGATTTTATATCCTGCAACTTTGCTGAATTCATGGATCAGTCCTCGCAGTTTTTTGGTAGAATATTTTGGGCTTTCCATATAGAGTACCATGCCATATGCAAAAAGTGAAAGTTTGTCCTCCTCCTGGTCAATTTGGATGCCTTTTATTTCTTTGTGTTGTCTGATGACTGAGGCTAAGACTTACAATAGTATGCTGAATAACAGTGGCAAGAGTAGACAACCCTGTCTTGTTCCTGGCTTTAGGGGAAAAGCTCTCAGTTTTTCCCCATGGAGGATGATATTAGCAGTGGGTCATTCATATATGGCTTTGATAATCTTGAGGTATGATCCTTCTGTCCCTACTTTCGTGAGGGTTTTTATCAAAAAAGGATGCTGTATTTTGTCAAATGCTTTCTCTGCATCTATTGAGAGGATCAATAGATGGCTCTTGTCCTTTCTTTTATTCATGTGATGAATCACGCTAATTGTTTTGTGGATATTGAACCAGCCCTGCATCCCAGGTATAAATCCCACTTGGTCATGGTGAATATTTTTTTCATGTATTGTTGGATCTGGTTGGCTAATACCTTGTTGAGGATTTTTGCATCCATGTTCATCAGGGAAATTGGTCTATAGTTCTTTTTAATGGGAAATCTGTCTGGTTTTGGAACTAAGGTAATGCTGGCTTCATAGAATGAGGTTGGAAGTTTTCTTTCCATTCTTATTTTTTGGAACAGCTTGAAGAGAATAGGTGTTATGTCTTAACTGTTTGGTAGAATTCCTCTGGAAAGCTATGTGGCCCTAAACTCTTGGTTTTGGGAGATGTTTACTAATTTGATTTCTTTACTGATTATGGGTCTGTTCCAATTTTCTATTTCTTCCTGTTTGAGTTTGGCAGTGTATATGTTTCTAGGAATTTGTCCATTTCTTCCAGATTGCCCATTTTATTGGCATATAATTGCTCATAGAATTGTCTTATTATTGTTTTTATTTCTGCTGTGTTGGTTGTGATCTCTCCTCTTTCATTCTTGATTTATTTATTTGGGTCTTTTCCTTTTTCTTTTTGATCAAACTGGCTAGTGGTTTATCAATTTTGTTAATTCTTTGAAAGAATCAGCTTCTGGTTTCATTTATCTGTTCTATTTTTGTTTGTTTGTTTTTGGTTTCAATAGCATTGATTTCTGCTCTAATCTTTATTATGTCCTGTCTTCTGCTGCTTTTGGGTTTTATTTGCTGTTCTTTTTCCAGCTCTTTAAGTGTAAGATTAGGTTGTGTATCTGAGACCTTTCTTCCTTCTTTAGGATGGCCTGGATTACTATATACTTCCCTCTTACTATATACTTTCCCAGCCTTTGCCGCATCCCAGAGGTTTTGGGCTGTGGTGTTATCATTTTCATTGCCTTCCTTGTACTTTTTAATCTCCTCTTTACCTTCTTGGTTATTCCAATCATTCTTTAATAGGATGTTCTTCCATCTCCAAGTATTTGTTACCTTCCCAAATTTTTTCTTGTGGTTGATTTTGAGTTTCATAGCATTGTGGTCTGAAAATATGCATGGTATGATCTTTATCTTTTTGTATTTGTTGAGGGCTGATTTGTGTCCCCATATGTGGTCTATTTTGCAGAATGCTCCATGTGCACTGGAGAAGAATATGTATTCTGCTGCTTTAGGATGAAATGTTCTGAATATACCTCATAAGCCCATCCGGTCCAGTGTGTCATTCAAAGCCATTGTTTCCTTGTTGGTTTTCTGATTAGATGGTCTGCCCATTGTTGTAAGTGGGGTGTTGAAATCCCCTACTATTATGTTATTTCATCAATGAGTTTATGTTTGTGATTAATTGATTTATATATTTGGGTGCTCCTATATTTGCAGCATAAATATTTACAATTTTTAGGTCTTCTTGGTGGACAGACCCCCTAATTATGATGCCCTTCCTCATCTCTTGTTATAGTCTTTATTTTAAAGTCTAGATTTCTGAAATAAGTATGGCTACACCGGCTTTCTTTTGTTGACCATGAGCATGATAGATGGTTCTCCACCCCCTTACTTTCTTTTTTTTTTTTTTTTTAATTTTTTTTTCAACGTTTATTTATTTTTTGGACAGAGAGAGACAGAGCATGAACGGGGGAGGGGCAGAGAGAGAGGGAGACACAGAATCTGAAACAGGCTCCAGGCTCTGAGCCATCAGCCCAGAGCCTGACGTGGGGCTCGAACTCACGGACCGCGAGATCGTGACCTGGCTGAAGTCGGACGCTTAACCGACTGCGCCACCCAGGCGCCCCATCCACCCCCTTACTTTCAATCTGAAGGTGTCCTTAGGTCTAAAGTAGGTCTCTTGTAAACAGCATAGATGAATCTTGCTTTCTTATCCACTCTTCCACTCTGTTACCCTATGTCTTTTGATTGGAGCATTATTCCATTGAATAAATAAATTTATTGCCATTAAGTTTCTTATAGAATTGGAATGTTTGGTGGTTTTCTCTGGTCCCCTCTCGTCTTTGTTGCTTTTGGTCTTTCTTTCTTTCTTTCTTTCTTTCTTTCTTTCTTTCTTTATCATCTTTTCTCTTCTCTGAGAGTCCCCCTTAAATTTTCTTGCAGGGCTGGTTTAGTGGTCACAAACTCCTTTAATTTTTGTTTGTCTGGGAAACTTTTAATCTTTCCTTCTATTCTGAATGACTGCCTCGCTGGATAAAGAATTCTTGGCTGCACATTTTTCCAATTCACCACACTGAATACATCCTGCCACTCCTTTGTGGTCTGCCACGTTTCTGAGGTTAAGTCGACTGCCAACCTGATCTGTATTCCCTTGTAGGTTAAGGACTTTTTTTGACCTGCTGCTTTTATGATTCTTTCCTTGCCTGAGTATTTTGTCAATTTGACTATGGTATGTCTTATTGATGGCCAGTTCTTGTTGAATCTAATGGGAGTCCTCTGTGCTTCCTGGATTTTGATGTGTGTGTCTTTCAACAGGTTAGGAATGTTTTCTGGTATGATTTGCTCACATAACCCCTCTACCCCTTTTTCTCTCTCTTCATCTTCTGGGACCCCTATGATTCTGGTGTTATTCCTTTTTAATGAATCACTGATTTCTCTAACTCTTAAAACATGCTCTTTTGCCTTAGTCTCCCTCTTTTTTTCTGCTTCATTATTCCCCATACATTTGTCCTCTATTATCGCTGATTCTCTGCTCTGCATCATCCATCCTTGCAACCATGGCATCCATTTGGGATTGCAGCTCACTTAATAGAATTTTTGTTTCATCCTGTTTAGATTTTACTTCTTTTATCTCCACAGAAAGGGATTATAATCTATTTTTGACTCCAGCTAGTGTTATTATTACCGTGATTCTAAATTCTGGTTCAGACATCTTGCTTGTATGTATGTTAAGCCCCTGGCTGCCATTTATTCCTGCTCTTTCTTTTGGGGTGAATTCCTTCCTTCCATCATCTTGAAGGAAGAAAAGGAATTAATGAGGTAAATAAAAATTAAAATTACAAAAAATTAAAATTACAAAATTAAAAAAAAGACACACACACACAAAATCAAATAAATGATGCTAGATCCTAGGTGTGTTTTGGTCTGGATGTTGAAAGGGGGCTTGACGGATTAGAGAAAAAGGGGGAAAAGAGAAAAAAAGTTAAATATTTGAAAATTTGAAAAAATCAATACAATGAAATAGAATAAAATGAAATGATGGAAGTAAAATAGAATTTGAAAAATTTACAAAAAAATAAAAAATACAGTAGAAAAATAAAGAAAAATATTTTTAATAAAAATTGAAAATAAAAATATTTTTTTTCTCTTTCTGTGTTCAAGAAAAAAAAGAAATGAAAAAAGAGAGAAAAAAAGAAAATTGAATAGATGGACCAGCGAGCAGACTGAAATATGATTGTAATTTCATCGTTTTCCCCTAGAAATATACTATGAAGCACTTTATACTCTGTAAACTAAGCAGGCAGAGAGACTTGTGGTGTTCCTGAAGAACAAGGTTGGCCCAGTTGGGCGGGTCTTAGTGTAACCATTCCGTTCTCCACTAGATGGCACTGCTTAGCTTATGGGGTGGATTGTTGTAACGCTTGTAGATGTGTATGCACATGCACAGGAGGGGTGAAAATGGCATCACCCAGCTACCCAGTCTCTAGTATCAGAACTCTGTTCTCCCTGATCATCAAACATGCATCAATTCTTTGTGTCCGCCCTCAATCCACTCCCCGCTTTTACACTTTCCGTGACCTCCCTCCTGAGTTTAATGTTTGATGCGGCTGTTTACCTGACCCCTACTTCTGAGGCATTGTGGCTTTGACCCATTATGCCCCTCTGTGGGAGGGTCTCACTGTGCAATGGGGGGTGTTGGGCTCTGTGCTAACAGGTCAGAGCCTGAAGCCTGCTTTGGATTCTGTATCTCCCTCTATCTCTCTCTCTGCCCCTCACCTGCTCATGCTCAGTCTCTCTCTCTCTTTCAAAAATAAATAAGCATTAAAAAAATTAAAGAGGAGAGGAGGGAAGATGGTGGCGTAGGAGGACGCTGGGCTCACCGCGCGTCCTGCTGATCACTTAGATTCCACCTACACCTGCCTAAATAACCCAGAACCGCCAGAGGATTAGCAGAACGGAGTCGCCGGAGCCAAGCGCAGACAAGAGGCCCACGGAAGAGGGTAGGAAGGGCGGCGAGGCGGTGCATACTCCACGGACTGGAGGGAGGGAGCCGGGGCGGAGGGGCGGCTCGCCGGCCAAGCAGAGCCCCCGAGTCTGCCTTGCAAAAAGCGGAGGGGCCTGACGGACTGTGTTCCGACAGCAAGCGCGACTTAGCGTCTGGGAGGTCATAAGTTAACAGCTCTGCTCAGAAAGCGGGAAGGCTGGAAGACAAAGGGAAGGAGAGCGGCTGAGCCCCCTGACGACAGAGCTCAGTTTGGTGGGGAACAAAGGTGCTCGCCAGCGCCATCTCCCCCGCCCATCCACCAGCCAAAATCCCAAAGAGAACCAGTTCCTGCCAGGGAACTTGCTCGCTCTGCGCAAACACCCAACTCTGCGCTTCTGCGGAGCCAAACCTGCGGCAGCGGATCTGACTCCCTCCTGCTGCCACAGGGCCCCTCCTGAAGTGGATCACCTAAGGAGAAGCAAGCTAAGCCTGTCCCTCCTGCCCCTGTGCACCTTGCCTACCCACCCCAGCTAAGACGCCAGATCCCCAGCATCACAAGCCTGGCAGTGTGCAAGTAGCCCAGACAGGCCACCCCACCCCACAGTGAATCCCGCCCCTAGGAGAGGGGAAGAGAAGGCACACACCAGTCTGACTGTGGACACAGCGGTGGGCTGGGGGCAGACATCAGGTCTGACTGCAGCTCCGCCCACCAACTCCAGTTAACATCACAGCACCGGGGAAGTGCCCTGCAGGTCCTCACCATGCCAGGGACTATCCAAAATGACCAAGCGGAAGAATTCCCCTCAGAAGAATCTCCAGGAAATAACAACAGCTAATTAACTGATCAAAAAGGATTTAAATAATATAACAGAAAGTGAATTTAGAACAATAGTCATAAAATTAATCGCTGGGCTTGAAAACAGTATAGCTGACAGCAGAGAATCTCTTGCTACAGAGATCAAGGGACTAAGGAACAGTCACGAGGAGCTGAAAAATGCTTTAAAAGAAATGCATAACAAAATGGAAACCACCATGCTCGGATTGAAGAGGCAGAGGAGAGAATAGGTGAACTAGAAGATAAAGTTATGGAAAAAGAGGAAGCTGAGAAAAAGACAGATAAAAAATCCAGGAGTATGAGGGGAAAATTAGAGAACTAAGTGATACACTAAAAAGAAATAATATACACATAATTGGTATCCCAGAGGAGGAAGAGAGAGGGAAAGGTGCTGAAGGGGTACTTGAAGAAATAATAGCTGAGAACTTCCCTGA